>NC_068914.1:43793389-44118836 GCF_023091745.1 Budorcas taxicolor | reverse complement strand
TGCACAAAGGAAAGAACTGAGGGCTCCCATCAGGAACCAATACCAATTTGCCAGCCAGGGCAGTGAGGCATCTTGCAAGTGGGTCCCCAGCCCAGTCAAGTCTTCAGATGATCCAGCCCCAGCACCCACCTCAACTGCAACCTCATGAGAGACCCTGAGCCAGAACCACCCAACAAAGCTGCTTACAAATTCCTGACACACAGAGACTATGCTCTTGTCGTTTAGTTGCTAAATTGTGTCCGACTCTTCTGCAACCCATGGACTATAGTCCACCAGGCTTCTCTGTCCATGGGATTTCCCAGGCAAGAATACTGACGTGGGTTGCCATTTCCTTCTCCAGGGGATCTCCCCGACCCAGGGATCGAACTCACATTTTCTGCATTACAGGTGGATTCTTTACTCCTGAGCCACCAGGGAAGCCCTGCAACCGTGAATAGGAAACCTACTGAGGTCACATCCAAGTAACAAGGAAGGATGGAAGGGAGAACTCTCTTTAGATAAAAGGACACTTGTACCTAAAATCCATGTTATAGATGTTAAAGAGCATCTGAAGTGTTACATCATCATCAAAGGTTTGGTGATGCTTCCAACTGGCCTGGTCTGGATATCTTGGGAAAACTGTCTCATCAGATGTCATCTGTTTCAATTCCAGGAAATCTTTACTTCCAGGTCACAGGATGATGTGCAGGTCCAGTCAGGGTTTGAGGCTTTCTTTAGGTGCATCCTGTGAATCCAAGTGTCTATTCCTTGAAGTTTCGCAGCACAAGGTTTGGTTGGCAGCACTTGATAAAGATCTTTTCCCTGAAGTTAAAGAGAGTTATTCTGGAGATATCTTTTGAAATAGAGGAAATCTCCAGTTTGCCAGATGTGACACTCAAGGTCTTCATCCCCTGAGGACACACTATGAAAAGTTGCTCTACCTAAACACAGTTATTTTTAGTAGAAGCAGTTAGGGCTCTGCAGTATTGGAGTAGCACCTTTTTATCAGCTGTGGGTCAAAAGCAGTAGTAGCCAAGTGCCTTGGACACCCTCTGACTGTCTCACAGGTTGAGTTTATGGTTTCAAAAGGAGTGGATCTGAGATTAAGGACCAATGACTGTGCTTTTGGCCAAGGTATTTGAGGGCCTCTCCAAATTTTGCAAATTGAATTTTAATAATGTATTTAGTGTATTGGAGTAAATCAGAGGATTGAGGGTGGTAAGTGTATTGAAAGTGTTTTAAAGCCAGCCAAACATCACAGACATATTAAAACTTCTTATCAGTAAAATGGGTTCCCCAATCACTGTGAAGTTCAACAGGAGTGTCCCACGTATGGATAATCTTTTTCTGAAGGACTTTGGCCACAAGAAGAGACAGTAGCCTGTCTGCAAGGGAAGACTTCCGTCCAGTGTGAAAGCATACAGACCATGACTAAAGTGAATTTATATCCATGAGATAAAGGGCGTTGTATGAAACCCATTTGCCGGACTTCAAATGGTCCATTAAGCTGTTCAAAATGTCCCAGGGCAGTACCAACAGGCTTCCCTGGATTATTCTTTGGACAAGTAGAAAAAGTGAGGAAGGAATTTTTTCAGCCTGGTTAATGGTTGCCCACCATATTGATTCATGAAGGCTCTTACTGTGTCATAGACTATAATGGCTTAATGAATCTACAGTGGTAAGGGCTGGAAATTTTATAGACTGAAGTTTGCCTGCTATTGTTCTCTTTAAGGACAGCATTCCTTGCAGAAATGTCAGCAAGATGATTTCCCTAGCTTCAAGAGAGTCAAGATTAGAATGCCTGAGAATCTTAATAATAGCTAAAGTGGTAGGCAAAATTATTGCATCTAATAATTCCTGAACATGGGGGCCAATTTTAGTTTCTTCTGAAAGGAAGGGAGCTATGCTGCTTCCACAACATTCCAAAATTATGAACTACTCCAGAAGCAAATCTGTTATCAGTTTAAATATTAGCAGTTTTGTCCTTGGCCAAAGTACAACCCGTTTAAGAGCAAATAATTCAGCCTATTGGGCTGAAGAAACCATAGATAAAGAAGCTGACTCAAGAAGATCCTGGAGAAAAAAGATAAAGGAGAGGGTGACCTGACAGTCCCCCTAGGTGTCAGGTGGACTAGGGGAGAAACACTGAGCCAGTTTGTTGTCCACCATCCTTTATGGCCAATGGGGAAGCTGCATCCAGAAAGAACTCATTTCCTTTCAAGAAGGGTAAGAGGCTCCACCCTGAGAATGGCTCAAAGAGCTAGAAGTGAGGAGGCCTGAAAGTACAGCACCCAAATCACCCTCCCAGGTGCCTTCCAATTGAAAGGCCTGTGTGTGGGCAGAGGCCTATGGACACTGGGCACCCTTCCAGGCCACAAGCACACCACCTCTGACACAGACCTAACCCCTTTCAAGCCTCACTTCTTCCATTTGCTAAATGGGCTAACAGTACCAGCCTCACAGGACTCTGGGTGGATAATGTGAGAACAAGAAGCCCAGGCCCTCCTTTCCCACCACCGTGCTCTGCTTACGTCAAGGCTGTATATTGTCACCCTGCTTATTTAACTTACTTGCACAGTACATCATGAGATATGCTGGGCTGGATGAAGCATAGGAATCAAGATTGCTGGGAGAAATATCAGTAACCTCAGATATACAGACGACACCACCCTTATAGCAGAAAGTGAAGAGGAACTAAAAAGCCTCTTGATGAAGGTGAAAGAGGAGAGTGAAAAAGCTGGCTTAAAACTCAGCATTCAAAACATGAAGATCATGGCATCCTGCCCCATCACTTCATGGCAAATAGGTGGAGAGACAATGGAAACAGTGACAGATTTTATTTTGGGGAGCTCCAAAATCACTGCAGATGGTGAATACAGCCATGAAATTAAAAGATGCTTGCTCCTTGGAAGAAAAGATATAACAAACCTAGACAGCCTATGAAAAAACAGAGACAGAAGAGCAAGATGGCGGAGGAGTAGGAAGACGTGGAGAACATCCTGGATACATCAGGAAGACACCTTCAGACACACAGAAGTGTATGCAGAACACCAGCTGAGAGCGGACAGGAGTACCTGACCAGCAGAAAACAAAATATAGAACCATGCAAAACTCAGTAGGATGAAGGAACTAGGGTGAAAAACAGGAGTGTTAGTAGGACTGGACCTGCCCTCGGTGGGTGGGGGAACTGAAGCAGGGGTCCCATCCCCACATCAGGGCAATTGTCTGAGTCAGAGGAGAAACATTTAAGGCTGAGAGCTGACCTGTGGCAACTTAAATGGAATGAGAATCAGATAGTCCTTGCCACAGCCATACGTAGCCCAGACAGGGACGCAGGTCTCCTGGAAGGTGCAGCAGCTGGGAGCTGGAGTTTAGCGATTGTGGAGCAATCCCAGGGTGAGGGCTGCTGTTGACTGCAGAGAGACCAATTGAGGGGGTGTGAGGGAGGAGAACGTGGTGGAAAATGCTGGTGGAGGAAAGCCAGGCACCATGGGAGCAAGGCTATACTGCTGAGTCATGCTTGGCGGGGTTGGGTGGGGGGAAGGGGGGAGCCATTGCCATGCCTCTCTCTCTCCACACACCAGCATCGGAAGCTGAACAGTAGACAGGCTGGCCCGTCAAACTCCTGACGCACTGAACTACAGAATAGGACCCCGCCCAGGGGTCCCTTTAAGTGCCTGATGTGCTGATCTACAGAGTAGGAACCCAGCCAGGGTGCCCCTTTAAGTGCCTGATGCCCAAACAACAGAGAAAGACCCCAGGCAAGGGAGCCCTCTAAGTGCCTGAACTGGCAGAGCTATGGAGAAAGACTGGCCAAAGAGGCCTTCTGATTGCCAGCTACAAGAGGCTCCAAAAAAGACCCTGATAGGACCATAGCTCCTGCAGCAGAGGCAGTCCATGTCCCTGCACACTTGGTACCAGCAGGGTCCCCACAAGCCTAGCAGCTGTGCCACCTTCATGCTCAACTCAGACAGAGCCGACAGAGACCAAAAAAAGTCTTGCATCTATGTGCACAGGGTCGCTTTGGTCATGTCCAACTCTTTGTGACCCTGTAAACTGTGGCCTATTGGAGAAGAAAATGGCAACCCACTCCAGTGTTCTTGTCTGGAGAATCCCAGGGACGGGGAAGCCTGGTGGGCTTCCATCGATGGGGTTGCACAGAGTCGGACACAACTGAAGCGACTTAGCAGTAGCAGTAGCAACAGACTGTGGCCTGCCAGGCTTCTCTGTCAGGGGGGATCTCCAGGCAAGAATACTGGAGCGTATTGGCCAGTACTGGTTGCCATACCCTTCTAGAGCACTGTATTTCCTGCTGCCCTAGCCGCCAACTCCCCTGAGTATCTGGTGCTGCCAGAACCCCTGCACCCCAAGCAGCTGCACCACCTCCACACCTGACCCTCACAGAGGTAAACCCAAATCTTCCAGGGCAGCCTCAGAAGCAAACCCCAAGGGACAACAGACATGCAGAGGGGAAATAAAACTATTATTGAAACCCAGGGGCAGTATGGCTAAGGAAGAAGACCCAAAACCTTCCCACCAGCTGCACAAGCTGCAGATTAAATCCACATGATCAACTAGGCAGACTGTGTCTGTGGAATATATAAAAGGCCATTGAGAGCTCCCACAAAAGAAGACGCACTAGTTCTGATAGCTGTGGACATTGGAGGCAAGAACACACAGGAGTAGGACCAGGTTAGAATCTGAGCTGCCCCCACAGCAGGTCCAGAGACTAGTACAGTGTTGGAGGGCATCCTAGGGAGGTGAGGTGGGCTGTGACTCCCAGCAAGGGAAAGGACTCTGACAGCAGTGACTCAAGAAAAACATTTATTATCCTTATGTTTGAATTGTTCTGTAGGTTCTTTTGGATTTTTTTTTTCTTTTCTTTTTCTCCCTCTGTTGTAGTTGTCAATTGTATTGGCACTATGAAATTTAATTAAGCTTTTGAGCTTTTTTTCCCCTCAGTCACATTTTTTATTGTTGTTATAAACCTCTGCCTCTACGTTGAGCTTTTGCAGTTTTGTAGAGTTGGCCTTTTTTTCTTCTCTCTTTTTTTTTTAATTTTAATTTTTAAACCTATTATTTATTTTTTCTACATTTATTCCTTTGTTTGCTTTTTCTACTGTTCTTTTCCCTTTGTAGTTAATCTTTAATGTATATAAATCTTCTTTATCTACCTCTATTTAACTTTGCATATCTATTCTTTCTTTTTTTTTCTCTCCTTTCCTCTCAGCGTATTTGTTAGTTTTATTTTCATTGCTTTATTCCCCACTTGGCACCTTGCTTTAGTTTTGTTTTCCAGTTTGTGCTTTAGTTAGTTTTGTTCTTAACTTGTAAATATAATTTTTGATTTCCTTTGTTCACCAGGTCAATCTACTGTACTTTATTTTTGTTGGACTGTTTTGACGTTGCTTATGGGTGTATATGTATATATGTATATTCCATTATTTATTTTTTGCCTGATTTTTTAACTGCCATTTGTCTGGGGTTCATCTTTGGTTTCTCATTTTTGGGTATTTGCTTTAATCTTACTTAATGCCATAACAAACCATTTGTGGAATCTTCCTTTCTGACCAGAGATCAAGCCCTGAACCTTTGGAGTGGGAGCACTGACTCCAAGACCCTAGACTACCTAAGAACTAACGCTGCTGCTGCTGCTAAGTCGCATCAGTCGTGTCTGACTCTGTGCGACCCCATAGACAGCAGCCCACCAGGCTCCCCCGTCCCTGGGACTCTCCAGGCAAGAACACTGGAGTGGGTTGCCATTTCCTTCTCCAATGCATGGAAGTGAAAAGTGAAAGTGAAGTCGCTGTCATGTCTGACTCAGCGACCCCATGGTCTGCAGCCTACCAGGCTCCTCTGTCCACAGGATTTTCCAGGCAAGAGTACTGGAGTGAGGTGCCATTGCCTTCTCCGGAGAACGCTAGGGAGTTATCAGCTAGAGAAAATTCACACAAAGGAAACCAATTGAATACAAGACCTATCATCACCCAACCACCAGTAGCACCCTTGTCTAAACAATAAACAAAACAAAAATACAAACCAAATCATCAGCAGACAGTATTACCACCTCAGCCTTGCCCATCAGAGGAAAAACAAACAAACAAATAAACAAAAACTCAGCACAAATCTCACCCTATACAAAGTTTACACAAGCCACTGGACCAACCTTGCTGCTGCTGCTGCTGCTGCTGCTAAGTCACTTCAGTCATGTCTGACTCTGTGCAACCCCAGAGATGGCAGCCCACCAGGCTCCCCCGTCCTTGGGATTCTCCAAGCAAGAACACTGGAGTGGGTTGCCATTTCCTTCTCCAATGCATGAAAGTGAAAAGTGAAAGTGAAGTCGCTCAGTCGTGTCTGACTCCTAGTGACCCCATGGACTGCAGCCTACCAGGCTCCCTCCATCCATGGGATTTTCCAGGCAAGAATACTGGAGTGGGGTGCCATTGCCTTCTCCGGGACCAACCTTAGGAGAGCAGAAATCAAAAGGAAGAGAGAATTCAACACTGAAGCCTGGGAAAAGGAGACCTCAAACACAATAAGTTTAAAAAAAAATGGAAAGACAGATAAATACTACACAAATGAAGGAACAAACTAGAAACACAGAAGTCCAAATAAATGAAGAGGAAATAGGCAAACTACCTAAAGAAGAATTCAGAATAATGATAACAAAGATGATCTTTTGAAAACAAAATGGAGAAAATGCAATAATCAATTAACAAAGACCTAGAAGAATTAAAGCAAAAGCATACAGAGACAAAAAACACAATTAATGAAATTGAAAATAGTCCAGAAGGAATCAATAACAGAATATCTGAAGCAGAAGATTGAATCAGTGGGCTGGAAGATAAAATGGTGGAAATAACTTCTGAAGAGCAAAATAAAGTGAAAAGAATGAAAAGAACTGAGGATAGTCTCAGAGACCTTTGTGACAATATCAAATACACCAACATTCGACTTATACAGGTCCCAGAAAAAGAGAAAAAGAAAGGGTATGAGAAAATTTTTGAAGAGATTATAGTTGAAAATTTCCCCAACATTGAAAAGGAAATAGTCAATCAAGTCCAAGAACCACAGAGAGTCCCATACAAGATAAACCCAAGGAGAAACACACCAAGACACATACTAATCAAACTAACAAAGACTAAACACAAAGAAAGAATATTAAAAGCAACAAAGGAAAAGCAACAAGTAATATACAAGGGAAACCTGATAGGCTTAACAGCTGATCTTTCAGCAAAAACTCTGCAGGCCAGAAGGGAATGGCAGGATATATTTAAAGCACTGAAAGGGAAAAATCTACAACCAAGATTACCGTACCCAGCAAGGATTTCATTCAAAATTGATGGAGAAATAAAAAGCTTTTCAGACAAGCAAAAGTTAAAAGAATTCAGTACCACCAAACTGGCTTTACAACAAATGTTAAAGGGACTTATATAGTCAAGAAATACAACAGAAGAAAAAAAATCTACAGAATCAACCCCAAACAATTAAGAAAATGGCAATAGGAACATATATATCAATAATTACTTTAAATGTAAATGGATAAAATGCTCCAAGCAAAAGACATGGACTGGCTGAATGGATACAAAAGCAAGACCCAAAAATATGCTGTCTACAAGAAACCTACTTCAGACCTCAAGACACATATAGACTGAAAGTGAGAGGATGAAAAAATATATTACATGTAAATGGGAAGCAAGCTACTCCAGAAAGCTGGAGTAGCAATCCTCATATCAGACAAAATAGACCTTAAAATAAAGAATATTAGAAGAGATAAGGAAGGACACTACATAACAGTCTAGGGACAAATCCAAGAAGACATAACAATTGTAAATATATATGCACCCCACATCGGATCACCTCAACACATAAAGCAAACACTAACAGACATAAAAGGAGAAATTGACAGGAACACAAGAAGAGTAGGACACTTTCACACCCCACTCACACCAATGAACAGTTCATCAAAACAAAATTAATAAAGAAATGCAAGTTTTAAATGATACATTAGATGAGATGGATCTCATTGATATCTTCAGGACATTCCATCCAAATGTAGAAGAATACACGTTCTTCTCAAGTGCACAGGGAACATTCTCCAGGATAGACCACATCTTGGGTCACAAATCAAACCTCAATGAATTTAAGAAACCTGAAACCATATCAAGCATCTTCTCCAACCACAATGCTGTGAGACTAGATATCAATTATAAGAAAAAAAAAATGTAAGAAACACAAACACATGGAGATTAAACAACTTGATTATAAATAACCGACAGGTTACTGAAGAAATCAAAAGGGAAATCAAAAAATTTCTAGAAACAAATGACAATGAAAACACAACAACTCAAAACCTATGGGATGCAGCAAAAGCAGTTCTAAGAGGGACATTTATAGCAATACAATCCTACCCCAAGAAACAAGAAAAACATCGAGTAGACAACCTAACTTTACACCTAAAATAATTGGAAGAAGAACAAAAATCCCAAAAATTAGTAGGAGGAAAGAAATCATAAAGATCCAAGCAGAAATAAATGAAAAAGAAATGAAAGACAAAATAGTAAAGATTAATAAAGCTAAAAGTTGGTTCTTTGAGAAGATAAACAAAACTGACAAACCTTTAGCCAGACTCATCAAGAAAAAAAAGAGACTTCTTTTTTATTAATTTTGTTGTTATTTTGTATTTTTTTTTTATTATTTTGTTAATCAAATCAACAAAATTAGAAATGAAAAAGAAAAGGTTACAGCAGACAATGCAGAAATACAAAAGGTTATAAGGGACTATTATGAACAACAATATGGCAATAAAATGGATAGCCTGTAAGAAATGGACAGATTCCTAGAAAAATTCATCTTCAAAGACTGAACCAGGAGGAAATAGAAATTATAACACCCCAATTACAAGCACTGAAATTGAAGTTGTGATCAAAAATCTCCCCAAAACACAAAAGCCCAAGACCAGATGTTTTCACAGGAGAATTCTATCAAACATTCAGAGAAGAGCTAATGCCTATCCTTCTAAAACTCTTTCAAAAAATTGCAGAGGAAAAAACACTTCCAAACTCATTCTATGAGGCCAGCATCAACCCTGATACCAAAACCAGACAAAGACAACACAAAAAAGAAAACTACAGGCCAATATCACTGATGAACACAGATGCAAAAATCATTAACAAAGTTTTAGCAAACAGAATTCAGCAACACATCAAAAAGCTCATACATCATGATCAACTTGGGTTTATTCTAGGGATGCAAGGATTCTTCAGTATATCCAAATCAAACAATGTGATCCACCATATTAACAAGTTGAAAGATAAAAATCACATGATAATAGATGCAGAAAAAGCCTTTGACAACATTCAGCACCCATTTACGATTAAAACTCTTCAAAAAGTGGACATAGAGGGAACCTACCTCAGCATAGTAAAGGCCATATATGATAAGCCTACAGCAAACATTATTCTCAGTGGTGAGAAACTGAAAGCATTCCCCCTAAGATCAGGAACAAGACAAGGCTGTCCACTTTCACCACTATTATTCAACATAGTTCTGGAAGTCCTAGCTACAGCAATCAGAGAAGAAAAAAATAAATAAATAAAAGGAATCCAGATCGGAAAAGAAGAAGTAAAGCTCTCACTGTTTGCAGATGACATGATACCATATATCAAAAACCCTAAAGATAGTATCAGAAAATTACTAGAGCTAATCAGTGAATTTAGCAAAGTTGTGGGATACAAATCAATACACAGAAATCACTTGTATTTCTGTATACTAATAATGAAAAATCAGAAAGAGAAATTAAGGAATCAATCTCATTCACCATTACAACAAAAAGAATTCAATATCCAGGAATAAACTTACCTAAGGAGACAAAAGAACTATACACAGAAAATTATAAGACACAAATGAAAGAAATCAAAGATGACATAAACAGATGGAGAAATATTCCATGTTCCTGGGTAGGAAAAAACCAGGAAAAAATATTTTGAAATCTTTTGAAAGAGTTTTAGAAGGATAGGCATTAGTTCTTCTTTAAATGCTTGATAGAATTCTCCTGTGAAACCATCTGGTCCTGGGCTTTTGTTTTTTGGGAGATTTTTTATCACAACTTCAATTTCAGAAAAAATATTGTGAAAATGACTATACTACCAAAAGCAATCTACAGATGTTATCCCTATCAAATTACCAATGACATTTTTCCAAAACTAGAACAAAACATTTCACAATTTATATGGAAACACAAAAGACCCCAAATAGCCAATGCTGTCTTGAGAAAGAAGAATGGAACTAGAGGAATCAACCTTCCTGACTTCAGATTATACTACCAAGCTACAGTCATCAAGACAGTATGCTACTGGCACAAAAACAGGAATATAGACCAATGGAACAAGATAGAAAGCCCAGAAATAAACCCATGCACCTATGAGAACTTTATTTTTTACAAATGAGGCAAGAAAAAAATATATAATATGGCAAAGACAGCCTCTTCAATAAATGATACTGGGAAAACTGGACAGCCACATGTAAAAGAATGAAATTAGAACACTTCCTAACACCATACACAGATAAACTCAAAATGGATTAAACACCTAAATGTAAAACCAGAAACTATAAAACTCTTACAGGAAAACGTAGGTAGAAGACTCGATGACACAAATCAAAGCAAGATCCTCTATGACCCACCTCCTAGAGTAATGGAAATAAAAACAAAAATAAACAAGTGGGACCTGATTAAGCTTAAAAGCTTTTGCACAGCAAAGGAAACTATAAGCAAGGTGAAAAGACAACCCTCAGAATGGGAGAAAATAATAGCAAATGAAACAACTGACAAAGGATTAATTTCCAAAATATACAAGCAGCTCACACAACTCAATACCAGAAAAACAAACAATCCAGTCAAAAAGTGGGGGAAAAGATCTAAACAGACATTTCTCCAAAGAAGACAAACAGATGTCTAACAAGCACATGAAAAGATGCTCAACATTGCTCATTATTGGAGAAATGCAAATCAAAACTACAATAAGATTCGTAGTTTCACCTCACACTGAAGTTTCACCTCTGACCCTTTTGATGAGGGTCAAAATGGCCCTCATCAAAAAGTCTACAAGCAATAAATGCTGGAGAGGGTGTGGAGAAAAGGGAATGCTCTTATACTGTTGGGAATGTAAATTGATATAGCCACTATGGAAGATGGTATGGAGGTTCCTTAAAAAACCAGGAATAAAACCACCATATGACCCAGCAATCCCACTCCTAGGCATATACCATAAGGAAACCAAAATTGAAAGAGACACATGGATCCCACTGTTCACTGGAGCACTATTTGCAATGTCTAGAACATGGAAGCAACCTAAATGTCCATCAACAGATGAATGGATAAAGAAGTTGTGGTATATATACACACTGGAATATAACTCAGCCATAAAAAGGAACACATTTGGGTCAGTTCTGATGTGGTGGATGAACCTAGAACCCATTATACAGTGTGAAGTAAGTCAGAAAGGAAAGATAAATGTCGTATTCTAATGCATATATACAGAATCTAGAAAAACGGTACTGAAGAATTTATTTACAGGGCAGCAATGGAGAAACACAGAGAATAGACTTATGGACATGCGGAGAGGGAAGTAGAGGGTGAGATGTATGGAAAGAGTAACATGGAAACTTACATTACCATATGTAAAATAAATAGACAGCCAACGGGAATTTGCTGTATGGCTCAGGAAACTCAAGCAGGGGCTCTGTATAAACCTAGCGGGGTGGAATGGGGAGGGAGATGGGAGGGAGGTTCAAAAGGGAGGGAATATATGTATACCTATGGCTGATTCATGTGGAGGTTTGACAGAAAGCAACAAAATTCTGTAAAGCAATTATCCTTCAATAATCATAAATTAATTATTATTTATTTAAATTTAAATAATAAGATTATCATTATTTAAATAATTGATTTAATAATAATAAATTTTAAATAATAAATTTTTTTTTGAAAGTGTTCTTCCACTTTATTTTGGGGGCAGAATTACAAAAGAATTAATGTTAATTTTTTTTTTAATTTTTATTTTTACTTTAAGCAGAAGTCAGAAACATTACTTTGCCAACAAAAGTCCGCCTAATCAAAGCTATGATTTTTCCAGAAGTCATGTATGTATGTGAGAGTTGGACCATAAAGAAGGCTGAAAGCCAAAGAATTTATGCTTTTGAACTGTGGTGTTGGAGAACGTTCCTGAGAGTCCCTTGTATTGCAAGGAGTTCTAACCAATCAATACTAAAGGACCAGAAGCTCCAATACTCTTGCCACCTGATGAGAACTGACTCATTTGAAAAGACCCTGGGAAAGATAGAAGGCAGGAGGAGAAGGTGATGACAGAGGACAAGATGGTTGGATGGCATCACTGACTCAATGGACATAAGTTTGAGCAAGCTCCAGGAGATGGCGAAGGAAGGTGGAGCCTTGTGTGCTTCCTGTCCATGGGATTGCAGAGAGTCAGACACGACCGACCACAATAGACTAGTGCAATTTCTAGCACATTGATGATTATATACAACAGAAACCTCATTTACTAGAGGGATCAGTTGAGAACAGGATTTCTTACTTTATAAAAGGATTCACTTAAAATAGCTCATTGCTTTAAAATAGGCCCTTCCTTTACATTCAAGAATGCTTAATAAGCAATCAGACATGAAGCCTAGTGAATACTACCATGTCAGCCACAGGTAAAGTATTTGCACAAATCAGTTGACACAATTTTTCAGGAATATTCTTCATAGTAACAAGCATTTCAATATGATGTGCATCCCTGGTGCCCCAGCGTCAAAGACAGTCTCAGTTCACTGCTGAAAGGCAGAGGCAGGCCACAGTTTCCTTCTGCTAACCAAAACAGGGCCAGAGCAAATGGAAGACTTGATGAAGCACTCTTCATTCCAGAGAAAGTCACAGTTTGCCCACCATCACTGACACCACGTGATCTCTGGATTGAAAGAATGTGGGCCCTGCATGGGCCCTGCATGCACCCTGATCCTTATCAACACCCCCACCCCTGGACCTTAAGGCTCCTTACAAACTCCCCTGCCTTGGGACCCAGTTTGAGGGCATTAGCCAACTGTGAGTCCCCCATTTTCCTGGCAAACAATAAAGCTATTCCTTTTTTTTACTTCCTACAAAGCTCTGTCTCTGAGATTTATTAATTTAGTGTCAAGTACAGAGGCCAAATTTGACTCCAAATTTTTGTGGTTCTAACTTGGGCATGGCCCCAGGAGGTTCTCCTGGTTTGACTGAATGTTCCAAGGTTTTGTCAAAATCAGCTTCTTTTGAGAGAGTGGAGGCTAGAGTGCCTGGGACCCTTGCCTAGAAAGGCTGCACCCTGGCCGTACACAGTCCTGGTAGTTGGAACTCCAAGGTGGGAGTGCAATAGCAGGACCATCCTAGCAGCTGCCAAGACCACTCCCTTCTTCCTCCTGCCTCAGCCAGCCTGGATTTCCTACTCCAAGTAGAAAAGAATTGCTTTATTACTTTGTCAGAGAAGGGGGCCACATCAGCATAATGCCCTCAAAACCATGTGCCCCACCTCGGCGGGGAGGGGGGCAGAGATTGTGAGGAGTCTTACAATCCAGGGATGGAGTTGCTGATAAGATTCAGGGCATGTGTAGGGTCCACATTCCTTCAATCCAGGAGCCACCTGGTGTCAGTGATGATGGGCAAACTGTGCGTTTCTCTGGAATGAAGAGTGCTTCATCAAGCAGTTAACATCCTGAGCCCTCTTAGGTACACAGTTGTGTGTGACTGTAGTGGCTGAGGGCTTGGTAGTGGGCATCCCTTTTGTCTCCATCATGAGTTCCCTCAAGGCTCACCATTGGAGCAGCTGTAATGTGATGGCCTGATAGCTGCAACATCCTTGGTTTACTGGTATGGAAGGCAACATTTTTCATTCACACTGTGTAGTTCGATGTGGCAAAGAAGCCCCATGAGGAAGGCAGGTGTGGGATGCACCTTAAAGAGGGGATGATAGCAATAACTATTGCCACATCTGTGCCCTTCTGACTTCCCAGACTCCGTGCAAAGTGCCTTTCATGGGACTCTTTACCATGTCACCCTTCTGCCAACACTTGCTATTAACAGCGTTTTCATCTTACATGCAGTAGCTTTGACTGTGAAATTAAATAAGTTAAATAACTCTGAAGTTAAACAGCCAGCCAAGGGGTAATTACATAATTTTAACACAGATCTCTCTAACCCCAAAGCCCATGTTCTTAACTACAATTCCATACATTAAGATTGGTAGGATCCTAGGTGGCCCTGTGATTTTCAAAAAAGCAAGAGGAAATAGAGACTTGAATGAGCCCAGGATTTGTGATGGGGAGAAAGAAGGGCACCCTCGTTAGCCAGCAGGGGTCAACTTGCAGAGGAGGGGAGTGAGGTCAAATGTGCTTAGAAGGGCAAGATCATGGTCTGCCTTGAAGACCAGCCAGTGGAGTCAGTCCTTGGAATATATCCACAGTAAGTTCTGGAGCAGAGGCTGGGCTGGGACCACAAAGATGATCCAGGGCCAGCCAGGAGGTTATTGCAGAGATCCAGGTGAGAACAACAAGGGTCTCAATGGAAGTTGTATTGAAAGAAAGAAGGAAAGCAAGCAGCAGAGAAGCACTCCAAAGGGAGATGCAAGAGGGCATGGTGGAGAGACAGCAAGAGTCAAGAGGAGCCTTCTGTGGGCCCATGGAGCATCCAGGCCCCGGACAAGAGGCCGCCCAGCCTCTGCCTCAGGATCCAGATCTGCCGTGGTGTGCATCTCCCCAACTAGAGTGGAATTGCCATCAAGTCACAGCTTGGTTTAATTTATTGATATATTCTTGAAGTGATCTCCTTCCAGTCCCAATTCTTTCTCCCCTCTACATGTACACATAAGTTCACACTTTATTGCTCTTTCTTGTGTTTTAGATCTCAGGAGGAAGAGAAACAGGAACAAGGAAAGGAAGACTTCTTAGTTGTGTGATATATTTCATGGCCTCTATGAGCCTCAGTTTTCATATCATTAAAATGAAGATAGCAACCTCCTAGAGGGGTTAAGAGGATACCAAATAGGTGAAATGCTTTGAAGTGTTGAATTATATGTGCATAATTAAAATGTATATATAATTTTAATATATTATTTATATATATACATAATTTTACTTATAAAACTAGTTAGAAGTTTTTACATTAGATATTCCTCCTGTCTACCTGGAGTCTATTGTGAGTAGAATATTGAGGCAGACAAACAGAGAAATCTTGAAAGCAGCAAGAGAAAATAATTCATCCAGTAAAGTCATCCCAACAAGATTAGCAGCTGCTTTTGCATGAGAGCTCATGGAAACCAGGACTGTGGATGCCATATTCAAAATGTTAAAAGAAAGAAAAAAAAGATTAACCAAGAATTCTATATCAAGACATTCACAGATAAACAAAAACAGAGAATGCTTTGTAAGGAAGCATGATTAGAAATACTAAAGTAAGTTTTTCAGTTGAAAGAAGGTTGAAATTGACTCTAGACAGTAATACAAATCCTATGCCCCTCCCCACCAAAAAACACCAATATAGGTGATTATGTCATTATAAGAGATAGTATAAATGCATATTTCTTTTCCTTTTTTTAACTGGTTTAAAAATCAATTGTGCAGAGCAATATGTATACAATGTACTATCTAGACTGTAACATACAGAAATGCAATATATTTGAAAATAGCACCACAAAGGAGTGGGAGCAAAGTTGTGTTGAGGAAAGGAAATTACACCACATGGTGATGCAAATCCACAGGACCAGAAGAGAGACAGAATTTTTTTTTTAAGGGTTTATATAACCAACTTTATAAACACACACTTTCATGAAATTAGACATCAACTACAGGGGGAAAGAAACCTGTAAAAAACACAAACACAAACACATGGAGGTTAAACAATACTCTTCTAAATAACCAAGGATCACTGAAGAAATCAAAGAGGAAATAAAAAACACCTAGAAACAAATGACAACAAAGGCACGACAACCCAAAACCTATGTTGTTTAGTCACTAAGTCGTGTCTGACTCTTTGAAACCCCATGGACTGTAGCCTGCCAGGCTTCTCTGTCCATGGGATTTTTCAGGCAAGAATACTGGAGTGGGTTGCCATTTCCTTCTCCAGGGGATCTTCCCGACTCAGGGATCAAACCCAGGTCTCCTGCATTGCAGGCAGATTCTTTACTGCTGCACCACTGGGGAAGCTGCGGGATGCAGCAAAAGCAGCCCTGTTCCACCTTGCTGGGGTTCTCACAGCAAGGACACTGGGGTTGCTTGCCATTCCCGCCTCCAGCGGATTCCGTTTTGTCAGAACTCTCCACTATGACCTGTCCATCCTGGGCAGCCCCATGGCATGGCTCAGAGCTTCACTGAGTTATGCAAGCCCCTTCACCCAAGGTAGTGATCAATATACCCTTAGAAAAGCATAAGTCAAAGAGACATGTACCCCACTGTTCACTGTAGCACTGTTTACAATAGGGGCATGGAAGCAACCTAGATGTCTGCCATTAGATGAATAGGTAAAGAAGCTGTGGTATGTGTACACAATGGAACATTACTTAGCCATAGAAAGGAACCAATTTGAGTCAGTTCTGGTGAGGCAGATGAATTTACAGTCTGTTATATAGAGTGAAGTAAGAGAGAAACAAAGGTATATTAACATGTATATATGGAATCTAGGACAATGGTACTGATGAACCTATTTGCAGAGCACAAATAGAGACACAAACATAGAGAACAGACTTGTAGACACAACAGGGAAGAAGAGGGTGGGATGAATTGAGAGAGTAGCATTGAAGCATATACATTACCATATGTAAAACATATAGTTGTAGGAAGTTGCTCTATAACACAGGAAGTTCAACCTGGTGCTCTGTGACAACTAGCGGGGTGAGATGGGGTGGGGTGGGAGATATGTTCAAGAGTGAAGGGTCATATGTATACTTATGGCTGATTCACATTGTTGTATGGCAGAAACCAACACAATATTGTAAAGCAATTATCCTCCAATTAAAAATAATTGTTTTTTTTTAAACCCACATACTTTCTAACTTGCTCTCTCAGTTTCTCCAAAAGGCATAAAGTTATGTAAAGTAATAATTACAACAATATATTGTTAGCTTTGTAACATTTATTAATGCAACATTGGTAGTCCAGAAAGGGGAATGAGAGAATAGACCTGCATAGGAGTAATGTTTCTATATCTCACTGGAATTAAGTTAGTTAATAACAGCTAGTTAATAAATCTGAAATACATTCTGATAAGTAAAGAAGTACATGGTAGCCCCTAGGGCAACCATTAAGAAAAAATTCTCCAAAAAGAAAAATCATTAAAGGAATTACAATGTTACAATAGAAAATATTCACTTAATGCAAAAAAAAAGAAAAGAAAGAGAAACTCGGATCAAAGCTTACCTGTATTATGAGACCTTAGTTGTGAGTTCCCCATCACCTACTTAAATTGGCCCCTTCCTCCAGCGGATCTGCTTCCACTGTCTGCCCCATCCCGGCATCCTTAAATGTTCATTGCCTTTTCTCTTTCATTTATTTCCCCCACAAAACAATAAGCCTCCCAGATACAAGGACGCTCTTGAGTCCCCATTGTGTAATACAGTATCTTACACTTCAGTGTTTAATAAATGTTCAATCAATACATACAAATTGACTCTGGTACATGGTCAGACAGAGCTGTGGTGGTGGGGTTCCAGATGACCCAGGGAAACGAGAACATCATGTTGCTGGGTGCTTCAGTCTTGGCTACAAGGGATGGGCCCCTATGTCACCCAACATCCTGCCAAAATAGGACATTGCCACAAGGTACGAGGAGCCATAGGTGGATGTAGAGGCTCCCTGTGTACTCCATCCCATTCTCCTCCTCTTCCCACACTTGAAAAGAAGAACCAGCGCCACAGCAAAAGGAGGAAGAGCAGGTCCCAGTAATGCAGCCTCTGATTTTCAAGCTGCTTCATCCCTTTCCTTAACTCACTCCCAAGACTGTATTATACAAGACCCCAGGGCCCCTCCACATGCTTTTTCTCCCCAACATGATTTGATCCAGGCCACAGCTCCGAGTCTGGGGTAGTGAGCTACACACTACTGCAGGCTCACACCTTCCAGGTGGCAGAGCCTATAAAGCCATGACCCTGCCTTTCCATGTAGCCTGCCATGACCCAGGCTACATGACCCTTTCCCTGTCACCACGGAAAGCCTTGGTGCCCAAGTTACCAGCTTATTGGTCTCAGGAGGCAGAGTGGTAAAGAATCTTCATGCGATTGCAGGAGACATGAGTTTGATCCCTGGGTCGGAAAGATCTCCTGGAGTAGGAAATGATGACCCACTCCAGTATTCCTGTCTGAAAAATTCCATGGAGAGAGGCTCCTGGGAGGCTACAGTCCATGGGGTTGCAAACAGTCGGACATGACTGAGTGACCGAGTATTACACTGCACAGCAGGAACGCTCTCTGCTTTGAGAGAGCAGTAGATGCCAGACAAGAAGCTAACGCTGTAGTTCTCTGCATGGGCTTTTCTGTTAACTGTGACTTCACCAGAAATGCACATTGAAATAAATGTTACCTTTAATTCAAAAATCTACTAATGGAAAGTGTGAGAGGTTGAATCACTGAGGTCAGCAGCTCCTGAGAGGATTGAAACACCTATTTTGGAGACAACTTGGCAGTACTTACTAACAGCCTCAAGAATAATCATTTATTCAGACCAAGAAATTCCACATTTAGGTATTTACCCTAAGGAAATTACCATGTGTATACACAAGAAGTTTTTTGCAGAATAAAATTTTTCTTTTAATTTTTAACACAGAATTAACTATGCATTTTCTGTCACATTCATACAATTATTTAGATCAATAATTACAGTCATCTAAAATTATGTTGCAGAGTAGCACTAATGAAAAGGGATAGCATTAATTTACAATACAAATTTTAAGTGTTACAAAAACTGTATGTACAGTAGGGTCCCCCTTGGGAATGACATATATTTGTGAAATTTAGAAGTGCACTTTTTTCACATTTTACCATTTTTTCCTTTTCTTTAATTGATGTATAGTTGATTTACAGTGTTGTATTAGTTTCAGCTGTACAGCAAAGTGATTCAGTTACACACATATATATGCATTCTTTCTCAGATTCTTTTCCCTTGTAGATTATTACAAGATATTGATTATAGCTCTCTACAGTACAAGTAGGTCCTTGCTGTTTACCTGTTTTATACAAATAGCTGTGAAAAGAAGAGAAGCAAAAAGCAAAGGAGAAGTGAAAGATATAAGGATCTGAATGCAGAGTTCCAAAGAATAGCAAGGAGAGATAAGAAAGCCTTCCTCAGCAATCAATGCAAGGAAATAGAGGGAAACAACAGAATGGGAAACACTAGAGGTCTCTTCAAGGAAATTAGAGATACCAAGGGAACATGTCATGCAAAGATGGGCTTAATAAAGGACAGAAATGGTATGGACCTAACAGAAGCAGAAGATATTAAGAAGACATGGCAAGAATACACAAAACTGTACAAAAAAGAGCTTCACCACCCAGATAATCACGATGGTGTGATCACTCACCTAGAGCCAGACATCCTGGAATGCCAAGTCAAGTGGGCCTCAGAAAGCATCACTACAAATAAAGCTAGTGGAGGTGATGGAATTCCAGTTGAGCTATTTCAAATCCTGAAAGATGATGCTGTGAAAGTGCTGCCCTCAATATGCCAGCAAATTTGGAAAACTCAGCAGTGGCCACAGGACTGGAAAAGGTCAGTTTTCATTCCAATCCCAAAGAAAGGTAATGCCAAAGAATGCTCACAATTGCACTCATCTCACACGCCAGTAAAGTAATGCTCAAAATTCTCCAAGCCAGGCTTCAGCAATACGTGAACCGTGAACTTCCAGATGTTCAAGCTGGTTTTAGAAAAGGCAGAGGAACCAGAGATCAAATTGCCAACATCCACTGGATCATGGAAAAAGCAAGAGAGTTCCAGAAAAACATCTATTTCTGCTTTATTGACTATGCCAAAGCCTTTGACTGTGTGGATCACAATAAATTGTGGACAATTCTGAAAGAGATGGGAATACCAGACCACCTAACCTGCCTCTTGAGAAATCTGTATGCAGGTCAAGAAGCAACAGTTGGAACTAGACATGGAACAACAGACTGGTTCCAAATAGGAAAAGGAGTACATCAAGGCTGTATATTGTACCCTGCTTATTTAACTTATATGGAGAGTACATTATGAGAAATGCTGGACTAGAAGAAGCACAAGCTGGAATCAAGATTGCCGGGAGAAATATCAATAACTTCAGATATGCAGATGACACCACCCTTATGGCAGAAAGTGAAGAGGAACTAAAAAGCCTCTTGATGAAAGTGAAAGAGGAGAGTGAAAAAAGTTGGCTTAAAGCTCAACATTCAGAAAACGAAGATCATGGCATCCAGTCCCATCACTTCATGGGAAATAGATGGGTAAACAGTAAAAACAGTGTCAGACTTTATCTTTTCAGGCTGCAAAATCACTGCAGATGGTGATTGCAGCCATGAAATTAAAAGATGCTTACTCCTTGATAGGAAATTTATGACCAACCTAGATCAGTTCAGTTCAGTCACTCAGTCATGTCCGACTCTTTGCGACCCCATGAATCGCAGCATGCCAGGCCTCCCTGTCCATCACCAACTCCCGGAGTTCGCTCAGACTCACGTCCATCGAGTCAGTGATGCCATCCAGCCATCTCATCCTCGGTCATCCCCTTCTCCTCCTGCCCCCAATCCCTCCCAGCATCAGAGTCTTTTCCAATGAGTCAACCCTTTGCATGAGGTGGCCAAAGTACTGGAGTTTCACCTTTAGCATCATTCCTTCCAAAGAAATCCCAGGGTTGATCTCCTTCAGAATGTACTGCATCTCCTTGCAGTCCAAGGGACTCTCAACAGTCTTCTCCAACACCACAGTCCAAAAGCATCAATTCTTCAGCGCTCAGCTTTCTTCACAGTCAAGCTCTCACACCCATACATGACCACAGGAAAATCCATAGCCTTGACTAGACGGACCTTAGTTGGCAAAGTAATGTCTCTGCTTTTGAATATGCTATCTAGGTTGGTCATAACTTTTCTTCCAAGGAGTAAGCGTCTTTTAATTTCATGGCTGCAGTCACCATCTGCAGTGATTTTGAAGCCCCCAAAAATAAAGTCTGACACTGTTTCCACTGTTTCCCCATCTATTTCCCATGAAGTGATGGGACTGGATGCCATGATTTTCGTTTTCTGAATGTTGAGCTTTAAGCCAACTTTTTCACTCTCCACTTTCATTTTCATCAAGAGGCGTTTTAGTTCCTCTTCACTTTCTGCCATAAGGGTGGTGTCATCTGCATATCTGAGGTTATTGATATTTCTCCCGGCAATCTTGATTCCAACTTGTGTTTCTTTCAGTCCAGCATTTCTCATGATGTACTCTGCATAGAAGTTAAATAAGCAGGGTGACAATATACAGTACATTGAAAAACAGAGATATTACTTTGCCAACAAAGGTCTGTCTAGTCAAGGCTATGTTTTTTCCAGTAGTCATGTATGTATGTGAGAGTTGGACTGTGAAGAAAGCTGAGCGCCAAAGAATTGATGCTTTTGGACTGTGGTGTTGGAGGAATACTCTTGAGAGTCCCTTAGACTGCAAGGAGATCCAACCAGTCCATTCTAAAGGAGATCAGTCCTGGGTGTTCATTGAAAGGACTGATGCTGAAGCTGAAACTCCAATACTTTGGCCATCTCATGCGAAGAGTTGATTCATTGGAAAAGACTCTGATGCTGGAAGGGATTAGGGGCAGGAGGAGGAGGGGAGGACAGGGGATGACATGGCTGGATGACTTCACCGACTCGATGGACATGAGTTTGAGTACATTCTGGGTGTTGGGGATAGACAGGGAGGCCTGGTGTGCTGTGATTCACGGGGTCACAAAGAGTCAGACACAATTGAGCAGCTGAACTGAACTGAACTGAATGTGTATCCATTAATCCCAAACTCCTAATTTATCCCTCCCAGCACCTACCATTTTAGGATGTGAAATAGCTCAACTGGAATTTCATCACCTCCACTAACTTTATTCATAATGATGCTTCCTAAGGCCCACTTGACTTCACACTCCAAGATGTCTGGCTCTAGGTGAGTGATCACACCATCATGGTTATCTGGGTCATGAAGATCTTTTTTTGTATAGTTCTTCTATGTATTCTTGCCAACTCCATCTTCCAGTTCTGTTAGGTCCATGCCATTTCTGTCCTTTATTGTACCCATCTTTGCATGAAATGTTCCCTCTAATTTTCTTCAGGAGATATCTATTCTTTCCAGTTCCAACCTTTTTCTCTATTTCTTTGCATTGATCATTGAAGAAGGCTTTCTTATCTCTCCTTGCTATTCTTTGAATCTCTGCATTCACATGGGTGTATCTTTCCTTTTTTCCTTTGCCTTTAGCTTCTCTTCTTTTCTCAGCTATTTGTAAGGCCTCCTCAGACAGCTATCTTGTCTCTTTGCATTTCTTTTTCTTGGGATGATTTTGATCACCATCTCCTGTACAATGTCATGAACCTCTGTCCATTGTTCTTCAGGCAATCTATCTATAAGATCTAATCCCTTGAATCTACTTGTTACTTCCACTGTATAATCATAAGGGATTTGATTTAGGTCATAACTTAATGGCCTAGTGGTTTTCGCTACTTTCTTCATTTTAAGTCTGAATTTTGCAATAAGGGCTTCCACAATAGCCATCTCATGCGAAGAGTTGACTCATTGGAAAAGAATCTGCCTGCAATCAGGAAACCCTGGTTCAATTCCTGGGTCAGGAAGATCCGCTAGAGAAGGGATAGGCTACCCACTCCATTACAATGTTCTTGGGTTTCCCTTGTGGCTCAGCTGGTAAAGAATCTGCTTGTGATGCAGCAGACCTGGGTTTGATCCCTTGGTTAGGAAGATCCCCTGGAGAAGAGAAAGTCTACCCACTTTAGTATTCTAGCCTTGAGAATTCCATAGACTGTATAGTCCATGGGGTCACAAAAAGTTGGACATGACTGAGTGAATTTCACTTTACTTGAAATAAGGAGCTCAAGATCTGAGCCACAGTCAGCTCCTGGTCTTGTTTTTGCTGACTGTATAGAGCCTCTCCATCTTCAACTGTAAAGAATATAATCAATCTGATTTCAGCATTGACCATCTGGTGATGCTCATGTGTAGAGCTGTCTCTTTGTGCTGTTTGAAGAGGGAATTTGCTTAGAGGAAAACATAGGTGAAACACTCTCCAACATACATCACAGCAGGATCCTCTATGATCCACCTCCCAGAATATTGGAAATAAAAGCAAAAATAAACAAATGGGACCTAACTAAAATTAAAAGCTTCTGCACAACAAAGGGAACTATAAGCAAGGTGAAAAGACAGCCTTCAGAACGGGAGAAAATAATAGCAAATGAAGCAATGGACAAAGAATTAATCTCAAAAATATGCAAGCAACTCCTGAAGATCAATTCCAGAAAAATAAAAGGCCCAATCAAAAAGCAGGCCAAAGAACTAAACAGACATTTTTCAAAGAAGACATACAGATGGCTAACACATGAAAAGATGCTCAATATCACTCATTATCAGAGAAATGCAAATCAAAACCACAATGAGGTACCATTTCACGCCAGCCAGAATGGCTCTATACAAAAGTCTAAAAGCAATAAATGCTGGAGAGGGTGTGGAGAAAAGGGAAATTTCTTACACTGTTGGTGGGAATGCAAACTAGTACAGCCACTATAGAGAACAGTGTGGAGATTCCTTAAAAAACTGGAAATAGAACTGCCATACGACCCAGCAATACTACTGCTGGGCATACACACCGAGGAAACCAGAATTGAAAGAGACACATGTACCCCAATGTTCATCGCAGCACTGTTTATAATAGCCAGGACATGGAAGCAACCTAGATGTCCATCAGCAGATAAATGGATAAGAAAACTGTGGTACATATACACAATGGAGTATTACTCAGCCATTAAAAAGAATACATTTGAATCAGTTCTAATGAGGTGGATGAAACTGGAGCCGATTATACAGAGTGAAGTAAGCCAGAAAGAAAAACACCAATACAGTATATAATTTAGAAAGATGGTAACGATAACCCTGTAGGCGAAACAGCAAAAGAGACACAGATGTATTGAACAGTCTTTTGGACTCTGTGGGAGAGGGCTAGGGTGGGATGATATGGGAGAAGGGCATTGAAACATATAAATGATCATATGTGAAATAAATCACCAGTCCAGATTCTATGCATGATACAGGGTGCTCGGGGCTGGTCCACTGGGATGACCCAGAGGGATGGGATGGGGAGGGAGGTGGGAGGGGCGTTCACGATGAGGAACACATGTACACCCATGGTGGATTCAAGTCAATGTATGGCAAAATCAATACGAAATTGTAAAGTAAAATAAATAAACAGGGAAAAAATAAGAAGAGGGAGTTTACTATGACCAATGCACTCTCTTGGGAAACTTCTGTTAGCCTTTAAGGTCCTGCTTCATTTTTTACTCCAAGGCCAAATGTGCCTGATACTTCCCGTATCTCTTGACTTCCTACTTTTACATTCCAGTCCCTTGTGGAAAACTCAGCAGTGGCCTACTGCTGCTGCTGAGTCACCTCAGTTGTGTCCGACTCTGTGCAACCCCATAGACGGCAGCCCACCAGGCTCCGCCGTCCCTGGGATTCTCCAGGCAAGAACACTGGAGTGGGTTGCCATTGCCTTCTCCAATGCACGAAAGTGTAAAGTGAAAGTGAGGTCGCTCAGTCGTGTCCGACTCTTCGCGACCCCATAGACTGCAGCCCACCAGCCTCCTCCGCCCATGGGATTTTCCAGGCAAGAGTACTGGAGTGAGGTGCCATTGCCACAGGACTGGAAAAGATCAATTTTCACTCCAATCCCAAAGAAGGGCAATGCCAAAGAAAGTTCAAACTACTACACAATTGAACTCATTTCACATGCTAGCCAAGTAATGCTCAAAATTCTCCAAGCCAGGCTTCGACTGTATGTGAACCAAGAACTTCCAGATGTTCAAGCTGGATTTAGAAAAGGCAGAGGAACCAGAAATCAAACTGCCAACATCCATATGATCATAGTAAAAGCAAGAGAACTCCAGAAAAGCACCTACTTCTGCTTCATTGACTATGCTAAAGCCTTTGACTGTGTGGATCACAACAAACTGTGGACAATTCATAAAGAGGTGGGAATACCAGACCATCTTACCTGCGTCCTGCAAAACCTGTATGCAGGTCAAGAAGCAACAGTTAGAACCAGATGTGGAATAACTGACTGGTTCCAAATTGGGAAATGAGTAAGTCAAGGCTGTATATTATCACCCTGCTTATTTAACGTATATCATGCAAAATGCCGGACTGGATGAAGCACAAGTTGGAATCAAGATTGCAGGGAGAAATAGCAATAACCTCAGATATGCAGAAGACACCACCCTTATGGCAGAAAGTGAAGAGGAACTAAAGAGCCTTTTGATGAAAGTGAAACAGGAGAGTAAAAATTTGACTTAAAACTCAGCATTCAAAACATGAAGATCATGGCATCCACTCCATCACTTCATGGAAAATAGATGAGGAAACAACGGAAACAGTGACAAACTTTATTTTCTTGGACTCCAAAATCACTGCAGATGGTGACTGCAGCCATGAAATTAAAAGATGCTTGCTCCTTGGATAAAAAGCTATGACCAACCTAGACAGCATATCACAAAGCAGAGACATTATTTTGCTGACAAAGGTCTGTCTAGTCAAAACTATGGTTTTTCCAGTGATCATGTATGGATATGAGACCTGAACCATAAAGAAGACTGAATAACAAAGAACTGACGCTTTTGAACAGTGGTGCTAGAGAAGACCCCTGAGGTCCCTTGGACTGCAAGGAGATCCAACCAGTCAATCCTGAAGGAAATCAATCATGAATATTCATTGGAAGGATTGATGCTGAAGCTGAAGCTCCAATAGTTTGGCCACCTGATGCAAATAGCCAACCTATTAGAAAAGACCCTGAAGGCAAGAGGAGGGGTTGACAGAGGATGAGGTGGTTGGATGGCATCACAAACTCAACAGACAGCAGTTTGAGCAAGGTCTGGGAAATGGCGAAGGACAGGGAAGCCTGGTGTGCTGCAGTCCATGAGGTTGCGAAGAGTCAGACACAACTGAGAAACTGAATAGCGACCTCCCCTTTGGTAACCATAAGTCTGTCTTCTATGGAACTTTACTATTTCTGAAAATGGAATCATCTTACCACTGAAAGTACTTCCTTTTTTCTCTAAAAGGCTATTAATTGATCAAGAGTGTGTCTTAGAAATGATGGTACCTTAGAATCAAGAAAACGCACGTGCACACTTGGAAGAACATGCCAAAATGTTACCTGCAGTTAAGGTTACAGATGATTTCTTCTCTTTGTTTTTATTAACTTTCATTTTCTAATTTCTCTTCAATAAGCATATATAGAAACTGGCATCTAGAAAATGACAGTTTGTTAACATTTATCTTTAAAAAAGAACTTTGTCTTTCTCTGTTTATTGAAAATATTTCAAAGAAATGTGACAGCAGCCCAATTTCCCACCTCAGTCAGTACAAATTGACAATTATTTCAAGGTGATGTGGTGCTCAGAGACTTGCTGTGTCCCTAAGTGGTCATCACAAAGCCTGGGGAAAATGCTCCCTGATCTCTATCAAGGTCCATCAGGCCATCGTCAGGAGGGCCTGGGGACGCTGCACCTGTATCCCCATCACATCACCCACATTGCTGTGCACCCTGAGAGCAGCCCACATGCACAAGGTAAGGCCTGCAGGGAGACACACCTTACATCACGGCCCCAGCCTCCCAGGAGATGCTCTTGTTCAGTGAGCAGCAAAACGTAAGCACACAAAAAGCAAAGTGAAAACATATGACAGGAAAATTTTTCATGGGCAATTACATGAGTTTTTTCATGGGTAATCACATAATCACAAAAGTTTTTTGATGCATGGGTAATCAGAGAAAGGATGGTACAAACAGAAAACAGCAAGAATCAAAGGTGGGCTTACAGAAGGTGGGAGGGTCTTTCAAAGGCTTCACCAAGGAGTGTAGGCAGATGTGAAGCCAGCCTGGTCAGAAGCCAAGGGACTTAGTGAGAGCGCCCTGTAGGGTAGCTGGAGGGAAAGCACAGCAGGCTCTGCTGGGGAAAACTCTCCATGCTGGAAGGAGGCTTTGGGCCTTATCTGGGAATAAATGAAGAATTTCCAGTAGAGCTGCAACAAAATGAACAAGCTGCAGTGTCATTTTAGTATGAAACAGGAGAACCAAACGAACTGGTTTCCTTATAGCCATGATGGGGCAGATACACACACACACACACACACACCAGCCCCTAGATACTGGGCCTGGATATGAGACCTGCCAGTGGAGTGTGAACAGGAGTGACCCATGCCTGTCCAGGTGGAACTTCGAATGTACCCGAGGATTTGCAGAGACCATGGGAAGAGCAGTGCCCAGATGGCCAGGCTCCTCCCATCAGAAGGCCCCAGACCTGACCTGACCAGGAACAAAGCCAGGCAGCCGCCCTGCCCTGGAGAGAGGAAGAATCACTACAAGATGTCAACAGTTTGTGGTCCCAGCAAAACGTTGGCTGATAACTTCTCCTGAAAGTCAAGCGGAGGAAGGAACACATCATTCACCTCAAAGGTCTAGTCAGGGAAGTTCTGGTTGTGCAAGAATTTGCCACGTGCTACATGAGTATTCCCAGGTGGTGCTAGTGGTAAAGAACCCACCTGCCAATGCAGGAGACATAAGAGAGGCAGGTTTGATCCCTGGGTCAGGAAGATTCTTTGGAGAAGAGTACGGCAACCCACTCCAGTGTTCTTGCCTGGAAAGTCCCATGGACAGAGGAGTCTGGGAGGCTATAGTCCAAAGGAAGCGACTTGGCATGAGCACGCACATTAGTACTGAAGTGGATCCGTAGCAAACTTCCCAGACTGCCCTGTCTGCTGCACAAGTCCCCACTCACCTGTCACTCTAGGCAATGGGCTGTTTTCACAGGGTTGGTACTTCGCTGTAGCCTCTTCAACCTCCCCTCTGAGGACCCTGTGCACTTTGATTTTAGGCAATTCTTAGTGTCACAGAAACCTTGTGGGGTGGACATGGAACTTGTCAGGACAACTGAAGCCTCTGCACTCAGCATGCTCAGCCCTGTGGGTCTTCCAGGCACTGCGGTCACCACTAGAAACACAAACATGGGAAGGACATTCCCACGCTAAAGAACCCTGTGGTCCAGCAGGTCTATAAATGTCATTCTGTTGGGTTAAAAGGGGGGAGAGATTCCACCATTTTCTTCAAGATGCCTCTCTGACAGTGAAATTAAAAAACAAAGGAATAACAAATCTCATGCTCTGATCTGTGGTTTCTTCCAAGGAGCCTCAGCATTTCAAGGCCATTTTGGGGAGCACTAGAGCATCAGATGAGTCCCAGAGAGGTCCCAGAGAAAGGTAACGGCGAGTGTGGATGTGTGGGTGAGGTGGGGAGAGAGGCCTAACCTTCCAACACCAACCCTGGGACAAAGACAGCGCCGTCCTCTCACTGCCCTCACCCACCCCACTCCCTCCAGCTCAGGGGTTCTTGATCTGGGAAGGCTGACTGGGAACCAACTGACTTGGGCCAACCTTCAACTCTCTCAACTGATTTTCCTGACCAAAAGGAAAGAGTCATGGAGCATTTACGGAAATGTGTGGGGTGCCTTTGATTGACACCATGAATGGGGTGGGGGACTCTAGCCTTTAGAGCTGAGGGTCCTCGGATGCTGAGAGCCCTGTGATGCAGGTGTCAATCCATGCACCAGGGACTATGCAGATGAGCCAGGCTCCATGGTGAGACACTCGGACAGATGGTGCCTGTCTGGTATTTGATGATTCTAGGATAATTTCAAAAGTGAAGTGAAAGTCACTCTGTCGTGCCCAACTCTTTGTGACCCCATGGACTATACAGTCCACAGGATTCTCCAGGCCAGAATACTGGAGTGGGTAGCCTTTCCCTTCTCCAGGGGATCTTCCCAACCCAGGGATCAAACCCAGGTCTCCCACATTGCAGGCAGATTTTTACCAGCTGAGCCACAAGGAAAGCCCTCATTTCAAATGGACCATCTTAATAAAATTACCAGAAGACATGCCGATGGCCCGCCACATTCCTACCATCTATGCCTCCGGACATACAGATTAGTATGTCTAGACTGTCAGCATCATGGACTTCTCAACTGCTCTCTATAAAAGCAGTTCTTTCCTCTGCCCTGAACTGGGTCCTTCATGCTTCTAGGGTGACCACTGGCCCCTTGCGGAGACCACACCATCATGGCACACTGGCTGGCACCAGCGTCAGCCAGGGCCTGATGTCATGGGGCCACAATGGCCACAAACACGAAGGGGCTTTGTGTCCACAGGTGAGTGAAACAGGCATTTTGTTGCAGACTCAGTCTTCATACACCTGCCCAGAGCAAGAACAGAAAACTGGGGGGTCATTAACAACAAATATCCAAGAACGTGCCCTATGGATGAAATGACAGCTTAGTTGCTGACTGAGGAAGAAGCATGCAAATCCAATCAGGAAGTAATTGGATTTGAACGCTTAAAACCTTGTATGGATTGTGGGTGGAGCAAATCCTTTAAACATCAAGAAAAATACAGCCTGCAGCTGCAATTCAGAACACTGCTTTAAAACAATGTCATCACAAGAAGCAGAAGAATCAAAGACCATATTACCTTTGCTCGGCACATTGGGGTTTTTTGACTCTCACTGCAGTCAGTGATGAAAACATCTGTTCACACGTGAATCAAGCTGTGGAACCAAGAAATTAAGTAAATCCACTGGGAGTGGGGGGTGAAGCAGGGAGGGGGAAGAGGACAGGAAGGGAAAGAAATAAGAGAGGAGAGGTGTGAGAGAGACCAAGAGAAGAATGGAGAGTTTGAGGGAGAGAGAAAAGATAGAGGGAGGAGGAAAAAGGGAGAGAAGAGGGGGAAATAAGGAGGGTGGGGTAGTGAGGGGAGAGGAACAGGAGTAAGCTCTGAGCTCACATCTACAGATGCAGGGCTTTCTTATATTATTAGGCTCCCACTTAGATGGGAAATCAAAAAAAGAACGTATCAACTTCACTAGGGGTACAAGACATAGGAACCAAGCAACTCCTTGCATAAGAGCTTCTCATGAGAGATGCCTTCCAAGGGAAAGTGCCCTGCCCACACAGTGGGTTTGTACCTCAGACTTGACACTGCCCCCCACCCTCCCACCGCCAATCCTCACCCTTCTGACTTGCTTGGACACCACAATGCAGGATGAGCCTGTTACTTGGTATTTTTAATGTGAAGGATACAAAGTCCCTCTTGTCCTGGGGCTGTTATGCTGACATGATCTGTGCATCTTTCTACCCTACTTCTGTTTCTCCCGAGGAAGTGAGGCAAATAAGTTTGACTTCCTTAAGCTAGCGCGAGGGGTTAGATCTTTCCTGACTAATGGCTGTCTCAGCACCTCTACCCCCACCCAGATCTGAGCCGCCTTAACTCCTGCATCCCCAGTTGAGAGGGTCCTGCTCTTGGGCTCCTGCTGGGTCTCTCCCCTCCTTGTGGGTTGAGTCTGCAAGTCAGGGACCAGGTACACAACCCCTCTGGGCCAGACCCTAGATGCTCCTGCCACGAAGCATGAGGCAACAAGCAGGCCTCTTCTCTGGACCCTCCTCTCCAGGACAGAAGATGCTATGTGAACCCCTGGGCTTACACGGCCATGTGCAGAGGGGTGACTGCCCCACACACATAAGGCCCTGGATACAGAAAGGAATCAGGGCTGGGCAGAAGGGGGAAGAGGCTTCCATCTGCATCTCTTCTTGGGGGTATGAAGGTGGAGGGGTGCATTAGATGCTTTTAAACTTCTCAACAACGTGTGACCCTGTTAGGCAGATGAGCCATCGAAGAAATCAAGTACATGGAAGGGGAGGTAGTGTGGCTAGAGGTGGGGCTTTTAGGAACTGCTGGCACCCTCTAAACAACACGGCAAATGCTCCCTGCCAGCAGGAATGTAACAGCCATGTGCACAGCTCACCTGAGCACATGCAGCTGTGGGTCTCAGTCACCTTCGGCCATTCGTCCTGACTCTCTCCACACCTTCCCTGCCTGCCTGTGTCTGCCAGGCCCCCAGGACTTTCCTGCTTTCTTGTTCCTCTGCAAGAGAGGAAATGAGCAATGAATCACTCCCCATGCAGCTACGATGCTGTCCCCTCCATATCAGATAAGCTTGGCCACACAGCACAGAATCTACCGCCAAGACAGGCATTGGGGTTTCTCGTCACAGTAAATGATTTACAGCTGAACTGACTGATGCGCGACTGGTTTTGGAATGATGCAAGGAGCTGCCTTTGCCATGGTCCCCCTGCTCCAGGGCTCCTGCCTGAGCCACACTGACCAGCAGTGTGCAATCTCTGCCTCCTGCCCCGACTGACTTGGCTTAGAATGCAGGTCCCTCCCAAGACATCTAATCAGGGTCCTACATGGTCTCCGGAACATCAACTTCAAGGAGTCTGGGAGACACTGGTGTGCATCCCCTGGATGGCATCAGAAGGTATGCAGACTGAGCCCCACCAGCCCCAAAGCACCACCCCTTCCCAGCAGCTTCTTTACAGATATCTCCTCACTACACTGGGCGTAAAGTGTCGCCATAAGAGAAGAAGTCCAACCTTCGTCAGGACACAAGCAGGCACTGGAGGGCTCTCGCACCAGCTGACAGTGCACAGGCTGAGGTGCAGACAGAGGGAGGAGAGGATGCATGGTACATGGCAAGGCCAGGCCCTCCCTGGAGGTGCCCTGTGCTCTGGATGAGCTTGTAGGAGCAAAGCAAGGCAGAGCTGGCAGACGATGGTGCGAGCTTCAATAAGCAGCTCAGGAAGGTGTGTGACTGTCCACTCTCCAGGGACAGTGAGCAAAAGGACATCAGATGCTATCAGTCAATTTGCTTCTGAGATTTAGGTCTTGGGAGACCCAGATAGCCAGCTGCACACCAGGCCCCCGGGAACCCAGGAGAGCAGAGCCCTGTTGCAGTCAGATCAAACCACAGGAACTAAGGATCATTTAACCAACCTTTCCAGAGACAGTCCAAGCTCTGTGTCAGCCAGTCTCCAATGACAGTACAGTCTAAGTGGGAACAGGTCATGGGGCTCAAGGAGGAACTCAAGAGACAGAACAAGTTCCAGGAACCACCAAGAAACCACACTCTTTTCTAGGTAATTAATATTAATTAAAGTACCTAGAACTCCAGTGGAAGCTGTCTTCAGAATCTCAAAGCAGCCACTTCCCTGTATTAGTCAGGTGCTTATGTAGAGAATTGAAATGAAGAGAAAGCCATAGTGACCTTGAAGTGAACTCTATCCTAAACTCAAAACAATATAATCTCAAAATAAAAGAAGCAACAGCTAACAAACCCATGAAAAGAAATCAATAAGTCAACCATGGGGAGTGGTGACATAGGACATGTTTCCCAAATACTAGTAGCCCAACAGACCAAAAACATGAACAAAGATGCACCACATGCTTCATCCATCAGTGAAATTTCAAAATACTTAGCAGTGAACTAACAATGACAACACTGTTTCATATGTAGCTTCTGTCAAATTGTCTTTTTTTTTCAGTGCTTTAAAATTTATATAAACGTATCAAACCAGACACATCACTCACAACGTTAGGTTTTTAGTAGCTATTAAAATAGATACTCAGATTATTTCATCGTACACATGTATCATATTTTACTTAGTTTAGAATATTGAAGGACTTCCCTGGTGGGCCATTGGCTAAAATTTTGCACTCCCAGTGCAGGTGGCCCAGCTTAAATCCCTGGTCAGGGAACCAGATTCCAGATGCTGCAGCTAAGACCAAGCACAGCCAAATTATTTAAAAATAAATAATTATTTTTTAAAAAAAGAATATATTGTTTTAATTTTTTTATTATTTCAAACTATGCTGAAATCAATAATCTTTTGCATATATCTTAGTATTTATGCAAGAGCAATTCTATGTCAAGGTAAAAAGTGTGCTCTCTTTGTTAAAGGATATGCTTATTACATATTAATTATAAAAATGAATTAAAAATTAATTGATGCTACAAAATTTATACTCCCACAAAGATTGTATTAGAAAACTCACTGACTATTCTCCATTCATCAAGTGATATAATTAGATATTTAGCCAACCTATAAGGCTGAAAATTCTGTCTCAACTTGCAACACTGAGATGATTACATTGCTTTCCTCCTACAAATTATTATGTAGATACTGTGTTAAAAGATTTTCTAACTTGAAATAATACCTGTATTCCTGAAAGTTCTGTCAAATTTCCAAGGAATAGATATTAAGTTTCATTCAGTTCAGTTCAGTCACTCAGTCATGTCCAACGCTTTGCGACCCCATGGACTGCAGCACGCCAGGCCTCTCTGTCCATCACCAACTTCCAGAGTTTACTCAAACTCATGTCCATTGAGTCAATGATGCCATCCAACCATCTCATCCTCTGTTGTCCCCTTCTCCTCCCACCTTCAATATCTCCTAGCATCAAGGTCTTTTCAAATGAGTCAGTTCTTCAAATCAGGTGGACAGAGTATTAGAGTTTCAGCTTCAGCATCAGTCCTTTCAATAAATTTTCAGGACTAACTTCCTTTAGGATGGACTGGTTGGATCTCCTTGCAGTCCAAGGGACTCTCAAGAGTCTTCTCCAACATCACAGTTCAAAACCATCAATTCTTTGGTGCTCAGCTTTCTTTATAGTCCAACTCTTACATCCATACATGACTACTGGAAAAACCATAGCTTTGACTAGACAGATCTTTGTTGGCAAAGTAATGTCTCTGCTTTTTAATATGCTATCCAGGTTGGTTATAACTTTTCTTCCAAGGAGCAAGTGTCTTTTAATTTCATGGCTGCAGTCACCAGCTGCAGTGATTTCGGAGCCCAAAAAATAAAGTCTCTCACTGTTTTCATTGTTTCCCCATCTATTTGCCATGAAGTGATGGGACCGGATGCCATGATCTTAGTTTCCTGAATGTTGAGTTTTAAGCCAACTTTTTCACTCTCATTTTCATCAAGAGGCTCTTTAGTTCATCTTCACTTTCTGCCATAAGGGTAGTGTCATCTGCATATCTGAAGTTATTGATATTTGTCCCAGCAATCTTGATTCCAGCTTGTGCTTCATCCAGCCCAGCATTTCGCATGATGTACTCTGCATATAAGTTAAATAAGCAGGGTGACAATATACAGCCCTGACGTACTCCTTTCCCTGTTTGGAACGTCTGTTGTACCACGTCCAGTTCTAACTGTTGCTTCCTGAACTGCATACAAATTTCTCAGGAGGCAGGTCAGATGGTCCAGTATTCCCATCTCTTTAAGAATTTTCCACAAAATTATGAAACTAGTTATGTTTCATAATTTGACCCTAAAACAGTATTAAGAAAAATTATGACGAAGTACGACTCATCTCAGGAAGGCAATCACAATTCAACGTCAAAAAAAATTTTCAGTGTAGATTTAACATTGCTAGAATAAAGGAGATAGTTTTATCATCTGTTTTCACAGAACACACTTAGTAATGTTCAAAACCTATTTTTAACTGGGAGGAGGGGGAAGCTCTTAACAAACAGAAAAAAGCTGCAACTAGAAAAGAAATGCCTTAACTTAGAAAAAGTGATACAGAAGACATACAAAGAGTGTTATAGGGAGTGGTTGCCTATGAAGGGGGAAAAGGAGGGAAAGAGGCCTATAAGAGGAATTAATAATGAAAATTAGAAACTAGAGTGGGATCTTCCACAGACCATGGTGATATTGTGGCCTGAGCCAAGAATTGGCTATATCTGGGGTTTAAAAAGTCCCAAACTATGAAACACAGTTGGGCCTGATCATTTGTTTTACACAATGGAGTCCTCTATCATAAGGTCACAGGCTTCTCTTATCTATTTAGACTATTTTGTCTAAAAAATTAGATTTCCAGGAAAACCATTAAATAATTCATCTGTGAATAAGGCTATGCCCACAGGCCTCTGGGGAGGTTTGGGTTTTTCTTTTTGAAAAACAAATATGTATCAAATGTGTCTGATGTCTTTGTCTTAAAAAGATACTTTAAAATACCTTTAGAGCAGATGGTCTCCAAAGAAGGTACATGCGCCTCAGAATGAGTCATGCCCAACCACTGGGGGATGGGGATGAAAAGAAATCCTAGAAATTTAATATTTATCTTAGAAAATGAGATTTCTATGATATTTACTATACATTTACTAAATATGTATTCACTATTTCTATGTATTTACTATACATTTAGTAAATATACTATGATATTTACTCTACAATGGAAGCAGCTGCTTTTCCTTTTTCTACATATCAGATGTTGGCTGCACCGTGCAGGGCTCCTGAGGGACCCAGGGGGAACTGGGTGGCAGTGGGAGGAGGCAGGGATGTGGGCCTAATTAGATTGTTTAGTTTTAACTAGATTCACTCTTACAAAATAGCCCCAGAAGATTCCTGCCAGAAGACAACAGAATGAGGATAAGGTCAACCACGCAACTCCAGCCGATGACCCTCTTACCATCCTGATACAAAGCCTTCATTGGCCACATTAACAAGCAAAAACAGAGACAATCTAATTAGACCTAATGGCAGACCTGGCAAAACATTGAAATAATCAGGAAGCTGATCTGAAGAACGGATTTGCAGTCAGCCAGTCTCCCTGAAGGAGAATTGTGCTGAGCTATTGGCTAACAATAGCATAAAGCCATCCTGATCAGCAAGACATTTGAAAACTGAGCGAAAATACAGACTCGAGAACATACATCTGCCAGCTCTTCAGCAATGTTTACTGTGAGAAGCGAGAAAATATTTAATCCGTTGCCTTTGAGAACCTCAGTGAACTTAATGATAAAATTTTAAAGCCTCTTTCAAGGCTTCTTATTTCACAGCAATAGACTAAAAAAAAAAAAAAAAAATCACAACATTTGAGAAACACTTGCTTTAGAGTACAGATGTCCTCAAACATGTCTCAGCTTATACTGTGTGTTCGATGCTGTATCAATAATGAAATATATCTTTTAAAAATTTTTAAAGATTTCTTCCTCTGCCATTTTGGGAACAGTTTCAAAAGGATAGGTGTTAACTGTTCTCTAAATGCTTGCTAGAATTCTCCTCTGATGCTGTCTCATCCTGGACTTTTATTTGTTGAGAATTTTTTTCATTACTGGTTTGATTTCATTACTGATAATTGGTCTGTTGTCATTTTTTATTTTTCCTGATTCAGTCTGGGAAGATTTTATATTCCTAGGAATTTGTTCATTTCTTCTTTGTTGTCCTTTTTACTGGCATATAATTGTTCGTAATAATCTCTGATGATCTTTTGTATTTAGGTGCTGTTGGTTGTACCTTATTTTTCATTTTTGATTTTATTGATTTGTGCCCCTTCTCTTCGTCTCTTGATGAATCTGGCCAAACATTTATCTTTCATTTATTTTTTTCAAAGAACCAGTTTTTAGTTTCATTGAACTTCTCTATTGTTTTCTTAGTTTCTTTTCTATTGTTTTCTATTGTTTTTGTTCTACTCTGACATTATGATTTCTCTCCTTCTAATCTTGAAGGTTTGGGGTTCAAAAAACCCAAACAAAAATTTTGGATTTTGTTTGTTCTTCTTTTTCTCGTCCTTTAAGTGTAAGATTTAAGTTGTTTATTTGAGATTTTTCTTGTTTCCGGATGCAGGCTTGTATGGCTGTAAACATCCCTCTTAAAACTTCTTTTGCTGCATTCCATAGACTGTGGATCCCTGTGCTTTCATTTTCATGAGTCTTCAGGTATGTTTTTATTTCCTTGATGACCCACTGGTTGTTTGAATGAGCATCTCCATAGGTACCATATGTGAGTTGATTGGGAACTAACAGGTAGGTCATGGGCAGCTGCAAAGACAGACAGTCACATTTCAGCCACAATTTGCTGCCCCAGCAGAAGACATGGCAGCAGGGCCAGCCCACGGTGGGCCTGGCAGGCCCCACCCAGCTACGCCCTTGGCCATGCCTTATTGGAATCCCAAAGGTTTTAGGAGCATCAGTCCCCTGCACCTCTCAACAGCAAAACATATGCTTCCAGGACATTCCTCAGCACCTGTCACCCTTCCACACGGGCAGAGTGGATGTGAGCCTGGGGATTGGATTCAGTTCCTGAGACAAAGCAGAGGAGGTGGCCCTCTGAGGGCTGTCCTGGTACAGCGGGCTTTTGGCAACAAGGGGTTCAGCATCACCATGGGTAACCCCTCACCACACAGAATGCAAGGGAGCTTCTATAAAAGGATTTGCTACAAATATTTCTTGAAGAAAATGAGCCAGTAGCAAGGGCTTAAAAGTTCATTGGGAATTTAAGAAATGATCTTACAACACCAGTGTACCAAACATTCTCAAACCTTTAGTCCAAGGGCCACAGACTACGTCTGTAAAGGGCCAGAGAGTAAATGTGTCAGCTTTGCATGCCATGTGGTCCCTGCAACAACTCAACTCTACCGTTAAAGCACGGGCAAGAGGTAAGCTGTGTGCCCGTGAAACCATGGCCATGGGCATGGGCAGGGCCAATGGGAAATGCTGCTTCGGGAGTCCAAATCTGCTCCAGCCCAGCGTCTTTTTCTTATGGATCTGGAAAGAGATCCTTTCCTTATGGATTCCGAGGAGGATAGCATGGTCAGGCCCCTCAGGAACCGACCTCCAGATATGGACAGCCTTCAGAAATAGATGGATGCTCGAAGCTTGGCAGAGTATCATTCCGAGAAGCACTGTCTCCCCAGCTCCAAGGACAAGCAGTTTTACACCAGCCAGAGGGTTGGGGGTGGGTCCCAGAGACCAGACAACCAATGAGCCTTTTCCTCCATAATGTAATGCTTCCGATACAGAACTTCATTGGCTACATGACTTAGTACTAACTCACCAAGGTTTAGAGGGATGAAATCTGTGGAATCCAGGATTTTCTCTCAATAAGAGGCTGGGTTAAGCCCCGGTTGAACTCAGTTGCTACTTTCTTGTCCTCGGTTGACTTTTGAATTATACACACAGTTTGTGGAATTCTTGGGCTTTCATGTATTTTACTTTCATTAACATAAAAAAAGCCCTCATTAATAGATTTTCCAAAGCAGTGAATATTCTCTGGAATTAGTGCTCCAAACCTTTCAGAGTCCTGCTGTGATTTTTATTATTCCTATTTTATCCATGGAAACAGAGACCCTGGAGCAGAAAAACTTACCATTTGCACTGAGTCTAGGGGTGAGGACTCGGCCCCCGATTTTAAAAGCAGAAAGAAAAGGCAGAAGCTACAAGACCGAGAATGGCTCTGGCAGTTTTTCTGGGTTGTTGATCCCCATCTTCCAGCTCCAATCATTCCATTTCCTGTGTGAACATCCACTGTGAGGCTGGCTGCCAGCCAGGGGCCTGTGTGCAAGGCAGTGTGCTGGGAGATGTGGGCCCCAAGACTAGCTGGGCTGGCTCCATTACTGCCACCCCGGGGCCTTGAGCAAGTGCCATGCCTGAAGAATTCCACGGACAGAGAAGTCTGGCAAGCTACAGTCCGTTGGGTTGCAAAGAGTTGGATACGACTAAGCAACTCACACATGCTTGGGTGAGCCTTTTTTTTTTTTCACTTTCCACTCATGTAAAGTGAACCTAACAGTGTCTCCCTGGCAGAGAAACTGTCAAGATTCAAGGAGAGCACATGTGTGAGTCCCTGGCACAAATTTGGTGCTCAAAAACAGTAGGCTGGCTTTACATGGTGTCTGTTCCAAGCAGTGAGCTTCAGGAGGCTTGTGGGTTCTGCCAGCGTCCACAAGAGATGTGATGAGGTGACTTCCTAGGCAGCCTCACATAGCACAGAAGCTCTCTTTCCAGGAACATGGGCTTGGCCTTGCCTGTTTGAACCTCCAGTGTCTCCAGGGCAGAGCAGCCCCCCCACACACGCCCACAGAGCAGTCACGCTTCCCAGGAGGCTGTTGGGGGCACCAAGCATGATCCATCCAGGAACACAGGACTCCTGAGCCAGGGGCCAGGCACCTGAGCCATCTCCCTGTGCTTTGACCAAATACACTTCAGCAGTTTGGCGTTGCTTTAGATCTGGATATTCAAAAACACACCAGGCAGACGTGGGCTAGATGCATATCTTTCCTACAGTATGAAGACAAAGCCAGGCTGAGAGAAGCCACGTTTGAGGCAGATGGATCCCACTTGAAGCTTCCTGGGAGATGGAGGGGCACTGGCAGGTGGGTGCGTGTTTGGGTGGGGGAAGCGGGTCTGGGTTCAAAGACTGGGTTCTGAGCCCTTGCCCATCCTCCCTTTATGCCCCCTGCCTGCCCTGCACCAGCTCATGCAGCCCATGGGAAGAAAAATGCTGTGATCCCAGAATCATCTCAGAAGCAGGAACCCTGCCAGCTTTTGCCCAGGCGGGAGGAGGAGAGAAGAGCAAGTGCAGCCTGCCCCCTGCCCAGTACCATCGCCGCTTAGGGCCCAGGACATGCACACCCCACGCCCCCAGGAGCTCAGACCACCAGAATGAGACCACGGTGTGCACCACTCGACATCTGAAAATTCCAAGATGCTGTCTCTAACACGGTGATCTGGATATGGAGGAGCCTCCTTAACTTCCCCTAGTGGCACAATTAGTCCCCGCTTTGCAACAAGGCTGTTTCCAATTTACAGTGCAGCTCACACCCCAGCTTCCCCGCATTTGGCACATGTATATCTGACCACCTGCTGCCTCTGACAGTGTGCCTCAGAAGCTTATGACTTAGGAGGCTTAATTGCTCACTTGGAGGAGATACAAAATGACAGAATCAGAGTCTCTCCTCCATCATAAAAACGGTATGTCACGCCCTCCCATTCTGAGCACGTGCATTCAAATGGAACCCTGACAACTGGACAAGGCTTTCCCCAGGTTGCCCAAATGGTAAGAGATGGAGCTAGATTTCAGTCTGGCCTATCTCCCTCCAAACCAGTGTTTTTCTCCTCCACAGCCACAAATCCAGAGGTGACGTGTCATTTGCCACTTGACACCAAGTCACCCAGCCCCATGCAGAGTTAGAGCCTGCTCCCCCATCAGGTTGGTCCCATGAAGGCTGGGCCACTCTGCCCTCTAGTTCTGCAAGGATGGTGGGCAAATTGGTTCCCCTCCTCCCTTTAGCATTGTTGGTGTGTGGGTGGTGGCTACACACCCACAAGAGAGAGGCAGCTGGGTGAGTCAAGTGGTGGCTAGGGTGTCCCCTCTGAATGACAGCAACTGAGGAGCCCTGAAGATGGCATGACTGCCCACTTCCTTCCCCTACTCCACAGCTTTGGGCTGAACCCCCCTGAGTTCCTCAATTCATCTTCCCTAAGCCTGAGCCCTGGAGAAGGCAAGGGCACCCCACTCCAGTACTCTGCCCGGAAAATCCCATGGACTGAGGAGCCTGGTGGGCTGCAGACCATGGGGTCGTGAAGAGTTGGAAATGACTGAGCGACTTCACTTTCACTTTTCACTTTCATACACTGGAGAAGGAAATGGCAACCCACTCCATTGTTCTTGCCTGGAGAATCCCAGGGATAGCAGAGCCTGGTGGGCTGCCGTCTATGGGGTCTCACAGAGTCAGACACAACTGAAGTGACTTAGCAGCAGCAGCAGCAGCAGCAAGCCTGAGCCCTCTCCCCTCCTGGCCATCTCCTGCAGTGTCCAAGGTGGTCAGAGTCTTATACCTACATCTGAAGTCCAGAACTCAAAACCTGGAAGAGGTGAGTGCCTGCCGTCTTCCCCCCAAGCTGAGGAGGAGCAGGCAGACAGGCCACCATCCCCATGGCCAGGGAAGGGAGGGCCCCACAGGTCGGGCCCCAGTAGCAGGACAGATTTCTTCTGAAGGAAATGCCTGCCACCGTCTCTGGGCCCTGAGCAACTCTCCCCTGAACCACATCCTGAAGGTTTCTGTGGATTCTGGCCAGGGGTCTGAGAGCCTCAAACGGCAAACCCTCACCCCTTTGCCAAGTATCACTCCATTGCAGGATGCTGCCTGGGATGTGTCCAGGGCTGAATTTCACACATTGAGCAGTGGAAACATGCAGATCGCTGAGCTCAGTGAATGGAAGTGGGCCACCCACCACACCTGCAGGTCTGATGAGCAGTGAGTCTCCTCAGACATTTGACTGTGACCCTGATCCTCCCTCCAGGCTGAGTGGAGAGTGCTATTGAAACAGACATGAGTCTCTGCTGCAGAGAAGCTGTCTACAATATGAGGTCACTTCTTATTACAGCTTTCCCCAGGGTGGATGCTGCATGTGGCGCACAAAAGATCAGCCTTTCCCTTCCCATCATCACAGCATTGATATCAAGCACCCACCTAGTCCTCTACTCTGCCCAGTGAATGAAGTTCTGTTCTCAAAGCTTTGGAAAGAAGTGTTAATAAGGACAGTCAGGTCAAGGCATCCAGGCAGAATTTTTTTCCAGTGGAAGGTCTGCAACAATTTATTCCAGTCAGACTGCTACTAAGCCACAGGAAATGCTGCTGCCATCAGGGTATCAGATTGTAAATGATACTCTGATAAAGACATTTTGCTGGATCCTTCACAGTTCTACACACAGAAATTCTAATTTATTCACCCTCTAGGCTCTCCAGGAACAGGGGTGGAACGTCCAGCCCTATTTCCACAGTGATGACTGCCCAGCGACTTGCAAATTAAGGTTAAGTCAGTTCAGTTCAGTCACTCAGTCATGTCCGACTCTTTGTGACCCCATGAATCACAGCACGCCAGGCCTCCCTGTCCATCACCAGCTCCCGGAGTTCACTCAGACTCATGTCCATCGAGTCAGTGATGCCATCCAGCCATCTCATCCTGGGTCGACCCCTTCTCCTCCTGCCCCAAATCCCTCCCAGCATCAAAGTCTTTTCCAATGAGTCAACTCTTCGCATGACATGGCCAAAGTACTGGAGTTTCAGCTTTAGCATCATTCCTTCCAAAGAAATCCTGGGATTGATCTCCTTCAGAATGGACTGGTTGGATCTCCTTGTAGTCCAAGGGACTCTCAACAGTCTTCTCCGACACCACAGTTCAAAATCACCAGTTCTTCCGCGCTCAGCCTTCTTCACAGTCCAACTCTCACATCCATACATGACCACTGGAAAAACCATAGCCTTGACTAGACGGACCTTAGTCGGCAAAGTAATGTCTCTGCTTTTGAATATGCTATCTAGGTTGGTGATAACTTTTTTCCAAGGAGTAAGCGTCTTTTAATTTTATGGCTGCAGTCACCATCTGCAGTGATTTTGGAGCCCAAAAAAATAAAGTCTGACACTGTTTCCACTGTTTCCCCATCTATTTCCCATGAAGTGATGGGACTGGATGCCATGATCTTCGTTTTCTGAATGTTGAGCTGTAAGCCAACTTTTTCACTCTCCTCTTTCACTTTCATCAAGAGGCTTTTTAGCTCCTCTTCACTTTCTGCCATAAGGGTGGTGTCATCTGCATATCTGAGGTTATTGATATTTCTCCCGGCAATCTTGATTCCAGCTTGTGCTTCTTCAAGCCCAGCGTTTCTCATGATGCACTCTGAATATAAGTTAAATAAGCAGGGTGGCAATATACAGCCTTGATATACTCCTTTTCTCATTTGCAACCAGTCTGTTGTTCCATGTCCAGTTCTAAGTGTTGCTTCCTGACCTGCATATAGGTTTCTCAAGAGGCCGGTCAGGTGGTCTGGTATTCCCATCTCTTGAAGAATTTTCCACAGTTTATTGTGATCCACACAGTTAAAAGCTTTGGCATAGTAAAAGAAAAAAAAAAAAGCACAAATAGATGTTTTTCTGGAACTCTCTTGCTTGCTTTTTCCATGATCCAGTGGATGTTGGCAATTTAATCTCTGGTTCCTCTGCCTTTTGTAAACCCAGCTTGAACATCTGGAATTTCATGGTTCATGTATTGCTGAGGCCTGGCTTGGAGAATTTTGAGCGTTACTTTACTAGTGTGTGAGATGAGTGCAATTGTGCGGTAGTTTGAGCATTCTTTGGCATTGCCTCTCTTTGGGATTGGAATGAAAACTGACCTTTTCCAGTCCTGTGGCCACTGCTGAGTTTTCCAAATTTGCCGGCATATTGAGGGCAGCACTTTCACAGCATCATCTTTCAGGATTTGAAAGAGCTCAACTGGAATTCCATCCCCTCCACTAGCTTTGTTCATAGTGATGCTTTCTAACGCCCACTTGACTTCACATTCCACAGTGTCTGGCTCTAGGTGAGTGATCACACCATCGTGATTATCTGGGTGGTGAAGCTCTTTTTTGTACAGTTCCTCTGTGTATTCTTGCCACCTCTTCATAATATCTTCTGCTTCTGTCAGGTTCATACCATTTCTGTCCTTTATCAAGCCCATCTTTGCATGAAATGTTCCCTTGGTGTCTCTAATTTTCTGGAAGAGATCTCTAGTCTTTCCCGTTCTGTTCTTTTCTTCTATTTCTTTGCATTGATCGCTAAGGAAGGCTTTCTTATCTCTTCTTGCTATTCTTTGGAACTCTGCATTCAGATGCTTATATCTTTCCTTTTCTCCTTGGCTTTTCACTTCTTTTCTTTTCACAGCTATTTGTAAGGCCTCCCCAGACAGCCATTTTGCCTTTTTGCATTTTTTTTCCATGCGATGATCTTGATCCCTGTCTTCTGTACAGTGTCACGAATCTGAGTCCATAGTTCATCAGGCACTCTATCTATCAGATCTAGGCCCTTAAATCTACATCTCACTTCCACTGTATAATCATAAGGGATTTGATTTAGGTCATACCTGAATGGTCTAGTGGTTTTCCCTACTTTCTTCAATTTGAGTCTGAATTTGGCAATAAGGAGTTGACGATCTGAGGCACAGTCAGCTCCTGGTCTTGTTTTTGTTGACTGTATAGAGCTTCTCCATCTTTGGCTTCAGAGAATATAATCAATCTGATTTCAGTGTTGACCATCTGGTGATGTCCATGTGTAGAGTCTTCTCTTGTGTTGTTGGAAGAGGGTGTTTGCTATGACCAGTGCATTTTCTTGGCAAAACTCTATTAGTCTTTGCCCTGCTTCATTCTGTATTCCAAGGCCAAATTTGCCTGTTACTCCAGGTGTTTCTTGACTTCCTATTTTTGCATTCCAGTCCCCTGGAATGAAAAGGACATCTTTTGGGGGTGTTAGTTCTAAAAGGTCTTGTAGATCTTCATAGAACCATTCAACTTCAGCTTCTTCAGCATTACTGTTTGGGGCATAGACTTGGATTACTGTGATATTGAATGGTTTGCCTTGGAAACGAACAGAGATCATTCTGTCATTTTTGAGTTGCATCCAAATGCTGCATTTCGGACTCTTTTGTTGACCATGATGGCTGCTCCACTTCTTCTGAGGGATTCCTGCCCGCAGTAGTAGATATAATGGTCATCTGAGTTAAATTCACCCATTCCAGGCCATTTTAGTTCACTGATTCCTAGAATGTCGACGTTCACTCTTGCCATCTCTTGTTTGACCACTTCCAACTTGCCTTGATTCATGGACCTGACATTCCAGGTTCCTGGCCAATATTTCTCTTTACAGCATCGGACCTTTCTTCTATCACCAGTCACATCCATAGCTGGGTATTGTTTTTGCTTTGGCTCCATCCCTTCATTCTTTCTGGAGTTATTTCTCCACTGATCTCCAGTAGCATATTGGGCACCTAGTGACCTGGGGAGTTCCTCTTTCAGTATCCTATCATTTTGCCTTTTCCTACTGTTCATGGGGTTCTCAAGGCAAGAATACTAAAGTGGTTTGCCATTCCCTTCTCCAGTGGACCACAAATTAAGGTTAGAGCTCAAGAATATCTAAAGATTCCACTGCTTCCTCTGTGAGTCCTTTCTAATGACTTTTAATCAAGTAATGTATGTATGCTAAGTGGCTTCAGTGGGGTCCGACTCTTTGCAACCCCATGAGCTGTAGCCCACCAGGCTTCTCTGTCCAGGCAAGAATTCTCCAGGCGAGAATACTGTACTGGGTTGCTATGCCCTCCTCCACAGGATCTTCCCAACCCAGGGATTGAACCCTTGTCTCCTATGGCTCCTTCCTTGCTGGTGGATTCTTTACCACTGAGCCATCTGGGACCCTTTTCTTTAAAAACAGGACTTTCCAATTGCTTTCCAAATCCCTTGACTGTGACTCAGAGATGAACTCACTCCCTTGCTATTGAGGGAGGAGAGGGGAGGAGGGAAAGCTGGTCCTCCCTCAGCAGTAGGAAGACCGGTCACTTCTGGCCCCTGTCAGCTCCTCACTGTGGCTTCTCAAATACCTATTTTAGAGATGAGTGAGAAAAGCCTGGGGAGGCTGAACAAGTCCAAGATCAGAAAGAAAGTCAGTGGGTGAATCCAGAAATAAACCCAGGAGTCCAAGCTCAGGTCAAGGTCCCTCTCTTTACATCCAGCATGGCTTTGCTCAGAAGACCTGAGTTTGTAAGCATCCTCTGCGACAGGGAGATACTGGATGGTGCTCAAGGCCAAGGTTCTTGGCAGGAGAGCTCCAGAGACACTTTTCTCTGGTGGTGCAGAGACACATCAAACTCCTGAGAGCTGAGCCCCCTTCACACTACTGCCATTAGGAAGGATCTGAGGACAGTCTGGGGCCACTCCTCTGAGGCTCAGCATGCCTGCATTCCTCTCCCTGGAGTCCAACAGCTCCCGCTGGGCAGGACATGGCCTTTGGCAGCTTCCGGATTATCCTTCCTAAGGAAACGGCCTTTCCAGTGCTTCAAGCTTGTGGTTTGAGGTGAAACAGGTACACTGGTATAAGCACAGTAAGTGAAGTGAAGACAGGGGCTGTGGCTTCCATCCTCAGCTGAAATTAAACTAGAAATAACAGAGAGCTTTTATAATGAGCCTGGGTCACTTCTCCTCGTGGTCAGGAAAAGCAACTCTGCTAGTGACAGCTTACTGGATCTAGCACCCTTATCGCCGAATATGAGCTCTCACCTGACCTGATCACCCACCTGACACCTTTCACGGTGGAGAAGTCACTTAACCTGTCCGGGGTCATCCAGGCAGAGGAAGCCCTGAGGAATTCACTTCTGGAACAAATGTTTCCATTGTGCTTACTGAGTTCCATGTCTCATCTCAGCACTTTACAGGCACTAATTCCTTAAGCCTTGAAAGAATCCTATTGGGCAGGTCCCATTATTGTCTCCACTTTAAAAGTATGGGGGTTTTCCTGGTGGTCCAATAATTAAGACGCCATGCTACCACTGCAGGGACACTGGTTCAGTCCCTGGTTGGGGAACTATAATCTCACATGCCATGCAGCATGGCCAAAAAACTAAAAATAAAATAAAAAATAAAGATAATAGATCCCTTCTCACCACTCTTTTTCAGTGTTGTGCTGTAAGTCACAGTCAGTGCAATAAGAAAAGGAAATAAATGATATAAGATTGAGAAGGAAGAAATAAAGCTATCTTTGCTCATAGAGGGCATGACTATCCATGTAGAAATCTGAAAGAATCAACAACAACAATGACAAAAACACTCCTGGAATGAACACACAGTTATAACAAGGTTGCAAGATATAAAGTTAATGTACAAAAGTCAAATGTATTTCTAGGTACCAGTTATGAACAAGTGGAATTTGAAACCAAGAGCCTGCACCCCCAAATTGAAATACTTAGATCTAACAAATATGGACAAGATATATATGAGGAAAACTATAAAAGTTATGGAAAACTAAATCACAGAGAGGTTCGTTAACCTGCCTAAGTTCCCACAGCTTATACAGGGGAAGATAGGATATAAAACTAGTCCATGACGTCTGTGTTATAACCGCCAGGCTACACCAATTTGCTTTTGAGGTTTACTGACATCTGGGTCTGAGGTACCTACGATTTACACCTATACACTGCTCTCTCCTGAATCTAAGATGTTGAGTATGAGAACTGGAAAGGACGTTAGGATTCACTGAGCTCTGCTCTCCTACTTGACAGATGGGGATGCAAGGCCTCAGGAAGGGACTTCCTAAGCCTCAGATCAATCGTGGGCCTGGAAGGAGCACACATGCTTTCAGAGAGCCTGTAGTGCTAACTAGGCCCTCAAATCGGCTAGGGCGGGCTTGGCCATATTGTCTGAACCACAGACCCTGAAATCTCAAAGGCTCTACTACTTGGTAGATCACACTACTTGGTCTAGTGTGGTGTGACCTGGGCTGGACACAGTGTGGAGCTCCTCCGTGCAGGGAGCACACTGCTCCCAGGATTCACATGCCTGTAACATCTCGACCCATGAACCTGTTATTCCAGAGTCAAGGAAAGGGCCTGGAAATGGCCTTCATCCCTTCTGCCTGCATCTGATTGGTCAGAACCCAATCATGTGACCCCCACCCACTGCAAGGGAGCCTGAGACATGGAGGCTAATGGGTAAGGGAAACAGGACACGGCAAACACTGCCGTTATAAGCGCCACCTATTTCACCTCCACAGCAGCACTCCAAGGGAAGCATCACTATGCTTACTCAGGGAAAGTAAGTAAATTGCCCCAGATTCATCCTGTTACTGGATGGTGCATCAAGGTTAAAATCAAAGTCTTTAGACCTCCAAAACTCCAATTTGTCTGCTACACCAAACTATAAGAATTTCCTGAGTCCCATCTTAGGGCTCGTTAACTGCTCCACGCTGCTGTGTCGGCATGTGAACGAAAGATATCCCCTCCCCAGCTTTGTCGCCTAAGATATGGCTATTCTCTCAGATGCTGGAGCTGAGTATACAGTAGCACAACCATTCTGGAGAGCAACATGTTAATATCTATCGAAGTTATAAAAATGCATATTTTTGACCCAGCAATTACACTTCCAGGAATTTCTCTGACAGATAAACTTTCAAAAGTGTACAGTAGTTTTTGGCACAAAGATATTTATCTCAATATTATCTTTAATAGCACAAGAACTGAAAACAACAAAAAAGGGACCATGTAAAATAAATACTGAAACATCCATACAGCAAAATACTCTCCACCCATTAAAAACAATGAGCTATCTCTACCTGACAATAGGGAAAATGGCTCACTTACAGGGGTAAATGTACACAAACAACAATATATATGGGATGATCTCATTTATGTAAAAAAAAAAAAAGCATGTATAAGCATATATTATATATAAAAATATGTACATATTATGCATAGAGCATTGGAAAGGATTCCCCCCAAAAGTGTTAAAACTGGGTAATTTCAAAAGAAATGTTTATTTAATAATTTTTGACTATTAATTTTTACAATAGACACAAGTTATTTATATAAATAAATAACCAATTTTTAAAAAATATGCTGCTAGATGTGTGTAACTGAATGCAGTGTTCTGATTAAACCTGATATCTGATCATTCTTGCAGATACAATGTGAAAACTATATTATGTCTAAACTCACTCTGTTGATTGATGGAAGTAATAGGACTTCCCTGCTTTGGCCTGGAGTCGCTCAAAGCACAGGGTTTAGTGGATTAGCAAAGCCTCAGATCAGTCACACAGCTCACCCTGCTGTCCTCCAGCTTGGCTACATCAAATTCACACTTGCCTTTGGACATTTTGAGGACAGTGCTGAAGCTGCCAAAAGCCCTTGGAACCTGACTAAAAAGAGCCCTAAAGTGAAAGTTGTGTTGGACTCTTTGCGAATTTCATAGTCCATGAAATTCTCTAGGCCAGAATCTGGAGTGGGTAGCCTTTTCTTTGTCCAGGGGATTTTCCCAACCCAGGGATCAAACCCAGGTCTCCCGCATTGCAAGCAGATTCTTTACCAGCTGAGTCATAAGGGAAACCCAAAAATACAGGGGTGGGTAGACTATTCCTTTCTCAGGGGATCTTCCCAACCCAGGAATTGAACTGGGGTCTCCTGCATTGCACACAGATTCTTTACCAAGTGAGCTAACAGGAAAGCCCAAACCATCTATCAGTTCCAGGTGCAGGCTACACCCCAGCTGTCAAGTAGGGCAGTGACATGATGCAATGGCTGGTAGGGAGGTTTGTTCTCTGCTGTGCCAAGTGGACTGGGGGTGGGGAGGGGAGCTTGGAAGAATCTGTTGGTTTGGAAAACATTACACTGACTCCATGGTTGAAAAGGTTCTGACTCCAGTCTCATCATTATCATATGTGTCCTCCTCCGCCAAGCTCCCAATTAGCCCTGACCCTCACGTCTCATTACTTCACACTCGGATGATGGTACCAGGTTCCTACTGACATCAAAGCATCTTCCCCACCACATTCCAATGCACTCAGATTAATCACCACAGAACATGGCTTTAATCCTTTAAAGAACTTCATATGGATCATCTTAATCCCTGATTGAAGCTTCTTAGCCAGGGGTGGATGGGGTCCCAGGGTAGGTCTAAGCAGCATGACCCACTACTGTGCACTTGGGCAGTGTGGAGTCTGCCCACCTTAGAGGAGAGAGAAACTGATAGCCTGACTGGATGCAGGATGGAGGCCCTTGGGCCCATCAGGGAAAGCAGACCCCCTCTCAGCCTTTCGAGTGTTGGCATGGATCCAGGAGACGTCTGCCCTGACAGGAGATTTTGCTGACCTGGGGGATAGAAAAGCAGTATCTGTGAAGAGGAATGACTGAAAATAGACAGCACAGAGAAGTATCCATACCCCCATGCCCACACCCCCAGAGGACAGGGCCGGATGTGAGGTACACGGGGAAGTCAAGAAGAACAGAGAGAAACCTCTGAGGACAAACCTCCAAGAAAAGAGCAAGCAGACACATGGGCTGCCGGAGAACCATCAGTCACATCTCTGGGGCCCCGGTTGCCATGCAGGTACCTGGGCCCTCTCTCCCCAGACCTCTTCACAGGAGCTCCCAGGGTGGGAGTCAAACTTTGTACCTTGAACAGGCCTCCCAGGCTCTGAGACAGTGCTTCAGCTGAATAGCAAGAAAGCAGGGCTTTCTGAGAGCACCAGCTATTGGGCTAATAACTGGTCTTCAAATGAGGAGGATAAGGTGGGGAGGGCTCCACTACAAATAGAGTATCTGCGGTGTTGGGGTCCCCAAGATCCCCTTGGGTTCAGTAATTCACTAGGAGGACTCTGGGGCTCTGTGAGAACACAGCAGATAGAAAGGGCACACAGGTGAGGTCTAGAGGAAACCAGGTACCCTTCTAGGACCCTGGGGAGACAGGTGGCACTAATTCGAGTAAAATGCTTATGAGACACTCAGTGCTCAAGGATTGTACTGTGAGCACACCTGCCCAGCAGGTACCCTAGGCCCCCAGAGGAGAGCAGGTGGTTCAGCCTGAACCACATTTCCCGTACAATGATTAATATTCCCACTCAGTATTTCTTATTCATAGGCAATAAGAAAATTCAGTAAGGAGACTGAATTTACTTTATTTATTTATTTTTAACTGAAAGATAATTGCTTTATAATATTGTGCTGGTTTCTGCCATGCTGCTGCTGCTGCTAAGTCACTTCAGTCATGTCCGACTCTGTGTGACCCCATAGACGGCAGCCCACGAGGCTCCCCCGTCCCTGGGATTCTCCAGGCAAGAACACTGGAGTGGGTTGCCATTTCCTTCTCCAATGCATGAAAGTGAAAAGTGAAAGGGAAGTCGCTCAGTCGTGTCTGACTCTTCGCGACCCTATGGACCGCAGCTCACTAGGCTCCTCCATCCATGGGATTTTCCAGGCAAGAGTACTGGAGTGGGGTGCCATCGCCTTCTCCGGGTTTCTGCCATACATCAACATGAATCAGCCATAAGGATACATATGTTCCCTCTCTTTTGAACCGCCCTGTCACCTCCCACCCCACCCCATCCCACCCCTCTAGGTTGTTATACATTGGTTTGAGTTCCCTGAGTCATGCAGCAAATTCCCATTGGCTGTCTACTTTACATATGGTAGTGTATATGTTGCCACACTACTCTCTCCATTTCACCTTACTCCACCATTCCAGTGTCCATAAGTGTGTTCTCTATGTATGTGTCAAGGAGACTGAATTTTAAATTAATATACAGAAATAATTCACTAGACCTCCTTCAGTATGCACTTGAATTAATCACAGTGGCTTAGAAGATATATTAAAGAGTAATTTCTGGTAGAAAAGAAAAATTACTTTTAAAAAACCTCAAGAAACTAGTGAAATTCCTATAAAAATTTAAAATGTTACTGTAGGACACAAAAAATACATCCTGAGCGAATAGTGAAGTTGCTCAGTCATGTCCAACTCTTTGCAATCCTATGGGCTGTAGCCTACAAGGCTCCTCCGTCCATGGAATTTTCCAGGCAAGAGTACCAGAATGCGTTGCTATTTCCTTCTTCAGGGGATCTTCCCAACCCAGGGATCCAACCCAGGTTTCCCACATTGCAGGGAAATGCTTTACCGCTTTATGTCTGAGCCACCAGGGAAGCCCTGAGTGAATAGAAAGGCCCACTGTATTCTTGGGTTGAGAACTATCATAAATGTCATTTCTCCCAACTTCTTGTCTAAATAAATAGCCCATAAATTAGCAATCCAAATAAGATACCAACAAGATTGTTTAACTAGATAAACTGATGATGACGATAAGATGTAGAAATAAGCAAGCAAAGCTGTCTGAACATTTCTGAAAAAGAAGGGTGATGATGGGTCAGCCTAGGCAGCTATTAAGACAGTTGATCATGGGAACAGTGTGATACTGATGAAAAAATAGGCAGATAAATGGGATGGAATCAAGAGTCCACAAATAAACCCAAGCATAAGTGAAAATGTAGTGTGTGAAAGGATAGCACGTCAAGTCAGTGCAGAAAATATGACATAGGGACAAGTGGGTAACCATCTGTGGAAGCATGAAGTGGAATTCACACTTCACATCTTACACCAGGATAAATGCAGTGTGGAGTTAAAGTTTTAAGATAAAAAATTAAATCATGACAGCATGAGAAGATCCCATGGGATAGTTTTAAAAAATAATTTTGGTATAAAGAATATGTTCCTAATCATGAAACAAATTATAGAAGCCATAAAAGAAAAACTTGGTCAACTACTTACATACAAGTGTTTTAAAATCTGCATGGCAAAAATCAGCATAAGCAAAGCTAAAAGACAATCAACTGAAAAATACCTTTTGCAACTCATATCACTAACTAAGAGCCAATCTGGTCTAATATATAAAGAGCTCCTTTTCAATAAAAACAAAAATAACTTAATTGAAAAAGATAATGATCAAGGGAAAGTTCTTCTAAAATAAAATGAAAATAAAACATGAAAAATGTACAGATCGGGTCATAATAAGAGGAATGCAGGTTAAAATATCATTGGGTCTCCATTTTTTTCACCTACAAAATTATAAACGTCAAAAAATGGTAACTATTACGGCAGCAAGCATGGGGTAAAATATGCGCTGATAAAATGGTTGGTGGCCATGGCAATCAGTACTTCAGTGGAAGGAAATCCAGCAGGATCCATTAATATCCTTTGACTCAACAACTCCACCTGCATTATATTTGTATACATATTATAATGGGAAGAGTTTGCAAAAATCCTAAACAACCATTAGTAGAGAGAGAATCAATTAACTAAATCACAGGTCATATATATAATGGAATAAATGCCATCACAGAAAGAATGGGACAAGCCTCACATACTAATGGTGTTAGGGGAAGCACACTGACTGAAACCACCCACCCTGGCAAGGCACCATAGTAATCACTTGCATGAGTTGTTTTATGACAGGAGGTCCTGGTCAGGAACACAGAACTAATAAGCCTCCACCAACCAGAAGAGTTCAGGAAAGGTCAAAAGGAGACACCACATGTCCGACCACCTCCCAGAATCCTCCTCTCTGGCATCCATCTTGGCCGAACAAGGCATGCACCACCAGGAAGGACTCTGAGTCAGATGACTGGCTAAAGACAACCAAGAAACTAATCCCATCACCATAAAACCCAAGACTGCGAGCCACAGCTCTGCGGCAGAGCTGTTCTCCTGGGTTCCCTTACCCTACTGCTCTCCACCCAGGTGCCCTTTTCCAATAAAATCTCTTGCTTTGTCAGCAGATGTGTCTCCTCGGACAATTCACTCTAATTCCGAGCATTAGACAAGAGCCCAGTTTCAGGCCCTGGAAGGGGTCCCCCTTCCTGCAACAATGGTGGATTACCTCCAAGATGATTTTTTTTAAATTGTTATTGAGGTATAGTTGATTAAAAGTGTGTGTGAGTTTTGGTTGTACAGCAAAGTGACTCAATTATACATATAAGTATATATATTGTAGCCACACACTCCAGGAAACAAACTCACTCAGGACAATGCAGATAGTGGAGTGCAATTTATTACACTGGTGGGCTCAAGGAAGAGTCTCCTCTTAGCCAAGGACTGTGACCAGTTTTTGTAAAAACCTTATATACCCTAAGTGTACAAGGGCCCAAACCCACGTCCCTAAATTCCCTGAAACTAGTCCGAACAAAGGAAAAGAAAGATACAATCAAAGTTAACCCGTGATTCATATGCCTTAAGCCTAGGTAGTTAACTCAGGACGATTATGAACAGACGTGTGGTCATACCCCAATGAGCATAATATAATGTATGATTCTATTCAGTTACACAGATAATTAGGGTTTTCTTTTAGGCAACAGAGAGTCTAGGTGTGAGTGCTGGAGCTCTTCCTTCCAGGGGCGTGGTTTTCCAGTTGGTATGTCGTTTCCATAGATATTGGGCATATAGCTCACAGTTCACAGTCTGGCCCAACATGGAGTCCTGTTTTCAAGATGGAGACTGTTCTGTCTGTTTCCTCCTTCATATATATTCTTTTTCAGATTTGTTTCCCATGTTCTGTGCTGTGCTTAGTTGCTCCTCCATCCATGGGGTTTCTCCAAGCAAGTGGGTTGCCTTGCCCTCCTCCAGGGGATCTTCCCAACCTAGAGACTGAACCTAGGTATCCCGCATTGTGAGTGGATTCTTTACTGTCTGAGCCACCAGGGAAGCCCCAATATTCCAAGATATATTTAATACTTTATTTTTTTAAAGATATTTTTGATGTGGACCATTTTTAAAGTCTTTACTGAATTCATTACAAAATTGCTTGTTTTCTGTTTTGGTTTTTTGGCCTCAAGGCGTGTGGGATCTTAGCTCCCTGACCAAGGATGGAGCCCACACTCCCTGCATTAGGTGAAGTATTAACTAATGGACTGCTGGGGAAGTTCTCCCAAGATATATTTTAAATAAGTGAAAGTCGCAAATACAAAACAGTATCAAAAAGGTACTAGAATTTGTTATTTAAAATGAAGAAAAATGCATTCCTTAATACAGAGACTATCTGTGGAGAAATACATCTGTGAAGACTGGTGACTGGGAGAAAGTACAGACCCTTTATGGTTATATACCTATTACACCTTTTACTTTTCAACTCTGGAGCACATTACTATTCAACAAATAAATGGGAAATAAAAGTAAGTAAGAGCCAAACAAATGCATTTCCTTCTAGAGAAGAGAGGGAGGTGTTTGAGAACTTCCCTACAAGGAGAAGCCAGAGGCAACCTGGAGGTAAGGCCAACACGGAGCCTGGACTTGGGTGTCACTCACCTGCTGGAAGACAGGGATGCCCTGGCGCCATACAGAGGAAGGGTCCTGAAGTTTTGAAATCCCTGATTCTCAAGGCCACTGTTGAGAGCTTGAGATGAAACATTTGTGTGTGTGTGTGTGTGTGTGTGTGTGTGTGTGTGTGTTTTTAATGTGGACCATTTCTAAAGTCTTTACTGAACCTGTTACGACATCACTTCTGTTCCATGCTTGGGCCTCCTGGTTGTGAGGCATATGTGATCTCAGCTCCCTGACCAGGGATCCAACCTGCACCCCCACATATGTGATCTCAGCTCCCTGACCAGGGATCCAACCTGCACCCCCACATAGGGGATCTCAGCTCCCTGACCAGGGATCCAACCTGCACCCCCACATATGAGAGCTCAGCTCCCTGACTAGGAATGCAACCTGCACCCCCACATTTGGAAGGCAAAGTCCCGACTACTGGACCACCAGCAGAGTCCAGAAAACTTTGAGTTTTAAAATAGTTACTATTATTGGGACATATAGTTTGAGTTTTACCTGTCAGGCTGATGGGGCCTGCAGCAAAGTGGGTTCCCTGATATTCAAGAATTCCCCCTCATCCCCCATCGTATGGCACCAAACTTTCTAACCAGTACCATTTCGCCTTCACCCGCTCACTTCATGAGGCTTCATTGCACATCAGGGCCAGCCTTCCTAGTCTCCTAGCTCCTGCAAGCTCCAGAACAGAGCAGGGGCTGTACGTGCGATTATACTATGTGCCTCATGTAGTGCCTGGATATGCAGCCATAAAATATTTGGTGAACAAACACACAATTTCAAACACATTTTGTGCTCTGCCTCCTACACTGTGCCTGCCTTTCCCCGACCTGGTTTCTTTATACCGTCACTCTTCCCAGTTCCGTCATCCCCTCGCATTGGCAGCAGCACCTCCACCACCTCTTAAGGAGCCCTCTCTTGGTGTCAGTACCGTCACCTCTGCGTTCTGGAAGGACCGAGGGACTCTGAGCCCTCTCTAGGGACACCATGTCCACAGTGTCAGCAAAAAGACACAAGGAAAATCGGGGGTCCAGTCAACGTGGGACACCCCTGGGTTTGGGTGGGTGACTTAGGCCTCTTGAGGAAGGAGATAGGCCCCAGGTTAGACACCTACTACTGTTTATGCTTTGAGACAAAGATAATAACAGGAATAGGATAAGCAGCTGGACTGTGTCTCCTGTGGGCACTTCAAGATCAAAGGAGTGGCAGAACAAAGAGGGGTTAAGCCCTGCTTAGGTCAAAGATAAGGAGGCCATATATTCCTCATTCTTGGGGTCAAGGAGACCTCCCAGACTGTGCAGGCTCAGAAAGGATCCTCAGGGGAAGGGGCACTCGCCCATAAAATGTCTGCAAACCTCTCAGAGACCCTCGCACTGGAATCCATCTTGGCTAAAAGGTAGGCATGCACACAGGGGAGTGCCCAGGCCTCTCCCTCTCCCTCTCCCTCAGCCCAGCGCTTTCTCCGCAGGTATCTTCTCTGCTAATCAACACTTCACTTGCCTCACTACTCTTCATCTCTTAGCTGAACTCTTTCTTCAAAGCAGAGAAGAGTTGAGGCCCTGCTCCTAGCCACCAACCTCAAGCTGCCCCACCCTACAGCCACCAGAGATCACGCCTGTCTCAATAGGGTTAGCTCAGAACTGAGTCCTCACAGTGCAGGCAGCACTCGAATGAGCCAGGGACAACAGAGGTGGGATGAAGAGGCTCCGCCAGGGCATATCTGTCCATGCAGACTGTGAGCACGCTTTCCTGGAGAAGGAACGTATCTTAAAGCAGCAGCTGCCCACCTCAGGCTCAGGCGGAACCTGCTGGAGCAGACACACCCAGGTATTCTAACACAACTGGGAAACACGCCCCAAAAACATGATCCTAAGAGTTCCATATCTTCTACTTTTTAAATTTGTAACTTCTTATTTTGAAACAATTTCAAAAGAGAGAAGTAATTTACTACAAAAGGTTCCCTATATCCCATCAGTTATTCACATTACGCTACATTCTCTCTCTCCATACATATGTGTGTGTGTATTTACATATTTAATAATTGTTATTTTCTGAAACATTTGAAAGTAAATTGCAAAAACAGCATTCCCTTTTATCCCTAAATATTTCAGCATTTTCCCCTAAGAACAAAGATACTCTATTACATAATAACACTAAAATTTTCAAATTCAGAAAATTTAAAAACTGATGCAACTATATATTCTTCATCCAAATACCAAGTTCTTCAAACATCAAACTTCTTCAAACATCGAATAATATCTTCTACAACCAGCCCAAGATTCGATCCCGGCTATACGTGGGTTTAGCTACCGGTCCTGGTCTCTGTCCAGTCTCTCCCGTGGACTGCTGCATACGGGCATGGCTGTGACTCTCCTCTCCCCGGCTGGGACCCTGCACCTCTGATCGCAGGCGTACACACAGGAGAGGACAGAGGCGGGATGACAAGGCCGGGCCCTGAAGACATGTTACTGTTGTGTCCTGCCTGATCCCTCCGCCCAAGAGGGCGGTGTGGCTCCCCATGGCCCAAGGGCTGGTTAGGGAGCTTCAGGAGAGACAGACACAACTGAGACCCAGAGACCTGGGGGCCAGGCATCCGACTGAGCTCATTTTAAACCACGTGCTCTTACCAAGTGGGATTCCAGAAGCTGAGCTGCCAGTCCCTCCTCATGAATACTTCCGCCTCCAGCCTCCTGCTCAGGGTCAGAGGGAGAGTCTGGAACTACTGACTGCTCTGTCCTCCCACTCCTGGCAGGTAGCGGCTCCCCTGTCCCCTCCCCTAGCTGCCTACCCCGTCCCCACCTCTCACGCCTTCCCACGGCCCCCAGCCCTCTTCCTCTCTGTTTTTCCCTTCTGCTCCTGCTGCTGTCGCTGTTTTCCTCCTCTTTCTACTTCGAGACCAGAGCATCTGGATTTGCTCTCAAATACGCTTTTCCTGGTATTTGCTTAAATCAGTAAAGCTAGGAGGGGCCTGGACCTAGAGGGAGTATGAGTTCTGACTGCCAGTTACCGTGACCAGTGCTTCATCGCTGTCAGGGAGCCCCTGAACAGGAGCCCTCGCAGGGACCAACAGGCCCAGGACCAGGTTTCCAGGGAGACGACAGAACTCAGGCTTCAGGGGAGAGCCGAGGGGAAAGGGGTGGGTGGAGAGTGGCTGAGTGATGTGCTAAATGCAGGCATGTTTCTGGAAACTTTCCCAAACTAAGATTCTTTATATTTTTTCCTTTAAAAAAGCCACCCTAATTTTATAAACTACTACCCTGTGAAACTGGTATCCATTCTTATATATACAGACAATATTTGTATGTGTGTGTGTGCCTACAATAGGAAAGACAAATAGACACATGCATACATAGATAAATACAGCATATAATAATAGTGTCATCCAATGGGATCATTTAGGGAAAATCAAAATTAAATGAAAACTATTAGTCTGGAAAAGAATATATATATATATATATATATATATATATATATATATATATATATAAACTGAATAACTTTGCTCTGCAGCAGAAATTAGCACAGAATTGTAAATAAATTCTACTTCAATTTTTTTACATATTAAAAACTTTTTTAAATTACTTTGACATTTCTCTTTGTTTTCAAATAGATGGGTGAGACACTATCAAGCTGACCAAACTATGCCTACTAAAGAACTGCTCTGATTCTTTTGAGCAAAACACCAGACTGAAGGAAGCTTTTTATTCTTTCTGCCTCTCTCTCTTTTTTTTTAACAATGACTGGATTCTTTCTGGTTTTCTAATCCAAAAACCACCTCTATGGCTTTCTCTTTCCCAGACACAGTCCACGTGTACAAAAATCTGCAGCTAAAACGCACAGCCTTTGCTAAAGAAACAGAAGGCCCAGTTCAGAGGAAGACCCCAAGTCTCGCCTGAACACCAGTGCCTAGAGTGTGCTGTGGGTCCTCTCTCAACCCTCCTCCAGATGTCAGAGTCATGGAAGAAATACCACTCCAGACAACTGTCTTCCCATCTAAACTCAGTTCATCCTGTCCTTTTCATCAATAGGCAGCCTCATTCAAGAAGATAAAGACCATTGTTCATCTAGTTATTCTATTTAAAATATCCTTAAAAAATTGACCAAGTGTTAAATATACTCATTTTCTAAACTTTCCATGGTAAATCAAAGAAAAACCTTGTTCTTATTCACAATATCTCTCCTTAGAAGTTCATGGGACAGGATATTCTCATTGCTCTTCTATTTATAGAAACGGCCTGTGTTTACTAGGCCTGGTAATAAAACAGCAAGGTTGTGGGAACCTAGGCAACAGAAAGACTGTGGAAAGGATTCCCTCTTCTGCGGTGCCTTAAAAGCTATGCTGCTCCCCTCGAGAACCTCAAAGCCTGACATGGGCCCCGAGCCATTAAGGGCCTTTTCAGAGCAGAGCTGAATCCACTGTCAAGTGCACCCTTGGGGTCTGGGGCCAGTGGTCTGTGCGGTGACAGTTAGGCATTTGGGGGGGGGCCTCTGAGGAAGCGACTATTTACTCTACTTCCACAGAAAGAGAAGCAAAACCTGAAATACCAAAAGCAGCTCTAGCTTACTGAGCCAAGACTACATATGTACTTTCATGCATTCTCTCATCTAACCCTCAAAAATAAAATTCTGGAGAGCTATTATCAAACAAACAAGAAACGGAAAATAACAAGTACTGACAAGGAAGGGGAGAAACTGGGACCCTTGTGTGTTGCTAGTAGGAATGTAAAATGGTGCAGTCACCATGGAAAACAATATGATGGTTTCTCAAATAATTAAAAATAAAAGTATAATATGACCCAGGGAGGCCATTCCTGGGTATACACTCAAAAGAATTGGAAGCAGGGATTTGAACAGACATTTGTACGCTCGTGCTCATATGAAAAAGTTCATTTGAGCTCGTGTTCAAAAGAGGGAAACAACCATCGACACATTAATGGATAAACAAAATATGGTATATACGTACAATGGGCCATTATTCAGCTTTAAAAAGAAGGGAAATTCTGACACTTGCTACAACATAGATGAAGCTTGAGGACATAATGCTAAAGGAAATAATCCAGTCACAAAAGGACAAATAACGGATGATTCCATTCATATGAGGCACACAGAGAAGTCAGATGCAGAGACAGAAAGTAGAAGGGTACTGTATGCTTGGGGAGGGGAATGGGAGTTAGTGTTTAGCTGGGATGGAGTTTCAGTTTTACAAGATGAAAAGAGATCTGGAGATGGATGGTGCCAATGGCTACACAACAGTAAGCATGTATTTAATCTCACTGAACAGTGCACTTCAAATAGCTAAGATGGTACATTTTTTGTTATGTGAATTTTACCACAATAAAGACAAACTCCTACAAGGGAGGTGCTATTATCTTGCATGCATGCTCAGTTGTGTCCAACTCTTTGCAACCCTGTGGACTGAAGCCTGCCAGGCTCCTCTGTTCACGGGATTGTGCCAGCAAGAATACTGGAGTGCATGGGGATCTTCCAGACCGGGGTCAGACTCTCTTCTCCTGCGGCTCCTGCAACAGAGGCCAATTCTTTACTGCTGGAGCCCCCAGGGAAGGCCTGTTATTTGGCAGTGTAGCAGCTGAAGCCTAAAGGAGGTGCTGTAAGAAGGAGGCAGAGCCAGGATCCTCATCAGCCAGGTGGACTCCAAGGTCGGGGATCCAACACTACCACCTGTCATTGGCTATCGACCATTGGCCAGGGTATTAACCAGTGACCACGTACTCAGTAAAACAAAAAAAATAAACAAGTAATAAAAACATCCACTCTTGCTCTGGGCAACCAGAGGTCCAAGTGGCCTGAGACTGATTCCCCAGGGCAGCTGGTTCCAATCAGAGACTAACCCCCCAACACAACCTGTTGCAATGTTGCCTTATTCTACACCATGAAATGGAAACTGCACACAGAACTTACGAAACAGGAGTATGTTTTAGTAATGCTTTGGTCAGTTCCCTGATTTCTCAGACATCAGTGAAGTCATTTCCAAAGTGGTCATTCCTTCCACACACCTGTGCTAGCCCCTCTGACAGTCATGGAAGGTGTTGTGTGGGTGGATGGCCAGTCATGAGAGGTTGTTGTGACTTGGTCGTCTCCAGAAGGTCACTGCACACTTGGTAACTTGATCTGTTTCTCTGACTGAACTACAGTCCAGCAGGCTCTGGCAGTGGGTGGCTGGGCCCCCACTGGTCACACCCCATGGTCTCTCCAGGTGTGGTACCAGCTCCTCCCACTCTCCCTTCTGAAGGAGGAATGGCTGGGGAATCTCTCATCCACGAGACAGCACCACCCCCTCCCAGGGCCACATGCACAGGCAGCTGATGTCAACTGTAGGGCTTAAAAGCCAAAGAAAGAAGGAAGGAGGCAAGCAGAGAACCTGAAAAGCAAACATCACAAAACCTCCAAAACCAGCAAGTCAGAGGTGCACTTCTTGCGGGGACAGGCCAGTTATCGGCTCTTCCTCTGGACAGTGTGATGCTTGTTTAACTGGAGAAGAGTTTGACTGGGTGGTGTGTGTGTGTGTGTGTGTGTGTGTGTGCATGTGTGTGCACACAGGCACATGGAAGCTAGGAGGGCTAGGGACCTCCGTTAGCACTCAGAATGTCCACTCTCTGAGTCACAGATGGGCCAGCTCTCCAAGGCTAGTAACTGAACATGGGTGTGGACTCCAGAAAGAAAAGAAGGACAGGCCTAAATAACCATGTCAAATGCCTCCTTTACCTGGACATAAAAATATTTTACACAACAATCTGTAGTAAGAAATGTTTTACTGTAGCCCAGTGCACACACACACACACACACACACACACACACACATACACATGCATGCACACACACACACACACACACACACACACACACTTCATAAAAACAATGCTTGCCCTTACTACAGGTGAGGTACTCTGATACTTTTTATTCTTTTTTTTATACTGAATTTTTAATTGAAGTCTCACACACCATAATAAAGTGCATAAATCTCAAATGTATAGCTTGAGGATTTTTGTAGGGCTTGCTAAACTTTTTTATACGTAGCTTTATTGAGATATGGTTTACATATCACAAAATTCACCCAAAGTGTACAACTCAATAGTCTGCAGTAAATTCTCAGAGTTCTGCCATCATTACCATAATAACTTTGGAGCTTCTAGAATTTTTAAATTTTTGTCAGCTCAAAGAGAAACTTCATACTTAATACCTATTCTATTTATTTATTTTTGGACACACTTCCTCAACCAGGGATTAAACCCACAATCCCTGCAGTGAAGCCCAGAGTCTTAACCACTGGACCACCAGGAAAGTCCTATTTATTTTTTTAATGGTAGTCACAACACACCAAATTATTCCATTCAGTTCAGTTCAGTTCAGCCGCTCAGTCATGTCTGACTCTTTGCGACCCCACGAATTGCAGCACGCCAGGCCTCCCTGTCCATCACCAACTCCTGGAGTTCACCCAAACTCATGTCCATTGAGTCGGTGATGCCATCCAGCCATCTCATCCTCTGTCGTCCCCTTCTCCTCCTGCCCTCAATCCCTCCTAGCGTCAGAGTCTTTTCCAATGAGTCAACTCTTCGCATGAGGTGGCCAAAGTATTGGAGTTTCAGCTTTAACATCAGTCCTTCCAAAGAACACCCAGGACTGATCTCCTTTAGAATGGATTGGTTGGATCTCCTTGCAGTGCAAGGGACTCTCAAGAGTCTTCTCCAACAACACAGTTCAAAAGCATCAATTCTTCAGCACCCAGCTTTCTTCACAGTCCAACTTTCACATCCATACATGACCACTGGAAAAACCATAGCCTTGACTAGACAGACATTTGTTGGCAAAATAATGTCTCTGCTTTTGAATATGCTATCTAGATTGGTCATAACTTTCCTTCCAAGGAGTAAGCGTCTTTTAATTTCATGGCTGCAGCCACCATCTACAGTGATTTTGGAGCCCAAAAAAATAAAGTCTGACACTGTTTCCACTGTTTCTCCATCTATTTCCCATGAAGTGATGGGACCAGATGCCATGATCTTAGTTTTCTGAATGTTGAGCTTTAAGCCAACTTTTTCACTCTCCTCTTTCACTTTCATCAAGAAGCTTTTTAGTTCCTCTTCACTTTCTGCCATAAGGGAGGTGTCATCTGCATATCTGAGGTTATTGATATTTCTCCCGGCAATCTTGATTCCAGCTTGTGCTTCTTCGGCCACAACTGCAGATGATAAAATCAGAGTCAGATGTTTTACTGAAATAGCTCATTTGCTCCTTACAAGAGTCCTGAAAGATAGGTACCACTATGCTCATGTAGCAGGAAAACCAAGGAGCAGAGCATCACAGGAATTTCAAGCTTCCAATATTCACCAGAGACAAAGCAGGAAGTCAAAGCTAGTCTGCAAGCTCATGAGAGCTGCTGTGCATCCCTGAAGGACAGAGGCTGATCCGGAGCAAACCAGTGCCCCCAGCCCACCCACCCCCCCCACCACACACACACACACACTGCAGGGAGATTCTGGGCTTGGTCAGCAGAGTGACCTACTGCCCAAAATGGATCACAATCAGAAAGGCTGCCAGACAAGCTGAATTCAGACTCCACCGATGCAGAACTCAGCAATGGCCTTTGTAACCTGAGTGGGGCTGGGTAACACTAACCATAGTGGGATTTCAGAGAAGAGCTTGAGGAGCAAACTAATAACATAAAAAAGCCTTCAGGGATGTTGCTGCCTCAGATTCTTCAGGCAGGTAGCAAATAACCATGTTTCAGAAGCTGCAAATCATAAAAAGCATATCTATTTTTATAGAATTAAACTTCTGTTACCAGTAAAATTTAGAGCAGTTTCAATCAGGCATAGGTTGAAAAATCCTAAAGAATGACTGTTGTACAGCACATTGTGAATAAGTACAGACATATGACAAGTTCATGTCCTCTGAGTCAATCCTTCAACCAGTGGGAGGACCTGGGGTCATAGGGGTGGGGGAGGGGTGTGTGTGTGTGTGTGTGTGTGTATGTGTGTGCACGCGTGCTGAGGAAAAAGGGGGCACTCAATCCTCACCTCCACTCAGAAGGACCCAAAAGCTAGAGATACGAAACAACAGACAAACACATTCTAGGCCAAGGTGCCATGAATTATGTGGACACAGATGCCAAATATTTGCCCACTGGCCACAGTAGGGGCTCATCCAAACACCAAAGTGAAGGAAAACTCAGAGGGCCTGGATTCTGGGTCTCTGACCAACTGAGCCATCCTGAGGCTGTCTGATCCCTGAGGATTGGAGGCAGAGGACGAGGGTGCAGAAACCAGGTTGCAGGGCACTGAGAAAGCGCAGCCAGCCTGCCACCGGTCACATCACCGCATTAATGAGCGCATCTTATCCCTTACCCTGTGGCAGCAGAGGACTGTGAAGGTCATTAGGGGAAGGAAATCTATAAAATGAGTTTTCTCCTTACACACTAGCCCTGTGCCATTTCTAAATACCTGTAAGTTACTAAACTGGGTTCCCTTTGGAGAGCCCAGCTTCTTGTTCCATGTGAAGTGAAAATCACTCGGTCTTGTCCGACTCTTTGTGACCCCATGGACTATACAGTCCATGGAATTCTTTAGGCCAGAATACTGGAGTGGGTAGCCTTCCCTTCTCCAGGGGATCTTCCCGACCCAGGGATCGAATCCAGGTCTCCTGTATTCTAGAGGGATTCTTTACCAGCTAAGCCACCAAGGAAGACCTCTTGTTCCATAAGCGGAGCTTATTCATCCATTCAACAAGATTTTCCTGAGCACTTTAAGTACCACCAGCTGGGACAGAGGGCACAGAGCTGCTTCACTGCTCCCTAGAAACTCTCCACAGGTATAGGGTAGCAGCAAAGAGGTTTAGGTGCAAACATCTCGAGAGCCTGTGAGCCCTACCCCCAGCCTGCATTCAGCTGCTCCTGGGCTCCCTGTCACCCGCAGGGCCCAGGGTCCCACAGAAGAGCCAGCGTGCATGGGTGCACGGCCAATGTGGCCCTGGGTGCGGCCCCGCCACACCCTTGCTCTGGGCTGAGCCTGACATCGGCTTCACAGGGCCTGTGGCCAGGAGGGTTCCTGCTTCAAGATGCTGTGTGGGGTCAAAGGGCACAGCCTCATCCCATAAAACCCCACAGAGCTGGTCTTGGCGAGGTTGGGCCTCCTCTCCCCCAGAGCAAGAGACCCTGACACTGAGAGCAGTATAGGACAGTGGAGGGGCACCGAGTGCGTAGGACCCTCAGATCAAGATGCCTCTGTAGCCGGATCGCCCAAGGATATGGGTTCCTTTGAACTTCTTAAAGGTCTGGAAGAAAGCCTGGCCTTGTCCCAGCTCTGCCCCGGGCTGTGTGTGGCGAGGCAGTGGGTGAGAGGCAGAAGTCAGCAAGCTGCTGCGTGCTCAGCCCTGCTCCTGAGGCCGTGCTTTGGGGCAGAGCGCCAGCTCCTGGAGCCATGCGCAGGTGCCCTCTCTGGAGCCGAGTCTGTCTTTGACCCCCTCCCTGCTGTTCTCTGGAGGACAGAGGCCTGGCCCGGCTGCACCTTCACTGGTGCTATGAGAGGTGCCCCTGGCAAGCACCGCCCGCTCTGGGGCTGCGGAAGATACATGCACTCCCTTCCTAGTGTCCTGTCCCCCAAAGGCCACACAGCCCTCCTTCAGGGACCTCACCTGAGGTGGATGCCTTGTGTGCTATGCTCCACGGGGCGGCCGGTATACTGAGGCCCAGGACTTTCAGGGTTATGACCAAGACAGTTTGGTCACTGTACCCACAGGGACCTCGTCCCTCCACAGAGAGACTCAAACAAACTAAACCTCCCTTTGGTCAGAATGCATCAGGACCAGCCCCCCAGCTGCAGGGTGTGCCCATCCTCACTCCCAGAGCTATCCCAAAGCAAACCATCAGGGTTGACCCAGACCTGAACAGTCCTCCAGCCATGCCCAGCATAGACTGAGCCTGACCGCCTCCTACCCAACTGCCACCACCAGGCTCCCAGCGCCCTGAAACAGCCCCGCCCACGGCTGCCCAGCTGCCCTGGCCTGAGCAGGATGGACCCCACCGAGGGCAATGACCACACAGCACTGCCAGTTCTGATCCCTGGGCTACACAGATCGATCTCCATGGGTCACACTCGTGTGACATTTCCCATCCCTGGTGGGGTGGGGCGGGGATGGGAAGAGGCTTGTGGCTAATTTTGCCTTTCAAGTGACCAGGAGCCCAGACGCAGTCTGCGGAATGCCCGTAAGAGGTGACGTCAGAGCAGGAGGGGGTCTGCCCGGCCTTGCTCTCAGCACTCTGGTGGCTCACCTCTCCTCCAGTCATCCTGGCCCAGCAGGATGGGCCAGGGCCATCTCAGTGTCACTGCGGGCCGCAGCCGAGGCCTCACAGGGGGAGCAGAGCCGAGAGGAAAAGGAGGTGGGAGCAAGGAGGGAAAAGATCAGTGCAAACGGCCAGGCCCCAAGGTCACCTCAGTTGTTAAGATCTCTACCAGCCACCCAGTGATTCCAAGAGCATCACCCCTGCACCCCTTCAGGGCCACCTTCCTGGTACCTCACCCTCAGGTGGGTAGAAACCAAGGAAGCAGAACCAAGAAACCTCACCACGGGGCTGTCTGATTGCAAAGCTCTCAACACGCAGTCTTCTGCCTTCTCAACGCCGCACAGGTGCACAGCGGAGACCGCGAGCTAAGGGACGGTCCTGTCCTCCCGCAGCAGGCTCTCCGGGGCAGTTGCTACTCAGTCCGGATCTGAAACTGGGACGTGGCCGCTCAGCGCCCCCTGCCGGCTCCTCCGAGAGCGCCGCGCACGCAGGCAGGAACCGGAGACGCAGCAAGGATGCTCACAAACAAGCAAGCTGTTCTAAGCTTGGAACACATCCTGCAGACATAACAGGAAAGACGGGAACACTTCAAACGAGAGATGATCCTAAGACGCAAATGACCTTTCAGAACGAAAAGTGTCGAAGTCAGGTGGATGGTGGTCCCACGGTCTGAACTCAGAAGACATGACCCAAGAGAGGTCTGATAGTTGACTAAAAATGAAACAACAGTAAAAAAGGCCAGAAATGGTGTGGACCTAACAGAAGCTGAAGATATTAAGAAGAGGTGGCAAGAATACACAGAAGAACTGTACAAAAAAGATCTTCATGACCCACATAACCATGATGGTGTGATCACTCACCTAGAGCCAGATATCCTGGAATGCCAAGTCAAGTGGGCCTTACAAAGTATCACTACGAACAAAGCTAGTGGAGGGGATGGAATTCCAGTTGAGCTATTTCGAATCCTGAAAGATGATGCTGTGAAAGTGCTGCACTCAACATGCCAGCAAATTTGGAAAACTCAGCAGTGGCCACAGGACTTGAAAAGGTCAGTTTTCATTCCAATTCTAAAGAAAGGCAATGCCAAAGAATGCTCAAACTACTGCACAATTGCACTCATCTCACACGCTGCAAAGTAATGCTCAAAATTCTCCAAGCCAGGCTTCAACAGTACATGAACCGTGAACTCTCAGATGTTCAAGCTGGATTTAGAAAAGGGAGAGGAACCCGAGATCAAACTGCCAACGTCCACTGGATCATCAAAAGAACAAGAGAGTTCCAGAAAAACATCTGCTTTATTGACTATGCCAATGTCTTTGACTGTGTGGATCACAACAAACTGTGGAAAATTCTGAAAGAGATGGGAATACCAGACCACCTGACCTGCCTCCTGAGAAATCTGTATGCAGGTCAAGAAACAACAGTTAGAACAGGACATGGAACAACAGACTGGTTCCAAATCGGGAAAGGAGTATGTCAAGGCTGTATCTTGTCACTCTGCTTATTTAACTTATATGCAGAGTACATCAAGTGAAATGCCAGGCTGGATAAAGCAGAAGCTGGAATCAAGATTGCCAGGAGAAATATCAATAATTTCAGATATGCAGATGACATCACCTTTATGGCAGAAAGTGAAGAACTAAAGAGCCTCTTGATGAGAGTGAAAGAGGAAAGTGAAAAAGTTGGTTTAAAGCTCAACATTCAGAAAACTAAGATCATGGCATCTGGTCCCATCACTTCATGGCAAACAGATGGGAAAACAATAGAAACAGTGAGAGACTTTATTTTGAGGGGCTCCAGAATCACTGCAGATGGTGACTGGAACCATGAAATTAAAAGACGCCTGCTCCTTGGAAAAAAAGCTATGACCAACCTAGACAGCATATTAAGAAGCAGAGACATTACTTTGCCAACAAAGGTCCATCTAGTCAAAGCTATGGTTTTTCCAGAAGTCACGTATGGATGTGAGAGTTGGACTATAAAGAAAGCTGAGCACCGAAAAATTGATGCTTTTGAACTGTGGCGTTGGAGAAGACTCTTGAGAGTCTCTTGGACTGCAAGGAAATTGAACCAGTCCATCCTAAAGGAAATCAGTCCTGAATATTCATTGGAAGGACTGATGCTGAAGCTGAAACTCCAGTACTTTGGCCACCTGATGTGAAGAACTGACTCATTTGAAAAGACCCTGATGCTGGGAAAGATGGAGGGCAGGAAGAGAAGGGGACGACAGAGGATGAGATGGTTAGGTGGCATCACCAACTCTATGGACATGAGTTTGAGTAAGCTCCAGGAGTTTGTGATGGACAGGGAAGTCTGGCGTGCTGTGGTCCATGGGGTCACAAAGAATCGAACTCAACTGAGCGACTGAACTGAACTGAACTGAAAAAACATATAAGGATAGACAGGAAACAGAAAGTAGGTGTGCACTTTCTGTGAGCCAGACAGTGTTCAGGAGCTTTGCCTTTACTGTCTCACAGTGCTCGTCTGCAATGATGCCATTATGAATTAAATTAGCAGCTGCAAGGGGTGGGGCACAGAGGTGGGAAGTAACCTGTGAGGCCACTTGGCCAGAATGGCAGGGCAGACAGACACAGCAGCAAGGGCCACGGGAGCAGAATGTCTGCTTAGGGAACATCCCCCCCGGGGTATGCGGGGACAGTGACCCAACCCTGGGTGTGCAGGAGTGGTCACCCCCCCACCCATCCCAGCCACACACCCCAACCTCGCTGATATGCAGAGTCCGTGATCCCAGAGCAGCAGGTCGTGTCTCCTCCTATTCGTTCTCCCCTGGTGACTAAAACCAGCCAACCAACCAACCAAGTGTGAGTCCACGGTCAGATGGGCCCCGCCACCCACAGTGGAGAAGCGCCATGTCCCCTCCCAGAAGGTGATCTCCAGCACCTGCATGAAGCTGGAGGAGGGGTTGGGGGGAAGGGGTGGGGCAAGCTGAGGACCCTGGAGCGGCTGGGCAGTCTTGGGGTTTGGGGTTCATCCTGGAGGTGCAGGGTCACCTGAATCTTCCTCCTCGGCTCCTCGGAGTCACTGCCCGATCTTCTCTCCCACTTGGTTTTCTCCTAAAAGATGAAGTTGTGCCTATCTGCCTAGCAGGAGAGGTCAATGATTTCAGGGGGCAAAGTTCAGCCCTGTTGACTTGCGTGACTCCCAGTTGTTCCATAAAATACAAACAAGGCCAGTCACTGGGTGGCTCCTGGCATCGGGGCATTAGGGCGCCCTGAGCCAGGCTCTCCACACTGGGAGGAGGGAGAGCAAGCCAGCGACCTGGGCAGACGCAGGGCAAGGAGTGAGTTTAAATCTCCAAACTGACAGCACCTGGGGACCCTGGCAGGGTCTCAGCCTCTCCTTTGCCCTTGGGGGAGGGACAGGGCTGACCTTTGAGATGTCCCTGCCTTACTCCAGGGCAAAGTAGAGCTTTGGCAGCTCACCCGGGCACAGCCGTGCCAGGGACGCACCCAGAACAAGGCACAAAGGAGAAGGAACAAATCTGGCTTGTCCACGGGTCAGAGCGTCATCGTGTTTATCCAACAAGACAGAACTGGTGCAGTAAGAAATCATCCCTGCCAAAGGCAGATCCTCTCGGGCCAGACCCTGAGCACCAGCCTGGGCCCAGGATTCCAGGCCGGTCCCTCTAGGATTTGGGAGGTCAGGCAGCCTGGACAGTGTCCACCCACCCCACCCCCCACCCAGGGAGAGCAGGGCAAGCAGGGGCCTCGGGAAACCAGCTGGAAGGGAGTGCTATGGGGGCTGTGCTGTCACTGATTGATGGAGGCCTTTCTGGGTCAGGGTGACACAGTCCGCCCTCGTTTATATCCTCAGGGCTTTAAATCATGGTGACAGCCCCGCTGGGCTCTGACCGCCTGGGGGCTTCCAGGGCCAGCTCGGCTGCTCCTCACCGGCTGGGGGAGAGGGAACAAGGGAGGAAGAGGGCTTGCTGCACTGCACTCCCCTCTCCCATCTGCTCCAAGCCACACCCCATCTCCTCTTGGGCCTCTGTTTATAATCATCAGAGCCAGACTCTCTTTTCACTGACTAGAAGCTTCCTAAACAGAAATATATATACATATATATATGTATAAGCTAGGAAAAAACTGATCGACACAACAGCTCACACTTACCTTATATTATTGCTAAGCTTAAAAGCAAACACCTGCTACTCTCAACAGAGCAAATGCTGAAGCACTAGGCTGGCTAAGTTCTTTCTTTAAACAAATTCTACCCAACCTCTTCAACCCTACTGGGCTAGAGGAAATTCTGAGTGCCCATCCAACTTTCAGTGCCAGACCAAACCTTTGAAGTCTACTGCCTCTTGCAAAAAAAGAAATTAGAAAACACAGCACACAAGAAAGCCTTTTTATTTTTTTGAGGGGGAGGCCACAGTAGCTCACTCTCCATATGGTAGCTATAGAAGCAAGAAGCAGCAGAAATTAGGCAGGAAATAAAAACCAGACGAGCCAGAGCTGTAGGAAAGTTTGAGGCAGCAAAGTGACAAGGACAAGGGAAATGGGTGGATGATTTCTTCTCTGAGATCAGAGCTGAACTCCCCAGCGAACAACAGGGCCAGCCGTGCAATTGTCAGACAGCAAGCAGGTGCTTCTTATGCTCCCGCTGTGTGTTGCTGTTGAGTCTGGAGTTTGAGGTTGTCTCTGAGACGATCTGGGCTCTTCTGGAAAAAGAAATTCAGCCTTAGGAATCTAAATCATCCAGAGATGCCCACGGAGCCTTTCCTGCCCTGCTTCTTATGACAGAAGAGATTCTGTTGCTGACACAGGGGTGCCAGAGATGCTCTGCGACCCGTTGATTCAACTCAAGGCAGATGCTCAGGAGGTCAGGAGACTCCTCAACTTGCATTGTGGTTGGTGGGCTTGTCACATCACTGTTTTCTCCAAAAAGGAGGCTAGGGTTGGGACTTCCTTCAAAGGGTAGAGTGGGGGCCAACACCACCTGTAAAACGTGCTGCTCAGAGAAAGCATTGTAAGTGTACAGCCCGTGACAGCCACCTGAGCAATTTAGAGTTTTATTCTCTTATTCTCAAAGTGGTAATTGAGGGGGCATTGTAAAACGGGGCTCTGATTAGGACTCCGAATTTATATTCCAGCGGGGGAAAAACACATGTGAGTCGCTGACAAACTCCAAAACTCTATGAGCTATTGAAATGAGCAAGAGACACTTCATACCAAGAGTAATGGAAAGAGCAGCTGCGGGCAAATCCCAGACAAAGCAGAGGGCAGAGTGGGCAAGGACCTTGGCACTTTTGCAGGAGGACTGGGATGATTTGGGACAAGGAAAGGCAAAGGCATAGCTGTCGGGGGTACCTAACAAACTGGGCAAAGATGGCAAGTGCACACAAAACCTACAGATTTCTGAGGACATATGATCCACCCAGCAGGTGGGGTACTTTTCCTTGAGAAGGAGAGAGAGGACAAGGTCATCAGTCATATGGGAGTCATTGGGCTCCTAAGAAGGAAAATCAAGATATTGAAATCAATGTTTTACAGGATTCATCTGGTATCAAAGAATAGACAGGACAGAAGACAGAAGAAAAACAGAGAGTCTCCAGGAAGCTCCCAGAGCTCACGTGCGGAGGACGGCAGAGACAGGAAGAAGCAGGCAAGGTGACAGCTACTCTGCGTCGGAAAGGGCAAGGCTCTGGGTCCAGGTGACTACAGCAGGCAGAGGGGGAGGGAGGCATGTGCAGATGCTGAGCTCTGTCTCCAACTAGCTTGGTAGAATCTTCTGTTGAAGCTTCTCTAGCTGCCACCACTGTCACGTCCAAACTCTACCTGCACTTTGGAATCTGCTCCTGCCAGTGGACTGAGCTCTGAGGCCCCTTCGGCCTATTTTCATTAGCAAAAGTTTCAAGTGTTCTCACAGAGACCCCAAACAATCAGAAATCCAGGTAGACATGGATTTAACTCTCCTGTAATCGTCCACATTTCATGCAAAGATGGGCGCAATAAAGGACGAAAATGGTATGGACCTAACAGAAGAAGCCATTAAGAAGAGATGGCAACAATACATAGAAGAACTATACAAAAAAGATCTTCACCACCCAGATAACCACAATGGTGTGATCACTCACCTAGAGCCAGACATCCTGGAATGCCAAGTCAAGTGGGCCTTACAAAGCATCACTACGAACAAAGCTAGTGGAGGGGATGGAATTCCAGTTTAGCTATTGCAAATCCTAAAAGATGATACTGTGAAAGTGCTGCACTCAACCTGTCAGCAAATTTGGATAACTCAGCAGTGACCACAGGACTGGAAAAGGTGAGTTTTCATTCCAATCCCAAAAGAAGGCAATGCCAAAGAATGTTCAAACTACTGCACGATTGCATTTATCTCACACACTGCAAAGTAATGCTCAAAATTCTCCAAGCCAGGCTTCAACAGTACATGAACCGTGAACTTCAGATGTTCAAGCTGGATTTAGAAAAGGGAGAAGAACCAGAGATCAAATTGCCAACATCCATTGGATCATCAAAAAAAGCAAGAGAGTTCCAGAAAAACATCTGCTTTATTGACTATGCCAAAGTCTTTGACTGTGTGGATCACAACAAACTGTGGAAAATTCTGAAAGAGATGGGAATACTGGACCACCTGACCTGCCTCCTGAGAAATCTGTATGCAAGTCAAGAAACAACAGTTAGAACAGGACATGGAACAACAGACTGGTTCCAAATCGGGAAAGGGGTATGTCAAGACTGTATCTTGTCACTCTGCTTATTTAACTTATATGCAGAGTACATTAAGTGAAATGCCAGGCTGGATAAAGCAGAAGCTGGAATCAAGATTGCCAGGAGAAATATCAATAATTTCAGATATGCAGATGACACCACCCTTCTGGCAGAAAGCAAAGAACTAAAGAGCCCCTTGATGAGAGTGAAAGAGGAAAGTGAAAAAGTTGGTTTAAAGGTCAACATCCAGAAAACTAAGATCATGGCATCTGGTCCCATCTTCATGGCAAACAGATGGAAAAACAATGGAAACAGTGAGAGACTTTATTTTGGGGGGCTCCAAAATCACTCCAGATGGTGACTGGAACCATTAAATTAAAAGACGCTTGCTCCTTGGAAGAAAAGTTATGACCAACCTAGACAGCATATTAAGAAGCAAAGACATTACTTTGCCAACAGGGTCTGTCTAGTCAAAGCGGTGGTTTTTCCAGGAGTCACGTATGGATGTGAGAGTTGGACTATAAAGAAAGCTGAGCATTGAAGAATTGATGCTTTTGAACTGTGGCTTTGGAGAAGACTCTTGAGAGTCCTTTGGACTGCAAGGAAATTGCACTAGTCCACCCTAAAGGAAATCAGTCCTGAATATTCATTGGAAGGACTGATGCTGAAGCTGAAACTCCAGTACTTTGGCCACCTGATGTGAAGAACTGACTCATTTGAAAAGACCCTGATGCTGGGAAAGATTGAAGGGGGAGAGAAGGGGACGACAGAGGATGAGATGGTTAGGTGGCACCACCAACTCTATGGACATGAGTTTGAGTAAGCTCTGGGTGTTGGTGATGGACAGGGAAGCCTGGCGTGCTGCAGTCCGTGGGGTCACAAAGAGTTGGACATGACTGAGCGACTGAACTGAACTGAATCATCCACATGCCCGTGGTCGCCTGCATCTCAGACCAGCTCCCCCTCCCCAGGGGCTCTGCTACCCCTGTGGTATTCTCTTCTTAGTGTTCCCCGAACTGGCTTGCTCCAGCCTCCATGGTCTTGGCAGCAGGATGGAGGAAGGTGTGGAAGGAGAGAACACCATTTCCTTTTGAGGAAATGACCTACAAGTTGCACCTACAAGTTTCACAGCCCTTTGGTTAAACCCAGTGTGTTGCCACACCCGGGACGGAGAACCTGGGAGATGGAGTTGGTGTCATGGGCAGCCTGGGTGAAAGTTCCATAACCATGAAAAAGGGACAGATGGCTGCTGAGGGGTCACCTGCAGTTTCTGTTACAAAAGCACTTCACCCCAGACCTTTCTGAGCAGTGCGGCAAGAATGGCCCAAGAAAACGATGGGACCATTAAACAAGAGGAGTGAGGAGGGGCCAGCAAGACAAGCAAGATGATTAATTCGTGTGGGGATGTTGTTTGTTTTGTTGAATTATGGTTGATTTATAGTATTGCATTAGTTCCTGGTATACAATGAGGTGATTCAGTTATATATAATTCTTTTTCAGATTTTTTTCCATTATAATTTATCTGACAAGATAGTGAGCATACTTCCCTGTGCTATACAGGAGAACCTTGTTGGTTATCTATTCTATATACAGAAGCTTGTATCTGCTGATCCCATACTCCTAATTTGTACTTCTCCACCTCCCTCCTTTGGTAACTATGTTTGTTTCCTATGTTTGTGAGTCTATTTCTGGTTTGCAAGCAAGTTCATGTATCAAATTCTGCATTCCACATATAAGTGATATATCATAACTGCCTTTCTCTGTCTTGCTTAGTGGACTTCCCTGGTGGCTCAGATGGTAAAGCGTCTGTCTACAATGCGGGAGACCTGGGTTCGATCCTTGGGTCGGGAAGATCCGCTGGCGAAGGAAATGGCAATCCACTCCAGTACTATTGCCTGGGAAAGCCCATGGACAGAGGAGTGTAGGGTAGGCTCTAGGCCCATCCATGTTGCTAAAAATGGCATTTCGTTCTTGTTTATGGCTAAGGAATGTTCCACTGTGCATACGCACCACACCTTCTCTACTGCTCTGTCCACTCCTCTCTCAGTGGACAATCAGGCTGCTTCCATGTCTTGGCTCTTGTGAACAGTGCTTCTGTGAACATGGGGGTGCATGCATCCTTTTGAATGGTTTCATTTTTTTGTGGATATATACCCAGGAGTGGGATTGCAGGATGATAGAATGGCTCCATTTTTAGTTTTTTAAGGCACCTCCACACTGTTCTCCATAATGGCTGCCCTAAGTCACCTCACCACCAGCAGTATAGGAGGGTTTCCTTTCCTCCACATCTCACATGGGGTGTTCTAGTGAACCTCCCGAGGGACCCAGCTCCTACATGTGGAGACCTGGCCCCGGAGCTCAGGAGGGACAGTGGGTTTGGAAACACATCCGACAGTCACGATGGCCCTGGGACTGAGAGACGAGCCTTCTCGAGGCCTGTGCGGCAGGCTCACAGCACTGTGCTCACAGCACTGTGGGTGAGTTCCTAGACTGTCTCCAAGAAGACGCCGTAAATCCTACTCTCCATTACAGTTGCATGTTCCCAGTGGCACTGGAGCTTAACCTTGGCGGAAGAAGAGTCAGTGTTTGAAACTTTGATTGATAATGACTTCTCCTTACTAAGCAAGCTGCTGCCTTCTTGATGTCAGTCCCTTGTTGTGTGTGTGCATCTTGGTGGGAACGAGAGACAAAGACAGAAACAGAAGCACTGAGAATTTTCAAGCCACCTCTCGAAGCACCAGCTGCCTTTTCTTGCGGGAGCCAGCATTTTACAGTATCCCGAGTGTTTTACCCCCATGGCTCTGTCAACCATTTATAAGGTCTTTACACCAAAAAAGTAGGATTCGTGTCAAATGGATGGAAGCCATCACTTTCACCTGGCAGAAGAAAGGGTCTCTGGCTGGAATGATGTTGGCTCCAGAGCATAAAGGGGTCCCTGCTCCAGGCTGCTTGGCAAGATTCTAGCTGAACCGGGAGCCAGCAGCCCAGTGCTCTAGAAGATGAGTGTAAATGTCAAGTGCTGAGGGAACGTGTCAGATGTGGCAGAAAAGCGGGGCACTTTTCTAACCCACAGATCTGTGGAAGGCTCTCAGAATCACAACCGTAAGAATGCTATTTTGTCTGGTGACATTCTGTGTAGGATGTTTAGATTTACCCTGTGTGCAGGGTAAACCAAGAGTCAGATGAAGTCCAGGTGATGCTTGACAGTTTGCGTTTCTTGCCAGCCAGCAAGGCACAGTTAGCGGAGAAGTCAAGTCCTGCCCACTTTAGTAGCTCTCTGAACTTATGAGGCAAATGTAGCAAAGAGGCACCTGATGCCTTTGCTTCCAGCACAGAAGGAAACTAAGACTGATGGAATACATCACGCATGTGGAACGCTTTACATACGCCACCTCATTTGCCATCCCAACAATCCTAAGGGAGGGATTTTGTTACTCCTACTCTACAGATAGGGAACCCAAAGTTCTGAGAGGTTAAGTCACTAAACCAGGGTCACACAGCTAGTAAACTGTGTGGCCAAGATATAAGCCCAAGTCAGTCTTCACACTGTCACTCAGGAAAAAGGAGGTTTAAGAGGGTCTTCCCTGGTGGTTCAGTGGTTAAGACACCACGTTCTAAATGCAGGGGGCATGGGTTCAATCCCTGGTTGAAGAACAAAGATCCTGAAGGCAAAATAAAGAACAAGCCATGCTGAATTTATGTCAGCTTAATATTTATGCCATGTCTTAAATAGGGCAGGATAAGACAAAACTTAGGAATGAGGTATTGGATACCACTTCGTAGGATAAATGAGAAGTGGTAAAAACACATTATTGAAAATAAATGTGCAGGATATACATGAAGAGTACAGAGAAGGGTGAAATCATCATAAAGGGACTATACCAAGAATTTTTTACTAGGTAGCATTGTATAAAATCCTGTACAGTGTTTCTATAAAATCTAATATCTATAGATTAGTAAAATTAAAGTCTATTTTAAAACTAAAGTAAATAAGAACAGAAAAGTAAAAATGTAATATGTGGCAGCAAACTAGCTTATTGAAAGAAATATGGAAACTACCAGAATGATTAAAATTAGAGGACTGAAAATACCAAATGTCAGTAAAAGTGTAAAGCAGCTGAACTCTCAGATACCACTTGGTCAAAGGTTAAACTGGGTCTTTTTAAAACTGTTTAGCATTATCTACTAAAGCTGAACACACACCTGCACTCTGGCCCAGTGATTCCACGTCCAGGTAGATACCCAACGCAACGCAGACACACGTCTGCCAAACACCCAGGCACTCGCGGCATGTCTGTCTGTGACGGCCAGGAACTGGGCAGAACCCAGACGTCTCGTCAGCAGATGGACAGTTCCAACCTTTTGGCTTTAAAGCCATTCATGATTTCCTGCTGTTTCGCTGATCCAACTTTATCCTCCATTCCTTTTCCTTAAAAGCTCAAAGTTCCAAAAAGGCAAAGTATCTCAATACAGGCCCCTGCCGGGTGCTGCAGGGAAATGGTGTTGAATACCCTGGGGCTTATGCAGTCAAGGCAGCTGGGGTCAGAGGATGAAGGATTGTGAAAGGACTTGGGAGTCACACTACTATATATAAAATACTGAGTTAATAAGGACCTATTGTATAGCACAGGGAACTCTACTCAATACTCTGTAATGACCTACGTGGGAAAAGAATCTTAAAACCAGTGGATATATATCAGTATAGATGTATAACTGATTCACTTTTCTGTAAAGCAGCAAGTAGTACAACATTGTAAATCAACTATACTCCAATAAAATTTTGAAAAAAGAACAAAAAGGGCTAGGGAGTCAGACAGACAATTCACTGCCCTAGGAAGGTTTGCCTGTACTTACATTTCAAAGCATAATAAAAACTGGATCCACTCACTTCTGTTCCAAAGGGCCATAACAATCCAAGGACACCAGTGTTTTGATTTAAAGAAAGAAGCGATTCACAAAAGGGCTAATAAACATATAAAAATGTCCAAGCTCATCAATACTCAAAAAAGAAACAAAACCCAGCACAATTTTGTAAATGTTTTGACATGAAGTGGTGGAAAGGTGGAGATAAGCCTTCTCACTCACAAGGGGAGGGAAGGGGGCAAAGGTGCCTTGATACTAAGTCACTGAACACCTGAACTCACATATACATCTTGTCTTCTTCTTGAATCACCTAGGGAAATGATAGTGGATCCATGCAAATCACAGGGTTAATCTTGGTAGCAAACCTAATAGTCCAACCACAGGAGGTTGATTAAATAAATTATGGTGTATCTATCCATTTTGAAATGCCGCAGGAAAATAACCACACAGAAATATATTCACAATATATCATTTGTAAAGTGTATTGAATATATACATAAATCTATGCATAGACACATGAATAGAAACGCTCAAAGTCTATACACCAAATTGGTGGGAATATGGGATGTTTAAATGTCCTTCGTTCTGTTTATCTATGTTTTGCAAGTTTTCTAAAATGCATTCCCATGACTACTGGATTAAGAAAAACAATAAACATTATTATGTTCAATAGTATAAAAAAGTCAGCTGAGAACTGGCTGCAGCCTCGTGGTTCCCGGGCAGGGGCCCACCCCACACCAGCTCCACCCACCCACTGCCTCCTGCCTCCTGGCTTCTCCAGCCTTGAAAGCCACAGCCAGCCTCTGTGATGGGGGTTGGCGAGAGAGTAGGGAGCTTGTGATGCTCCTGGGCTCCTGGGGAAGGAGGAGTGAGATCCCGTCCATGTCTCCTGACCACCCCCCACACACATACATGAATGCTCCCTACACAACTGCCAGTCTTTGCAGGAGTAACGGATGAGGTCACTAGGAGTTGAATCCGTGTAACTGAGCTGGCTGCCACCTCACCGCCAGACACGGCATTGTTTCTAGGAAATACATTCCAGGTTCCAAAACACTGATTTATTAGCAGTTTTTGGCAGCTGACACACAAGTAAACTGGGAAATGCCCAATTTCCTCTTCTGGCAATTAGGGATTGTTCAGTGCCAGCCAGCAATGAGGATTCCTGGAGGAGGGCTGCCCTCAAAGTTTCCATCTCTTGCTACTGGCTCAGGGACTGTTAAGTGAATCCACACTACGTGACAGTGGAATCTGCAGGTTCACTGACTATGGGACGGGGGCTGGTCAACTCTGCCAGACTCCACGGAGACACCTGAAGGTGCCGAGGATGACGTCACAGAACCCCACTGAGGCGGCCGTCATACTAAGTGAAAGACAGATATCGTATGATGTCACTTACACGTGGCATCTAAAACACGACACAGATGAATTTATCTATGAAACAGAAATAGACTTACAGAGAGAATAGACTTGTGGTTGCTGCGGGGAGGGAGTTGAGGGAGGAAAGGATTGGGAGTTTGGAGTTAGCAGATGAAATAACAAAGCCCTACTATATAGCGCAGGAAACTATACTCAAAATCCTGTGATAATCCATAATGGAAAAGAACGTGAAAAAGAATATATACATATGTATGTGTGTGTGTATATATATATATATAACCAAATCAGTGTGCAGCAGAATTAAACACAACATGGTAAATCTAAATAAAAATAACAGAGCTACGTATAAGGTCACATGTTCTTATAGCCATGCCACTTCCACGAGGTACTTCAAATATATCCCTCTGCCCTTTTTCTTCAAGCTTCTTCACTTTATTTTTATTGATCTATTTTATTATTTTTATTTTTGTCTGCACTGGGTCTTTGTTGCTGCTCTCTAGTTGCGACTCTCTGGCTTAACTGCCCCATGGCATGTGGGATCTTCCTGGACCAGGGGTTGAACTTGTGTCCCCTGCATTGGCAGGCAGATTCTTACCTGCTGGGCCACCGGGGAAGTCCCCCTCAAGCTTCCTAAAGCTACATTAAGGACCAGCTTCTGTAGCTCATGAATCTAGTTAATCAAAACGATTTGTTAAGCCCATTAACTGTCAAGAGTTCAGGTTTTACGAACAGAAGTCAACAGACTTTGGGCTATGGCAGCTCAGGATAAGAGCCAGCCTCCCAGTGACTTGGAAATTGGTGAGTTTGTAGGGTTCCCTCACCAACACCTATGAAGCAGGCAGAAATGAAGCTGAGTTTGGGGACAACACTGTCCTCCTGTCTAGGCTGTGGGTCTGCCCTACAAGTGGGTGAAGGACCTCAGCAGTAGGGTCAGGCCTCCCTCAGCAGCCACACAGGCAAATCTAGAAGGAAGACCAAGAAATGGGAGGGGAAACAAAGTGCTTTTCTATGCCAAAGTGCGGTGTTATAAGTTTTAGTGTATCCATTCCAAAAGCAAAAAGTACAGTGATTTAACAGTTCTGTACCCAGTTTTGCTAGGTGCTAGAGAAGGCAATGCCAACCCACTCCAGTACTTGTGCCTGGAGAATCCCATGGATGGAGGAGCCTGGTAGGCTACAGTCCATGGGGTCGCTAAGAGTCGGACACAACAGAGAGACTTCACTTTCACTTTTCACTTTCATGTACTGGAGAAGGAAATGGCAACCCACTCCAGTATTCTTGCCGGGAGAAACCCAGGGACAGAGAAGCCTAGTGGGCTGCCGTCTATGGGGTCGCACAGAGTCGGACACGACTGATGCAACTTAGCAGCAGCAGCAGCAGGAGCAGGGTGCTGAAAAGAGTACCCAGGGTTACAGCCCTGAGGAGACTAGTTCGGCTTGGGATAAGCATTTACAGGACTACCGAAGACTATAGGGACACGTATTTTACAGGGCAGGGGACATTTAAGATGAACTTTGAAGGATGTGTAGGAGTATGCCAGAAATAATAAAGGGGAGCAAAGCCCTGGAGAGGTGAGCAGATGTGGCAGGTTTAGGGGATATGAGTGGAGTAACCAGAATATAGTGGGGCTTAAAAGGGGTTGCTATCACATGAGATGGGAAAGAGAAGGGTCAGATTATGCAAGATTTTATGCATAATGCTAAGAAGCTTGTGTAGTCTGATCATAAAATAAAGATCTCTTGATGCTTTACTAGAGCCTTGCTTCTAAGCATCATCTGATCTCTTAAGGATGAAAAATGGCGTTCCTATCTCATTTCTTTGTTCATCTTTTTAATCTCAAGTGAGTACTTTAACCATCATAATTTCTTGTTCTTTCTTACTCTGACATGAAGCTGCTCAACAATGGAGTAATTCATTTCTTTATTTCTCAATATTGCCCTTTTGAAGATTTCAGGTTTTATAAAAATCTGAATACTCATGGCTATTGTTACACGGGGATAGCCTGAAGGCACTTCCAAAGCGCAGCAGAGAGGGTAGTTTCCTGGGGACAAAAGGGCCTGTGTTAGATCTGATCCTGGGGCTCTGGCACAAGGGCACTGGGAGGGAGATTAAAATGCAGAGTCGGAAACTGAGCTGAAATCCACATTAATTTCAGCAGCAAGTCCAGCTGCACAGTCTCCACAAAGTGTCTCCCACGACGCTGAGAATATATGCATTCAAGGCGCAGTAAGTAGTGCCAGGCTTCACAACCCCCTTCCTTTCCACTCATCCCAGGTAGCTGTGATACCAGCTGTATACAGCAGCCTCCACCCTTTATTTCTCTGACTCTGACCTCTTTTGATTCCTGCATCCACCTGCCTACACAGCATCCCAACTCACACTTGGCAGATCTTGATCTCTGCATCCCTCCTGTGGCAGAATGTATTTCCCAAAGAGGGCAACAGGATATCCACCATCCCATATGCTCCTCTAGAATGTGATACTGACACCCCCATGGAGATCCGGGGTCCATGCTCCCTGCCCTTGAGCTTGGCAGACCTCTATGACTCCCTCAAGCAATAGATAGTAGAAATGAGCCAAGGGACTTCTAGGGCTGGGGCATAAAATGCCACACCCTTTCACCTTGTCTGAGTCTCACTCTTGGAGCCTGGCCCCCAGGCGGGGAGGAACCGAACACTGGTGCAGAAAGGCTAGGTGTGGCCGTTATGGCCAACAGCCAGTGTCAACAGCAGGCGAGCACGGAGCCTCAGCCGGCCCAGCCAGCGTGTGAGCCGTCTCACCCACCAGGTCCCCATTGAGTTCTGCCCACACAGCAGGCTTGTGAGCAGAACTGAGTTTGGGATGGTCTGTCACTCAGTGATTGACCGCTGAAACCCCGAGTCCTGCTCCCTTCTGCCCCACCTCCCCAGCCAGCTGCTTCTCTTTCTCAGATATTAGAAATGTTGATTACCCCGTGGCTCAGGCCAGTGCCTGGAGACACTCACTGCTCACTTCTCACATCTAATCTATCAGCAGATTTAGCTGATTTTACCTTCAAAATACATACAGAACCCATCTACTTCCCATTACTTGACTGCCCATGCCCCACAAGCCTCTATCATCTTGGAGGACGGTGGCAACAGTCCCCGCCCCGCAGCATGTGGAACTACCCCTCCTCTCCCAGAGAGGACACATTCTGTATCGCCTTGTTATTTCCCTCATGTCCTGTCTCCTCCGACACGTAAGCGAGCTGCAGGGGGCAGGACCGTGACTTGTGCGCTGCTGCAGCCCTAGGAACAGAACAGACCCGGAACTGACAGGCATGTAGTGAATGTCTGCGACCCAGACTCTGAAACCTGCAACAAAGGGCACTGTCAACATAGGACGAGAGTCAGTCAGAGGAGCCCACCTTTGTTTCTGCCTCCTTAACTCAGATGTTTGTTTTTAATGGACAGTACAACCCAAATTGGCTTCTTTCCAAGATACGGTCTTAGACGAGCCATATCTCAGCTCTAACATTTTCCTTGTCTCCGAAACAGGAATAGTAAAACTCGGTTCTTGCAGGGGTCTTTGAAGGATGAGAAAGAGTATGAAAAGCCCCCACCACACAGAAGACACTGAGTATGATGTTAGCATTGCTGTTGATATTAATAAAAGTAAGTGGCAATCAAATTGGGCCATGAAGGCGTTTTCATCCTGGGGGACTGGGAGTCATGGAAGAATTTTAAACAGGAAGTTACCTAGTTAGATTTGTGTTTCACAGAGCTCTCTGTGGACCTTGGAGCCTCCCAAAACTCTCTCTGGGACATTCTGTGTTGTGGATGCATGGGCTTCACTGGAGTGTCCCTAGGTCTCTTTAGATCTCAGGGAGTCTGCATCCCTGTTAAGGTCAGAACCACTGGGAAGGGCAGAAGGTGGTGAGGTAAGCAGACAGGGGCGGTGAGAGATATGAGGAGGTGCCAAGTCAGGAAAACAGTCACGCGGACCTACAGGGACCACGTAGTAAGGGCCTGAGGCTTCCCATCAGCAGTCACGTGAGGGAGCTGCCCTGGTATCGAGCCCCAACCCCAGTCCGAACTTCAGATGCTGCAGCCTCTCAGGAGACTCCAAACCAGAACTGTCTAGTTAAAGTGCTCCGGATTCCCGAGTCACAGAATCTGTGTGCAGCAACACACTTACTGTATTAAGACACTAGTTTTGGTATAATTTGCCACAGTGCAATAAATGACAGGTCCCTTTAACTTCCTCCAACTCCATTCCTGGGCATCACTGCTTTGACCCACTTAATAATCCTGTCTGTATAATATTTTTGCACATGGACCAAGGCAAACCGACATCAGAGCCTAACTCTCAGACTGCACTGCACGACCTCCCAGCTCCCTTTCCATAACAATATAGCGTTTGCGCCACACTCTAAAGCTTACAGATGGCATGGTCACACTTCATCTTCACAGGAAATTTAGAGTAAGGGAGACACTTGCATTTCCTCATTTTGTAGTTCAAAAAATTGAGGCTCAGGGGAACTGAAATGATTTGTCCAAGGTCACAGAGGTAGTGAGTGGTAACAAGAATTCAAACCCGGTCTTCTAATTCAAAGCCCAGCCTCTCCCTGTATTAGTTTGCTGGGGCTGCCATAACAAAGTAGCATGGACAGAATGGCTCAAAAGAGTAGAAATGTATTCACTCACAGATCCAGAGGCTGGTAGTCCAAACTCAAGGCGTCAGCAAAGTCCTCCTGGAAGCTCTGAGGGAAGATGTGCTTCACACCCTCCCAAGGTCCTGGTGTTGATGGCAGTCTTACCCACAAGTCCCCTGGCTTGTGACTGCACCATCTGACCTCTGCCACCATCCCCACGTGACTTCACCTTATGCTGCGTCTCTCTAGCCTTCTTATAAGGACACCAGTGTTACTGGAGTAAGGGTCCACCCTAAAGACCTGATCTCACTTCTTAACTACATCTTAACTATACCTGCAAAGACCCCGTGTTCAAATAAAGTCCCATTCACAGGCACCAGGGCTTAGGTTTTCATCGTATATTTTGCGGGGACACAAATTAACCCAGAAAACCTTCATAGTTATTTTCTTGCCTAGTAGACAATCTACAGACAGTCACTGAACTGGACCTAACCTGGGGATTCCTGGGATTCTCCTTGCCCCCAAGTGAAGCCTGGGAGAATTCACAAATGGCCACGAGGGGGCACCACTTGACCAGACAATAACTAAAATATGTGCTGGTTTATTAAATTCCTTCATGAATTGTTTTTTAATTTTATTTCTTAAATTAGGATCTTCCTATTTGATAGTCCAGAGAGATTCAAGGATTTATTGGTTTTCCAATTACAGGTTTCTGAGCAGCTTTAAAACTCATGCTTCCACCTTTGCAGTCAACACCTTGGAGCCACCCTGTGCTGCTACGTTCTTCAGGAAGAGGGTGGCTCCTTGGTTCTTATCCAGGGCACCCCCTTGGGATGAGCTCAGTTAGAGGGGCCAGGAGCTCCCACTGACCCTGAGAGTCCTGAGAGTCCAGTGAATACAGAAGTACGTGGAGGAGCAGGATGGTCATCCCCCTGGGACTGGCTCAAGCTCCTATCTCGCGAAGGGAATTTAAACTCTCAGAGAAGCTGCCCAAGAAGAGAAGTCTGCTCTGGCCACCGCTTCCTCCCCCACCTGCCCCCTTACCCCTCTCTTTCCTCATGTCCCACAGACTCGCCCCCAAACCCACAGCACAGCAGGTCCCAAAAAGCCCTCAAGTTCCCCAGATCACATCTCCAACAAAGAAAATCTCCAGTCCCTGAGGGTCAGTAGTGAAGAAAGGCCCCTTGTTACCCACATTCAGTGTGCAGCTTGTAAGCTGAGCAAAAAGGGGCAGCAGGAAAACCCACAAAAGCAGCCTCAGAATAACTGTCCCTGAGTCCCAGCTCGGAGTGGTTCGCCCATCCAGGGGGTGCTGGCTTGCAGCCTTGGCACAGACTGGGGGCTCCCCTGGGATGGTTTAAAGACTTGTCATGGCCTACATGGGCCTCCCTGGGGGCTCAGACGGCAAAGAATTCACTTGCAATGCAAGAGACCCGGGTTCCATCCCTGGGTTGAGAAGATTCCCTGGAGAAGGAAATGGCTACCCATTCCAGTATTCTTACTAGGAAAATTCCATGGACAGAGGAGCCTGGCAGGCTACAGTCCTTGGGGATAACGAAGAGTCAGACATGACTGAGTGGCTAACACATTCACATAATCTCCCACACAGGTGGGACCAGCTTCCACTGATCCAGCCACTGATCCCACACGTATTCGGGGGCATCTAAAAGGTGCCTGGATCCAGGGCAGGTGCTAGAGAGGGGAAAAGGGAGCACAACAGTGGTCAGGTGGGTCCTCAGACACTCCTGGGTCCGAGGCTTCAGACTCCCGGCCCAGTGACACTGAGCCATCGCTCAATTACGGACTCAGGAAACTAAAAGAAAGAGAGAAACTGAACACATTGGGCTGTAAGAATGGAAATGGACCATCTCAACAAAGGGGATCAGGGAAAGTCCTGGGTTTCAAGAGCCTCCTGAGGATGGTGAGAGAGTGAGGAGGGGGCCCTGCACACACACTCTGTCTCCCCACCTTTGATGGCTGACATGGCGTGGCTGCAGCCCTGGAGAGCTCTGCTGACTGGGAAGTGGGGGGAGCGGCCTTGAAGGGGAGAGAGCAGCCCCCAAACTGGATAGCTTGCACTTTAGCCCACGGTGTGTTTTCAACTCTTCCATACTTCTAACCAGAGGACTGCCTCCCAGCAAGACATCCTCACTTCCAGACACGGTAGCCCCGATACCCACTGCATTCAAACACTCTACTTAGCCTCTGCCCCTCCCTTGCGTGTCCCTCAGGCAGCCAGGGCCCAAGTCCTTCAGCGAAGAGGCCCACCCCCACCTGGCCCACACCAGGATTCCTCATGTGTGGGGACCACCTGTATCGGAAAACTGAGAGGCTGGTTAGAAACATATGGATCCGTGGGCCCTGAGGCAGGACCAGTGAATCAGAGCCCCTGGAGCTGGGATCCAGAGTCTGTTCCTGCCAGTCTCCTAAGTGTTTACAGTTTCAGACTCTGCAGAAGCCTGGTCTTCACGTTTGAGTAGACAGTGGGACCTATATACTGTGTACCCTTGTGTGGCATTTGGGTGATGAAAAGTCTTACTTATGGGTTGAATTGTGTCCCCACCCCCACACCCATATGTTGAAGTCCTAACCCCTAGTTCCTCAGAAAGTGAACTTTTGTTTAGGGTCGGGTTTGTTGCAGATGTAATTCGTTGAGGTCATCGGGGCAGGCCCCAGGTAGTGCTAGCGGTAAAGAACCCACCTGCCAATGCAGGAGACCTAAGAGATGTGGGTTCAGTCGCTGGGTTGGGAAGACCTCCTGGAAAGGGCATGGCAAACAACGCCGGCACTATTGCCTGGAGAATCCCATAGACAGAGGAGCCTGTCGGACTGTCGCCTACGGGGTCTCAAAGAATCAAACGTGGCTGAAGTGACTTGGCACACAAGCAGTAGATTTAATTCAGTGTGACTGGCGCCCTTAAAGAAAGGGAAAATTTGGACACAGATACACACACAGGGAGCAAACCACGTGAAAATGAAGATGGGGGCTGCCAATGACCACCAGAAGCTGAGAACAGTGGGAACAGATCCCCCTGCACAGCCTCAATGGGGGCCAACCCTGCCCACACCTTGATCCCTGTCATGTTGCTGCCAAGAATGGGGGACAATAAACGCCTGCTATTTAAGCCTCCGAGTCTATGGAATTAATACTTTGTCACAACAGCCCTGGAAAATTCGTAGAGGAATAGAGGTGCTATTTGGCACAGTTTTATTTGCACATCAAATAAATAGATGTGGAGACCAACAGAAAATTCCGAGTTTGGAGGAGGGAGGGCAGGCTGCAGATGGAGGGTAAGGCAGGTGTCCTCACAGTGGGAAAATCTGCCCTGCCTGCCCTGCAGTTTCACAGAACAAATCATATTTTCCCATAGGAAAGCCAGTAATCTTCTACCAGAATTTCTTAAAAATCAGCCTAGAGAGGACTGGGAAAAAGCATGAAAGAGCTTTTAGGGTGGCATAAAGATTCTATATCGTGATGGTTGCTGTTGGTTGTTCAGTTAAGTTTAGCCCAGTTCAGTCGCTCAGTCATGTCCGACACTTTGTGACCCCATGGACCCCATGGCTTCCGTGTCCATCACCAATCCCTGGAGCCTACTCAAACTCATGCCCATCACGTCAGTGGTGCCATCCAACCATCTCATCCTCTGTTGTCCCCTTCTCTTCCTACCTTCAATCTTTCCCAGCATCAGAGTCTTTTCAAATGAGTAGGCTCTTCCCATCAGTAGGCCAAATTATTGGAATTTCAGCTTCAGCATCAGTCCTTCCAATGAATATTCAGGATTGATTTCCCTTAGGATGGACAGGTTGGATCTCCTTGCAGTCCAAGGGACTCTGAAGAGTCTTCTCCAACACCACAGTTCAAAAGCTTCAATACTTCAGCACTCAGCTTTCTTTATAGTCCAACTCTCACATCCACACATGACTACTGGAAAAACCATAGCCTTGACTAGATGGACCTTTGTTGGCAAAGTAATGTCTCTGCTTCTTAATATGCTGTCTAGGTTGGTCATAGCTTTTCTTCCAGAGATCAAGCTTCTTTTAATTTCATGGCTGCAGTCACTATCTGGAGTGATTTTGGAGCCCCCCAAAATAAAGTCTCTCACTGTTTCCATTGTTTCCCCATCTGTTTGCCATGATGTGATGGGACCAGATGCCATGATCTCAGTTTTCTGAATGTTGAGCTTTAAGCCAACTTTTTCACTCTCCTCTTTTGTTTTCATCAAGAGGCTCTTTAGTTCTTCACTTTCTGCCAGAAGGGTGGTGTCATCTGCATATCTGAGGTTATTGATATTTCTCCCGGCAATCTTGATTCCAGCTTGTGCTTCATCCAGCCTGGCATTTCACATGATGTACTCTGCATATAAGTTAAATAAACAGGGTGACAATATACAGCCTTGACACACTCCTTTCCCGGTTTGGAACCAGTCTGTCGTTCCATGACCTGTTCTAACTGTTGCTTCTTGACCTGCATACAGATTTCTCAGGAGGCAGGTCAGGTGGTCTGGTATTCCCATCTCTTTCAGAATTTTCCACAGTTTGTTGTGATCCACACAGTCAAAGGCTTTGGCGTAGTCAATAAAGTACAAGCAGATGTTTTTCTAGAACTCTCTTACTTTTTTGATCATCCAACAGATGTTGGCAATTTGATCTCTGGTTCCTCTCTCTTTTCTAAATCCAGCTTGAATTCTGGAAGTTCACAGTTCATGTACTGTTGAAGCCTGGCTTGGAGAATTTTGAGCATTACTTTGCTAGTGTGTGAGATGAGTGCAATTGTGTGGTAGTTTGAGCATTCTTTGGCATTGCCTTTCTTTGGGACTGGAATGAAAACTGACCTTTTCCAGTCCTGTGGCCACTGCTGAGTTTTCCAAATTTGCTGCCATATTGAGTGCAGCACTTTCACAGCATCATCTTTCAGGATTTGAAATAGCTCAAGTAGAATTCCATCCCTTCCACTAGCTTTGTTCGTAGTGACACTGTGTAAGGCCCACTTGAGTTGGCATTCCAGGATGTCTGGCTCTAGGTGAGTGATCACACCATCATGGTTATCTGGGTCATGAAGATCTCTTTTGTACAGTTCTTCTGTGTATTGTTACCATCTCTTTTTAATATCTTCTTCTACTAGGTCCATACCATTTCTGTCCTTTATTGTGCTCATCTTTGCATGAAATATTCCCTTGGTTGTTATACGACTGTATAAAATTTGTCAAGACTCATTGAATTGTATATAAAACTGGTGTATTTTGTGGCATGTAAATTATACCTCAGTAAAGCTGATTATTGGAGAAGGAAATGGCAACCCACTCCAGCAACCTTGCCTGAAAAATTCCATGGACACAGGAGCCTGGTGGGCTACAGTCCATCGAGTTGTAGAGAGTTGGACACGACTTAGCAACTAAACGACAGTGATGATGACCTGAATAAAGCTGATGCTGATGCTGACGCTGAAGCTCCAGTATTTTGGTCACCTGATGCAAGCAGCCAACTTATTGGAAAAGTCCCTGATGCTGGGAAAGATTGAGGGCAGAAGGAGAAGAGGAAGACAGTGGATGAGATGGCTGGATGGCATCACTGATGCAATGGACATGAATTTGGGAAAACTTCAGGAGATGGTGAGAGACAGGGGGGCCTGGTGTGCTTCAGTCCCTGGGGTTATAAAGAGTCAACACAACTGGTCAACTGAACAACAAGAAAGCTGATAACAGCTTCCCAGGTGATGCTAGTGGTAAAGAACCCACCTGCCAATGCAGGAGACATAAGAGACACAGGTTCAGTCTCTGGGTCGGGAAGATCCCCTGAAGGAGGGCATGGCAACCCACTGCAGTATTCCTGCCTGGAGAATCCCTTGGACAGATGAACCTGGCGGGCTATAGTCCATGGGTTGCAAAGAGTTGGACAGACTGAAGTGACTTAGCACACATGCACACAAAGCTGATTAAAGTAAAAATAAATCAGCCCAAAAAAGAAAATTCAGGTAAAATTAGTTTGGTGGTGATTGGGGAGAAAATCCAAAATAACAACAAAACAAAAAAATTTTTAAAAAGCATTTAGTTTTGCAAACCATCTTTTAAGCAAGAAATCAGGCTAACAATAGGCCATTTGATTTGAAATATAGTATAGAAAGAAAGGGGCTTCCCTGGTGGCTCAGACAGTAAAGAATCTGCCTGCAATGCAGGAGACCTGGGTTCGATCCCTTGGTCGGGAAGATCTCCTGGAGAAGAAAATGGCAACCCACTCCAGTATCGTCTATATGGTCACATCTGGGCGACTAACACACACATGTATTCGTGCTAAGTCGCTTCAGTTGCTTCCGACTCTTTGCGACCCTATGGACTATAGCCTTCGAGGCTCCTCTGTCTGCGGGATTCTCCAGGCAAGGTTACCGGAGTGGGTTGCTGTGCCCTCTTCCAGGGGATCTTCTTGACCGAGGGATGGAACCTGTATCTCTTATGTCTCCTGCATTGGCAAGCAGGTTCTTTACTGCTAGCACCACCTGGGAAGCCCCTAACACACACACACACACACATACGCACACACAGACACACACACATACACACACACACACAGAGAAAAGAAATAGAAAAATAAATAAGTATAATTCCATGGTATTTTAAACAGAAAAATGGAAAGAAAAAAAGTTTTGTAGTATCAGGCAGATAGTTAATCTGATACAGAAAATATAATAAGAGGAACCAGCAAATCTTCTCCTGAAAAAAAATAAAAGAATTCATGAGTAATCCCTGAATACAAGTGTTATTAAATACAGAAATAAGCAGAGAAGCACTCCCATTAGAACTAATGGAAGGTTCACTGGTAAGTTTCAAACGAAAAGGTGAAGGTGGGGAATGGCCGTGTCACTGAATTGCACCCACAGCTCCATCCTCACCTGAACACTGTCCACTGTGAACTCACAGACAGCATTTGCCATATATCCTGGTCAGGTCGACAAGTCTGTGTGCTTTTAGGGGAAGTCCAAAGCCTTGAGCTCGGTCTTCAGTGTCTATTCTGTCTCACAACCAGAAGTGCTCCCGTAAACTCTCCCTCTCACATCTCCATACATTCAACATGGTGGTGCCCAAGCAAACCTGGATTGGCACATCCTTGGCTGTAAAGAAGGGTGACAAGCGCTACCTGGGCAGGTGCTGTGGGGGTCAAGGGAAGAGACAGCCCCCACACGGGGCATTGTTTTCTCAGGTTCCCCTACTTGAAACAATTTAATGCCTTTTCAAGTCATGCTTCTGTGTTTTTGATTGCTTTTATACTGCATTTTTTCCTCTTACCCAGATTATAGATAAAAGGAAGACATGTCCAGTTTAGTTTGGCTTTCAAGAAAAATCCCAACATTGCTACATACTGGCAGTGAGAACTGAGGCAAAATACATATCCATTAGGACCTTTAATTCCTAACCTGCAAAATGCGATGATACCTACCTTATGAGTTTGTTGTGAGGATTGGGCTTTATAATACATGTAAAGCACTTAACACTACATCTGATGCTTAAGTCCTCAATAAATAGTATTAGATGATACTTTCAAATGGCTTTCTTGCAATCTTTCCATAGTTACATGGTGGCATATAAAACACTTTTAAATTTCCCATAAATCAACAAGTTTAAAATTAAGTTCATTATATTAAATTAATCCAAATTAATAAAGAGCTTCTGAGTTTTATTCCAGTCATTCCCCGTTCAACAGCTTTTTAATTATTGAAGCTATGTGACCAGTACTATTTTAGGTATGAGGACAGAACAGGAAATAAGATGAATACATCCCCTTTCTTTACAGAGCTTACAGCCTAGAGGACGGCAGACAATATATTAGTACTAATAATTCATGCACAGGGTAAATGCTGCGGTTGTGTGTGTGGGGGTGCAAAGTAGGAGATGAAAGTGAGGGCCTGAAAGTGAGGTGACATATAAGCAGAAAACATGAAGGTTCTGGAGGTAGAAGCATGGAGATGTCTGGGACAAGAGCATTCCAGGCAGAGGGAAGAATATGTGCAAAGGCCCTGAGGCCAGAGAATGCCTGGTGTGTTCAAGACACAACAAGAAGATCTGTGTGATCAGACCCAAGAGACTACGGGGTGGGAGGAGAGCATCAGAGGAGAGGGAGACATAGAGCCCTGGCAAGTGATGAGAGGAAGGGTTCTGAGCAGAGCATGATCACCCCCCCAACCCCACCAGTATCAGCTGCTCTAAAGGATTGTTCTTTATGTTTTGCTTCAGTTCAGTTCAGTCACTCAGGCTTGTCCAACTCTTTGCGACCCCATGGACTGCAGCACACCAGGCCTCCCTGTCCATCATGAATTGCCAGAGTTTACTCAAACTCATGTGCATTGAGTCGGTGATGCCATCCAACCATCTCATCCTCTGTCATCCCCTTCTTCTCCTGCCTTCAATCTTTCCCAGCATCAGGGTCTTTTCAAATGAGTCAACTCTTCGCATGAGGTGGCCAAAGTATTGGAGTTTCAGCTTTAGCATCAGTCCTTCCAATGAACACCCAGGACTGATCTCCCTTAGGATGGACTGGTTGGATCTCCTTGCAGTCCAAGGGACTCTCAAGAGTCTTCTCCAACACCACAGTTCAAAAGCATCAATTCTTCAGTGCTCAGCTTTCTTTATGGTCCAACTCTCACATCCTTATATGACTATTGGGAAAACCATAGCTTTGACTAGATGGACCTTTGTTGGCAAAGTAATGTCTCTGCTTTTTAATAAGCTATATGTTTTGCTTCAGTTCAGTTATTCAGTTGTGTCCGACTCTTTGCAACCCCATGAATCGCAGCACGCCACGCCTCCCTGTCCATCACCAACTCCCGGAGTTCACTCAGACTCATGTCCATCGAGTCGGTGATGCTATCCAGCCATCTCATCCTCTGTCGTCCCCTTCTCCTCCTGCCCCCAATCCCTCCCAGCATCAGAGTCTTTTCCAATGAGTCAACTCTTCACATGAGGTGGCCAAAGTACTGGACTTTCAGCTTTAGCATCATTCCTTCCAAAGAACACCCAGGACTGATCTCCTTCAGAATGGACTGGTTGGATCTCCTTGCAGTCCAAGAGACTCTCAAGAGTCTTCCCCAACACCACAGTTCAAACGCATCTCTACATTTTAATAGGCTTGCTCCAGCAGCTGTATAGAAAGCAGAAGGCAGGGAGGTCAGGAGGATGCAGAGAGGCCAGTAAGGAGCATAGGGCACATGGGGAGGGGCAGCAAAGACGATAACGGTGGAGCCCAGGAGACTCGCCGAGGGTCAAACACAGGCACGAGTGACAGTGGGGTCGAGGACTGCAAGGGTTTGTCCTGAGCAAACTGTCGTACGCTGAGACAGGAAAGCCCACAGAGGGCACGGGTGTGTTGAGAACTTTGACGTTTGCGTTTTATTTTCTGGGTATTAAGAAACCTCATCCTTGTTTAAGTGAGAGATATCAACTGATTGTATACAGAAGGCAAGAGGAAGATCTGGAAGGATCAACTTGGCAAGATATTTAAAGCCCTGTGACCAGATGAGATCAACTAGTGAGGGAGCGAGTGAGGATAAGAGGCCAAGTGCTGAACGTGGTACACACACACCCAAGATCCACTTCCAGAGATGAAACTGCAATGTCTGAAATAGAGAATACCCTGGATGGGATTGAGAGCAGATGAAACACTGCAAGAAAGATTAGTGACTTTAAAGACAGGGTGACAAAAATTATCCAAAATGAAACACAGAAAGAAAGACTGGCCAGAAATGAACAGAGCAGCCATTAACTGGAACAAATTCAAATATATATGTGGTCTAAGTCATCAGTGCAGAAGAAGGGGAGGGGAAGAAAGAATATCGGAAGAAATAATGGCTGAAAAACTTCCAAATCTGATAAAAACTAGAAACTCATACACACACATACCTAAATAAGTTTAATGAAACTGGAGGACAAAATCCACGAAGAAAACCACACCAAAGCACATTGCAGCATATCATAATCAAAGTGCTTAAACCAGAAATGAAGATAAAATCTCAAGTACTGGCAGAGATAAAAGACACCTTGCCTACAAAGGTATAAAGATAGAAGTGGCAGCAGACTTCTGACCAGAAACAACATAAGCCAGAGAACATTTTAATAGGTGGAAAACACATTAATTTTGAAATAAAAATTTATCAAAAATATTCAAAAACAGAGATGAAATAAAGACGGTTTTAGACATACATAAGCTGAAAGAACTCATCACCAGCAGATCTGTGCTTCAAGATCCACTGGGAAAGTCCTGCAGGCAAAAGGGGAATCATAGCAGTGGAGATCTGCATTCTCACTAGGGACTGGGGAATCCTAGATATGCTACCTATGGACTCAGTATGAAATGCTTGCTTTTATTGTTGAATAAGGAATTTGCTGGAAAATGTGGTAAAAGATACAGTGGAATAGATAGGCAGGAGATTCTGACATGTGCTACAACAGGGATGAGCCTGGAAGACGTGATGCTCAGTGGAATAAGCCAGTCACAAAATGACAAATGTGTGATTGCATTCACAGGGTGCAGTCAAATTTGTAGACAGAGAAATAGAAAGGTCGTTGTCTGGGGTAGGGGCTGAGGGGAAGGGGAGTCAGTGTTTAATGGGTGCAGTTACACTTTTGCAAGATGGAAAGAATTTTGTGAATGGAAGGTGTGATGGCTAAACACTGTAAATAGAGGTGACCCTGGAACACTGCAAGTTTGAACTGCATGGGTCTACTTATATACGGATTTTTTCAATAAGTATACAGTGGACCCCCCATAGGGATGGGTTTCACATCCAGATTCCACCAACCACTGATTGAAATTTTCCTCTGTGGTTGGTTCAATCTGTGGCTGTGGAACCACAGAAACAGAGGACCAACTGCACCACATCATTTTATCCAAAGGAGCTGAGCATCCATGGATTTGGATATCCACAGGGGCTGCTGAGACCAATCCCCCACAGTCACAGAGGGCCTGAATGACTGAACTGTACTCTTCAAGTCAGACGGTTGAGATGGTCAATTTCATGAGAGGAAGTTTATCACAGTTTTAAAAAGAGAGTAAACTGGCTGCTTAAAGCAAAACTAGTAACAACATGTGTGGGGTGTATAAGAAATGCGAGGTAGAAGATGTACCGCACAGTGGGTGGGGAAGTTAGGGGTGAGCTGCTGGGAGTGGAAAGTGGACAGTGATGAGGGAAAGAATTTACTATAAAATTCTTCCTTTCAGAAAATCTGCTGTTTATGGTATTTTTGGCTGCACTGGGTTTTCGTTGCTACACGGGCTTGTTCTCTAGTCGCAGCAAGCAGGGGCTACTCTCCAGCAGCGGTGTGAGGGCTGCTCAGTGCGGTGGCCTCTCCTGTTGCAGAGTAAGGGCTTTAGGGAGTTCTGGCCTCGTTAGCTGTGGCTCCCGAGCTCTAGAGCACAAGCGCAATAGCTGCGGCACACAGGCCCAGCTGCTCCTCGTCATGTGGGATCCTCCCAGACCTGGGCCTGAGCCTGTGTCTCCTGTATTGGCAGGCGGACTCTTTAACATCAAGCTACCAGTGAAGCCCCAAGCGAAGTGAAGTGATTGCTGCTCAGTCATGCCTGACTTGGTGACCCCATGGACTGTAGCCCACCAAGCTCCTCTGGCCATGGGATTCTCCAGGCAAGAATACTGGAGTGGGTAGCCATTCCCTTCTCCAGGGGATCTTTCCAACCCAGGGATGGAACCCAGGGCTCCTGCATTGCAGGCAGATTCTTCATCTGAGCCACCAGGGAAGCCCCAAGACCTAAAACAACCATTAAACAACCACTAAAGACCCTAAAACAACCACGAACATAATCTCACAAGTACTTACTCCTAATAAGCAAAAAGCAAATGAAACAGAACCATTAAAAAATGCCTCTGTCCAACTTAACGGCTTGGAAGCAGGGACATCCAAGTAGCACTAACAGGCATACACAGACACCAAAAATTATTGAGGTGTGTAGTTTAAATGTCAGCTACACTTCAGTGCAATTGTTCAAAATAAAAGCAGAATGAGCTGCCTGCACAGGTGAGATGGCAGTGATGGCAGTGGCAGGGGAGGGCAGGGAAACGTCTCTCCACAACCCTCTTCTCTCTTCCTGGAGCAAGAATGACACTGTGCTCTCTGCCTGAGCTGTAACCACATCACTTGCTTTGGCCTGTAAAATGTCAATGAAAGTGATTCTGTCAGCTCCCTGTTGGTCCTCACAAGCTAATCATGTGGCACCATGTCCTTCTTCTGCCATGTGCAGCTGAGCCTTGGGTCAGCCTGGGTCTGCCAACAGCTTGCAGAGCCGAGTCTCTGCCAGGACGAGGGAGCGGGGCAGGCAGGCTGAGGGAGAGATGGCCTTCACAGATGTGTTGGCGTCTGTCTGTTACTATCGCTGACTTAGCCCATGCTGACTGAATATGCCCTGACACCACACATATCCCATTACAGAGGTAGCCCTGTTTGGCCCTAGAAGGCAAACCAGCCCAGCAGCTTCTGCGGGCTCCTCCACCTTAAAAATATGAGTTATATGTCACAGGTGTCACCAGCCTGAGTGTTTAACTAAGGGACCTTTTCAAGACTCCACCAACCCATGGAGAACTTGGCACCTTCTCACAGTATCATCCAGATACTTCTGAGTCCCCAAACACTCAAACACAAGTTGGCTCCTGTTCTTTGGTTCCGGTTACCAAGGAAAGTCACTGTGACACAGACCGTGACCAGTGCCTTCCGCCAAGCCTGGCACTGCCAAGATGCCACGTCCTTTTGTTCCCGGTGTCACTGCTCCCCAAAATGTCAGGGTCATGCAGGATTCTCATCCCTAGATCTTTCTAAGGTCCCCTCCAGGGGACTAGGCCACTGTTCCAGGTCCGGCCCTGTGCCTAGGAGCCCGTCTGTCCCACTGTTCCCCACCCACCCCCCCCACCCCCCGCCCATGTGGGCTGCTGCCAGTCCTGGGGAACAGGACTTTTTGGGAGCCTGGCAGTCTCCAAAGCTCCGAATTCCTTGTTAAATGTGAGGCATGTCAGGGAACAAAAAGGAAAGTGTCCACTGACCTGAGAAGGAGGCAGTATCTATTTTGGAAGAAATCCTTCTCCTTTCATTTCCCTCAGAAGTATCTCCAGTGTGCCTTGGCTTATGGAAGCCTTCCATGAGGAGAAAGGAGAAAATAGCTGAAGAAAACACAAATTAATTTTGTGGTAAGTTTCCCTTACACACAATCATCAGTACCTCAGAATCAAAGCAGTCTCCAAGAACACTTAGGAGAAACGTATTTTCTCTCGAAGATTCAAAAGTTGCTGAGATGCAATCACCTTTCACATTATTATTGAAGTAAGCCTGGCTCCCTCAAACCTCAGTTCTTGAGTATTTCCCCTTCCAGTTGTGATGTTTGGCTTTATATTTGCAAACTAAAACAAAAATGGCTTCTCTGGGTGGTTTTTCCAAAACAAACAATCTTTCCTGAAGGCCCAACTACGTATTCGTCTTCTAAGGAAAACTGCTCTCATTTTTTAAATAGTCATTTAATTTTTATTTCTATCACCCTGTCCAGGCTTCACAATTCATCAGGTCCAGCTTCAATAACTCATTGATTTTCTTTCTTATCATCTACAGAAGTTCCTGACAAGAACGCTTAAATGTAAAGAACGGATCACTCTCTTTCTTCTGAAATAGCTCTAATCAGAGTAAGACTACTATACTCAGGAGTGTAGATCAAACCTAACCTGAAGAAAGCAAAAATGTGTTCCAGCTACTGAACCAGGGATATATACAAAACAATCCTAGAGAATTACAGTTCCTACCACATTGCCTCTTGAGAAACCTGTATACAGTTCAGGAAGCAACAGTTAGAACTGGACATGGAACAACAGGCTGGTTCCAAATAGGAAAAGGAGTACGTCGAGGCTGCCTATTGTCATCCTGCTTATTTAACTTATATGCAGAGTACATCATGAGAAACACTGGGCTGGAAGAAACACAAGCTGGAATCAAGATTGCTGGGAGAGATATCAATAACCTCAGATGTGCAGATGATACCACCCTTATGGCAGAAAGTGAAGAGGAACTAAAAAGCCTCTTGATGAAAGTGAAAGAGGAGAGTGAAAAAGTTGGCTTACAGCTCAACATGCAGAAAACTAAGATCATGGCATCCGGTCCCATCACTTCATGGCAAATAGATGGGGAAACAGTGTCAGATTTTATTTTGGGGGGCTTCAAAATCACTGCAGATGATGATTGCAGCAATGAAATTAAGATAAGCTATGACCAACCTAGACAGCATATTAAAAAGCAGAGACATTACTTTGCCAACAAAGGTCCATCTAGTCAAGGCTATGGTTTTTCCAGTAGTCATGTATAGATGTGAGAACTGGACTGTGAGGAAAGCTGAGCGCCAAAGAACTGATGCTTTTGAACTGTGGTGTTGGAGAAGACTCTTGAGAGTCCCTTGGACTGCAAGGAGATCCAACCAGTCCATTCTGAAGATCAGCCCTGGGATTTATTTGGAAGGACTGATGCTAAAGCTGAAACTCCAGTACTTTGGCCACCTCATGCGAAGAGTTGATTCATCTGGAAAAGACTTTGATGCTGGGAGATATTGGGGGGAGGAGGAGAAGGGAACGACAGAGGATGAGATGGCTGGATGGCATCACCAACTCAATGGACGTGAGTTTGAGTGAACTCCGGGAGTTGGTGATGGACAGGGAGGCCTGGCTTGCTGCAACTCATTGGGTCGCAAAGAGGCGGACATGACTGAGTGACTGAACTGAACTGAACCACATTGCCCAGCGGGTAGGGGGCACAGGGAGGGCTCCTCTGTGATGTAGAAGCAGAGTATCTATTTTCTAGGAGAATCAGAGAGGGAACCATGTAGAGCCAGATAGCCGCTGGGGAGGAGAGGAATGACCGTAGGGAAGGACTGATGCCAGTTTGGAGGACAGACTCAAATGGACTTGAATAAAATGTATTTTCTGGCATTACCGTCACCATCCAAGTCACTTGGGAGCTTAACCAGGGCACACCTTCAGTATTCTACTGTGTGTTTTGAACAAGGTTGAGTCTTATACGATACCACGTGGTCCTGATCATGCTCCAATGGAGCAAAATCCCCCAAAATCTCTTCCTGTTTATCACTACATTGACAACAGAAGGGGATTCTGAATTCAGCTGTGCTCTTTACATCAAAATATTCAACCAACGACTCCTACCCGTAGAAAATGTACCCGCGGCTGAGCGCCAAGAGATGCTTCCTGTCCAAACCCACATTCCCCTAAACTGGAGTGCAGAGGGGCGACGACTACAGTTTTCCAGGGACTCTTCGCCACAGGTACATCCTGAGATTTTGTCAGCTTTCCCCAGACGCCAGCTCAGCCCCACCGGCGAGGCCCCCGCAGGTTAGGAGTGAAAGCTCCATCCCCGGCAGGTCAGCCTGCCTCCCAGCTGGCAGCGCTGGCCTCCCGCTGGACACCTGCTGCCACCGCCTCCTAGTTACACAATCACCCCGACCCGGGTTGATCATTGCAGCTCAGAGGAAGTCCTTCGTTGGCCGAGTGCCCCAGATGACGACGACCACGTCTTTGCGGAGGCGGCCTACCTGGCAAAGGGCGGCCTGCCTCTCCAAGGCGGGCACTCAGCCTCCTCTGTGAGGGAGCCGACCCTGATGGCTCAGCCCCGGACACCCCCAGCCCCTCCCTGTCACCTCCGGGCCTGCGGGCCGCCGACGGCTCCCCACCCTTGCAGCCACTGCGGGGGCCGCCCGCACCCCTCCGCGCGCCCCGCCCCGGCTCCGCGGCGCTCCTCGGCCAGACCCGCCCCAGCCGCCCCGCGCGCCCCCGCCCCCGGCTTGGCTGCGCCCCTCGGCCGGACCCGCCCCAGCCGCCCCCGCCCCGGCTCCGCTGCACCCCTCAGCCGGACCCGCCCCAGCCGCCCCGCGCGCCCCCGCCCCGGCTCCGCGGCGCCCCTCGGCCGGACCCGCCCCAGCCGCCCCCGCCCCGGCTCCGCTGCGCCCCTCAGCCGGACCCGCCCCAGCCGCCCCGCGCGCCCCCGCCCCGGCTCCGCGGCGCCCCTCGGCCGGACCCGCCCCAGCCGCCCCGCGCGCGCGCCCCCAGCGAGGGCCGGCTCTCCGCCCCTCCCCTCCCGGCTGCCCCTCCCCTCCCCTCCGCGTCCGGACAGGCGGGGCGGGGCCGTGCGCCTGCGCGGAGCCCGCAGTCCGGCGGGGCCGCAGCAGCCGGGGGCCGGCAGTTGCCGTGGGGACCGCGGGCCCCTCCCTCCTCCGCTCCCCTGCCCCTCGCGTTCCCCACCGAGGCGCGGCCGACTCCCCGGCCTCCCTGCCGCCGGCCCGGCGGAGCCGCAGCGGCGCCCCGCGAGAGGCGGAGCCGCTCCCAAGATGTCGCAGACGGCCATGTCCGAGACCTACGGTACGGGGCGGGGGGCGCGGGCCGGGGCCGGGGGCGTGGGGACCGGGATCCCAGTGCTGGGGCGCGGCCGCCGGAGGGTAGCCCGGCTATGAGATCTGCTTCTCCGAGGGTCCGCTTGCTGCTTCTCCGCGTGCTTGCCGGTAGGGTTTCCGTTTCTTGGTCTGATGTTAGTTCAGGGTTTAGGGAAGCCCATTAGAGACTGCGATACTGTCCCCAGCGAGGGATGTGAAGGACTTGGGACGACGCCTGCAGTTGAGTGTGTTCTTCGACTCTTCCACTTTGACCTTTCATTGCTTGAAATTCCTTCCTTTGCACGCAAATTACAAGGACTTATGGACAGGCATTTCTTCCTTCCGAGACCTTTCAAGCTGTATGGTGGCTGTTTATAAATGTGTCTTTGCAAGACTATAAACACCTCGGAAGCAGAGCCTGTTCTGCTTGATCTTTGCTTCTTCTGTAGCACTCACACCCGAAGGCAGCCAGCAGACATTTTTCTTTCAATAAACGAAAGCCTTCCCAATTCATAATCTGTGTGTTTTTGTCCTGCGTGGTAAAAATAAACAATAGAGTACATCTCTGCTTTGTATCAAGGTTTACTAGTGTTTACCAGTCTGGAGTCACTCTGAGATTGGGCATTCTCAGATTAAGCCTGATTTTGATTTTACAGCCCCAGGGAGGGGCTCGAGTTCAAAAACATTACCTCTAGTCAAATTCGTCATGTCTTCTTCCGTGTGCCCTGGCGTGCTGCCCCTTTCTGTCAGCAGATAGGTGTGGACCGGCTTTACGGGCTGGTGTGGTTTCCAACACTGCAGGGTACCCACCTGCACTGTTCTGGTCTTGGCAAGCGTAGTCCATTGGGGGATACAGTGTTAATCCACTTATGATACTAATGAATAAAAAAAAAAAAAAAAACCCAGGCTGGAGTTCTGAAGGAATATGGTCTCTGAAGGTATGTTAAAAAGAAATGTGACTCAGACCTGCGGTACGGAGGCATTGTGCCCGGGCCCTGAGGGATCCAGGATGCCTGTAAGAGGACTGTGGTTGAGGCCCCTCAAGCACCCAGGCATTTGCTCTACCTTCAGCCACTCCTGTGCCTGGTACGTGCCTTGTTCTTGGTAACACTGGGAGCAAGACAGCTATTCCTAGAAGGTTTAGGGAGTCAGAAACCACACCCCTGGCTTGTAAGGATCAGTGTTGTCAGAGCTTCTAATGTTACTGTACTTGCCACATCCACGTGGTCTGCCTCTCTGAAGAGAACCATAGTCAGATTTCCTTAAAAAAAAAAAAAAAAATCCATTTCTCCAGCAAGTATTGGTTATGCTTTTGCTTTTTCTTTATTTTTCAAGTGCTCCTTTCCCCACGCTTTTTTTTTCCTCTCTGACCTGGAGAAGGAGCACATGGGAGCAGTGGAAAGTCCAAGTAAGAAACCAAGTGGGGTTATGAGTTAGGAGGAGGACTGAAAGATGGTGCTTTTATGTTTCATCTGTCTCATGTGAAACATGCATGCTAAATTGCTTCAGTCGTGTCTGACTCTTTGTGACCCAATGGACTGTAGCCTGCCAGGCTCCTCTGTCCATGGGATTCTCCAGGCAAGAATTCTGGAGTGGGTTGCCATTTCCTCTGAAGTGGAGACACCATGTTTTGTATGAAATGATAACCTTGATAAAACATGGTGTCTCCATTTCAGACAGAGCTCATCGAGCATCACAGGTCAACTGATCAAATTCTGTTCATCAGGCTTTGACCTTTATTCCTCTTATTTCATGGTAGCTTCCAAATATGTTTTTAGTTTTTACTAATTGTAGTCCTTCCCTCTAATAGAAGAAATTAAGTGAAACACATAGAAAATTAGTTTTAGCAAGAGCAGTGTGGCACTTCACAGTGCTAACCCAAAATAAAAGTCACCCCAAACCAAGCTATCACCTTCACTTATCATTGGTAGGTTTGCATAGCATTGTTTCCCAGATGGAAAACAGTTTCCCTCCTTTCAGATGTTTGCCTGTTAGGTAGATGGTAAAGGAATGTTTTCCTGATCTTTAAACTCCTTAGTACTCTGTGCTCACTTTCTCTCTTCTGGAAAAGGAATCTCTGTAGTTTGCCAGGGATATGATGAAAAATGAAGAACTATTGCTTACCAGTATACTGTTAATGAGTATACGTTCATGAGCTGTGTCTGCATGCCTTTTAGCTTCTTAAGGCAGTATTTCACCTTCCAGTGACTAGTGTTCAACGTTTTGCTGCTCCAGAAACACCAACCACATGAATACCATACCTTATGTAATACTTTATGTAATATTGCAATACAACATTGAAATCTCAAACATACCGGTTTCTGACTGAAAGCTCCTGCTGATTATCCCTAAACTGAAACAGTGCTTCACAAATACTGTTAGATTCACAGCATTCTTAAAGGCCTGGCCAGTTGATGTGGCTTGGGACTTCCCAAGGAGATCGATTGGCTGATCACAGATTGGCTTTAGGTGATTTCTGATACCAAGGTTTGTGAGACAAAAACTCACAAATCAAATATTAATATCAAGCAGTGATGTTCAGAAAGAAGCTAAAAAGTGTAAGTGGTATAGAAGATGCTAGAAATTAAAAAAAAAAAAAGATTTAAGGGCTGGGGCAGTTTGAGAATGAGGAAAAAAATCTAAGCCAAATCTCTGTACACCCTGATTTATGCATTCTACCATGACAATTTATGAAGCAAGAACACAAATTGTTGGTCCTGTACTAGCTTTATTACAATGTACTCTTAATATTTTTATTTTGTGCTTTAGTTTGAAAGTATTACAGTATTTACCATATAATTTTGAGAATTATCAGGATATTTTCTTTTTTAAATGTATGATTGTATGCTGCTATGGGTTGAATTGTATCCCCCAAAAGGTATGTTCAGGTCCTAAGCCCAGGCACCCTGTGAATGTGACCTTGTTTGGAAACAGGGTCTTCACAGGTGTAATTAGGTTCAGATGAGGTCATGTCGGGTTAGGGTGAGCTCTCATGCGTTGGAGTTCTTGTAAGATGAGAGGAATTTGGATGTGGACTCACGCAGGAAGGAATGTGGTTTGAAGAACTACAAGCCCAGGAACGCCAAGAGTGGCCAGCAGCCACCAGAAGCTAGGAAGAGGCAAGGAGGGAGCCCTTCCCTGGAGTCCTCAGAGAGGCTGACGGGCAACTTGACTTTGGACTTCTAGCCTAAAACTATGAAGACTACGAAATAAGCAATCCAGTTTGTGGTATTTTGTTATAGTACCCATAGGAAACCAATACATAGTAGTCAAAATATGATTCAAGGAGAAATTTAGTCTTGATAAGGCAAAGTGGAGTAAGCAGAATATTCTAGGCACAGGACATACGTCTTCAAATTCACCTTGGTTCCAGTGAAGTATGAGATAACTTGCTGTTAGGGAGATCACTTAATTGCCATTACTGTATTTTGTTAGGGCATATAAAAAATGTCAACAGAGGAAGCATGTGACCTCAGAATAAAGGCCATTTCCCTAAAGTGGATGAATTTGTCATTTTAAGTGTTTGTATTTTTGTCACCATGGAAAATTGGTGAACAAAGACCAGAATTTGGGGAACACTACCACCGTGGTTCTCAACTGCACGAGCCACAGCCCACTGGTGTGTTTAAGATGCAAATTCTGGTTTTGCATATTCACTTCTGCACCTGCCCAGCTCCCTGGCCATGCAGGTGCTGTTGGTCTAAAGACCACAATTGCATTATCAGGGCACTGTGTATGGTGCCTCCAGGCCATGGGATTTTAAAAACATTGGTCTTTGAGAAATCAAAAGTTTATGAGAATTTTTCATGGTCATTTGAACTGTGAGGCACTCCAGTCTTTGCCTGTTACTTGCCTTTCTCTGAAGTCTCCTAAATATTTCTAGCCACATCAGTCCTTCAAGCTAAATACCTTTGTTTTCAACTTCCTACCTGCTTCTTCCATGTGGATGGGCTAGGGGTAGCCTGGCCTATGTCCCAAATCCAGCTGATTACTCATTGCTATTCCACAGACTCTTGTTTTCCCCATTTGCCTAGGAGGTAATCTTTGCTCTGAATATTTTTTGGAATAAGAAGTAAGCTGAAGTTTCTTTGTTTTTTTTTTTTCTTTTCTCTTAAACCATCCTCTAGAAATTGCTCAGACTGATGTAATAGATTTTTTTCCCCACTTCTAATAACCATTAGAATACTCTCCAGGGAAAATAGTTTGAGGGAAAACCTTTGATTCCTATGCATCCTGTAACACTTGTCTTTGGATGTCACAGCTTTCCCTGCCAGTCTCATCTTGGTAATGGACTGAGTTCTGTGTGTTTGATGAATACTTTTGCTTCTCTTTAGCTGTGAATCAAAACCTGAAGTGATGTGCAGGGTAGGTCATTTAAGAGATGGATCAAGAAGGACAGATGTAGAGGATAGTGGACTTCAGCACGGTGCACAAGTCAAAGGACTCAACAGATTGTCTCCCTTGGTAATCCCCACTGAGCTTTCTAAACAAAGAAGAGTTTGCATTGAGAGAAATTTGTCCAATAAACAAATCCCTGATGATGACAGATGTGATACCTGGAGGAACCACACTTGGTTGCTCTGCCACAGCCAGATGCAACCCTGTGCTCAGAATGGCTCCTACTTATGTGATGACACTTAGTGACCTTGGCCTTATAACTCTTTCTGTTTCTCTTATGTGCTAGGCTTTGGGCATTTAAGAAGTCTTAAAAAGTGGCTAATATTTAGATATGGAGGGAAGGACACCATTTATAAAGTACTAATAATTTATGATGAGTATTATTTTATTAGTTAACTTTATTTATTTGGCTTTGTTGGGTCTTCGTTGGGGCACACAGGCTTAGTTGCTCCTTGGCATGTGAGATCTTCCTGGACCAAGGATCAAACCAGTGTCCCCTGCATTGGCAGGTGGATTCTTAACCACTTGACTCCAGGGAAGTTGAGAGAGGATGTATTTTAGAGGGAGGTTTATCATTTTTAAGTATGAATTTTTAATCTTCCAGGAAAGAGACTGAGGACTTAAAAACACAGCCTCTCTCCCCTCTTTGTTGTAATATACAATATTATTATGTGCGAGGTGCTCGCTTCATTACAGGAGTTTCTCTGGTTCACTTACTTACATGGGTTATGACAGCCGTCCTCATAAAATAAACACTTGTTGCTGCCTGTGGGGACTTAGCAGATCTGTTTTGCTATTCAGTCAACTCTCAGTGGTGACAAAGCTTGTCTCTTTTGAGACCAGACCACAGACTCTTTGAAGGCAGGGGATTGCTTGCGTAACTGTCGGTCCCTCGTGCTGTGACCAGTCCCTGGACAGCCTGCAGGAAAGGTAGGTGGTCTGTTTCCCTCTCTGCTACAGAACATGAAACAGAAGGCAAGGGTGAACAGAAAAGCAAATTCGAAGATTAGTTTAATTCTTTTCTTTATGGTAGAAAGGAAAGTGAAGTCGCTAAGTCATGTCCGACTCTTTGCGGCCCCATAGACTGTAGCCTACCAGGCTCCTCTGTCCATGGGATTTTCCAGGCAATAGTACTGGAGTGGGTTGCCATTTCCTTCTCCAGGGGATGTTCCCAACCCAGGGATTGAACCCGGTTCTCCTGCATTGTAGACAGACACTTTACAATCTGAGCCACCAGGGAGGTCCTTCTATGGTAGAAGGCTACCAGTTTTTTACACTGTATGTGATATAAACGCAACTCGAATTAAGACATCCCCTAAAGAGGTTACCCAGGCATTCTTTTTGTAAATGGGCTTCCCTCCACCAGTCACATCTGAAATCAGCTCCCAGTGCTTGGAGCTGAGGGTGCTTCTTGGGTGGCAGCACGTGGCCCTGCTCAGTTGAGCGTGGAGAGAACAGGACAGCTGGAGGGCAGCTGGCGGCCTGGAGCCACAGAGCCCAGAGGCAGGCCTTGCTGTGGCCTTCAGGCGCGTCAGGGAGCCTGGTGCCCTGCCCTGGCGCCTGGGGCACCCCAGCAGACCTCTCCCCACTGAATGCACAGACACCAGGTGACCTGAATCTGTGCTCACCAAATATTAAAACACCTGGCAGCTGGTAGTTATTAAATATGTATTTGTTAAATGTACTCCCCTGGTTTTATATCCATGTTCATTTAACCACCTTCTGTTTATAAATTGACTCTACATGACCAAAAATTAAAAAAAGTTTTTTTTTTTTATTATGCTTAGAAGAAAATTTCCGTTCAATAGATGTAAATAGTTAGCTCTTTTGGTCATTTTATCAAATAGGTTTCCAACTGCAGGTGGCATGGATGATATGAAAATGTGTTTTTGCAAAGAGCTATAGATGAGGTTTCAGGGCCGCTTGATTGAGAAGCACAGTCATGTTAGCAGGGACCTAAATTCTTAGCATGTCTCTCCTCTGACCCTGTTATCCTCTTCCCTCATTTCCTGAGTCATAAACGGCTACTGTTTGTAATCTGAGTACCCTTCCTCATTTACATCCACAGGAAAGAGGAGTGCTTTCCCATGTTTATAAAATAAAGTCCTTCCTTCCTATGTCATTGGGCCAAGTTAGGTCAAGTGCCTGCCCTGGACCAGTTACAGGCAGGTAATGTCTGGCTATGATTGTCTTAAGCCTGTGTTTCTGGCTTTCCGGGGGGCTCAGTGGTATAGAATCTTCTTGCCAGTGCAGGAAACAAAGGAGATGCAGGTTCGCTTCCTGGGTTGGGAAGATCCCCTGAGTTAGGAAATGACAACCCACCCTAGTATTCTGGCCCGGAAAATTCCACAGACAGAGGAGCCTGAATGTTAGACAGACATCTACAGCAGTAGCACCTCCTAGTCTCCAAAAAAATGTCAGCTGCAGTTCAATTGAACTTAATTTGTTCCAGTTAGTAATCTTACTGAAGTAGATGCAAACTTAAATGTCTCTTCTCTGGTGTGGAGGCTGCAGCAGAGCTGTGGCAAGGGCGTGGGCCCCGCCACGGGTGTGTACAGGTCAGAATCCCTGATCTTCGTAAGAAGAGTGAAATTTTTCTTATTTTGCAGACACAGTATACTTTAATCTTAGTTTTTACTGTCTCTGTGAATCTGATAGAAGTATTTGGTATTTTGAAGACTAACATTCACCTTCAGAACCACCTTGACCATGACAGTACTTTGGAGGGGAAATGAAAGTCAGTTATTTGGTGACCATTGTTGCTGCTGCTGCTAAGTCGCTTCAGTCGTGTCCGACTCTGTGCGACCCCATAGATGGCAGCCCGCCAGGCTCTGCCATCCCTGGAATTCTCCAGGCAAGAACACTGGAGTGGGTTGCCATTTCCTTCTCCAATGCATGAAAGTGAAAAGTGAAAGTGAAGTCACTCAGTCCTGTCTGACTCTTAGCGACCCCATGGACTGCAGCCTACCAGGCTCCTCCGTCCATGGGATTTTCCAGGCAAGAGTACTGGATTTCCTCACTTTCCCTAAATTAGCACCATGAGTAATTCTGTCATAAATACATAAGTAAACTAGGTTAGTATACCTGTCACATACCTTTATAAGAATGAAGTCCTTATTTTGGATTGTCTTTTTAATATTAAAATCCATAGAGACCTTCCTAGTCTAAACATCAATAAAACTTTATTGGTAAAATTAATATTAAAGTTTGTTTTTAGATAAACAAGTTCAATAAATATTCACAACTATAAAAAGCATTATAAGTTAAAACTGACCCTCTCTGTATTTCTTCTTATATGTATTATTTAGTAATAAAGTAAATTTTCCCAAGAACAGTGTCATTTCTAGCAGTCATGTGACTAAAGTACCTTTCAGGTCAATATCATTGAATAAGATTCTTCTGGTATTGACCTGTTACTCTGTTTCCCTTATATTAGGAAATCTTTCCTTATTTTAAGGAAGCCATGGGTATGTCAGCCTAGATTATAATCTTAATCTCTAGATAAAGGGTGAAATTAGAATAATCTACACAAAGTACTTTCTGTCTTCATCAGGACAGAGTAAGGTAAACACTGGGACCCACTTACAGGTGAGGAAACTAACAGGCCAGGTGCCTGCTCAGGGTCCCAGAGCTGAGGGCAGCGGGGCTGGCATTTGAACTCATTCTCAAAGGTAGTCAAGGTCTTACTCTATTTTTCTTTCCCATACAGAAATCTGTCTCCTCCTTATACTCTTTGATCAGCGGTGACCCCCTGGATCGCACAGCTCTAGGGGCGTATTCTCCACAAACATTGGATATTTGATACGAGTCAAATCTAACTCTTAAGACAGAATTGGGAAGTAGGTGCTAATGCTGAAAACCTCTCCCATTTGGGAGGGGTGCTTTCATAGATCTGTGTAATCTCTAAAGTTGCAGATACTACTCAATGCTTGCTTCAGACTTGTGGTTTCGAAAGACACACTGTCTGTGTGAATCCTCAAATACAAAAATAACAGTTCAGCTTTTTCCCTTTTATTACCCTAGTTGGAGAGTTCTCTAAAACTTTTTGACAAACAACTTGCCTTTATTTCTTTAAATGATTTTTTCCTTTCAAATACCTCAATCAGATTTAACATTCTGCTCCTTAAAGGATTCTAACTTGTTTCCTGGTTAAAGATAGTTATTTTTTGTTTCGTTCTCTTCATTTCTATCTACTTCACCAGCCACTAGCTTGCTTTTCTGGGTCATTTTCTACTTCAGGAGAATAATTTCTTTTCTTTTTTTCAAAAAATACTATTACATCAAGTAGAAATCACCTACGAACTTGTGGTTTTGATGCTGGGTTGCTGGCTGGGCTTACTCACCTGCTGAGAAACCTGGGTGCACACCTCAGACCTGCAGTGGGTCAGATCCACACAAGCTTGTCCACACGGTTCAGAGCCCGCCCTCTGCCTTGAGCAGCGCTGGGGGCCTGTGTCTTGGACGTGAACTCAGTGTGTGTGTGTGTGTGTGTGTGTGTCTGTGTCTGTGTCTGTGTCTATGTCTGTGTGTGTGTGTGTGTCTGTCTGTCTGTCTGTATCTGTGTCTATGTCTGTGTGTGTGTGTGTGTGTGTGTGTGTGTGTCCCTGCCGCCTGCAGCTCACTGTGTGGCCACCTTGCCTCAGCCAGCGCTCTGCCAGGGGTTCTGCTGCTCGATTCCTGCCACCCAGTAAACCAGAGCTTTGTTTGAAGAACGTGTCGTGTGATGTTCTGTGCCTTCCTAGCTCCTCCCCGTTGCTCTTCCCCGGCGTCCTTGCGGCTGTTCCTTCACCCGCCCACCAAGGTCCCCTACCCTGAGGTCCTGCTTTCCACCCCAGCTCCTGGCCCCCCCCGGGCAGCCACAGGGTCCCCACGCAGGAGTCACTCAACAGCTTTGGCTTCTCGATTTCTTGATGTCATCACCAGTCCCCTTCCAAGCTTCTCTTCTGCCCCTATTTCTGGGCTTTTACCTCTTGCATCCCCAGCTGCCCACTGGCCAGTGTCCCTTGCCCCTCCGGCCCCTTCTGTTCAGGAGGTGAGTGGCTCTGTCTCCAGCTGTGCCGCCCGCAACCCTGCCTTCCCCTGTCTGCTCCTCAGCTGCCCTCACCCTGGGACCCCGGCCTGGCTCTCCACCGCCTGCCCTGCCTGCTGCCCTGTGGACAGAGCTCTTCTCCCATTGAGATCCTGTAGATGGGTGGCCTTTCCCTCTGGCAGGGAGCTCGCTGGTGCCTGGCCACCCTCCCCCTCTCCTGGCCCTCTTGCTTTTCCTCTGCATCGGTTGTTTTACACCTTCCCTGTGATCTCCTTAAGCCCCAAGCTCCCCTACGCTAGATGACTGGAGGAGAAAGGGGCCGCACTGAGGAGCCTCCCTGCTCTCCTGCCCTTTGTCCACCTGTGTCTGTCTCCCTCCATGCCTCACCTCAGCCCTGTTCCTGCTGCCTGTGTCCCTGGCTGAGACTCAGCCCTGCCTTCTGCGCAGACCTCATCTCTCGAGTCTCAGGGACGGGCGTCACTAGTCATCCGCTGTTCTTGTGGTCACTTCTTGTCTGCTGGCGTCCACACTACCCCCTCCTCTCACTGCCCCGGCTTTACTTTCCATCCTACCTAAGCTTCTGCTCAGAGCTGCTCGTGACGTTTATCTGCATCCTCTCACTTCCCCGGTTCTCCTGCGGCCTCCGCAGCCCCCACCCCAGGGGACCTGGCTCCCCTTGGGGTCGGATCCTGGGCATTTCACAGCCGACCCTCCTGAGCTTCCCTTCCCATTCGGCCCTCACAGGCCCTGCCTCCCCAGGTGTCCTCCAGGGTCACGGGCGTAGGTTGTGAATCTGCGTCTGCAACAGGGATGCATCCTCCGGATCTTCAGGCTTTCTCATCTCACTTGTTGGTGTCAGAGGCCAGAAGCCACTCTCAGGTGACCCCACCGTCCCAGGAAGGGAAATACATGGAGCGAATCCTGCAGTCAAGGCCATCTTCCGCCTGTGCTTCCTTTCAGATCTTTGGGAACCTTAAAAGCAGAACCAGTGCTTGTGGGAGAAACTGGGAAGGCAGAGGGCATCTGGTCTACCCAGCATGACTATCTCTGAAGGCTGGGGGCCAGCTGTTGGATGTGCGGGGCTGTCTCTGAAGGCTGGGGGCCAGCTGGTGGACGTGCGGGGCTGTCTCTGGAGGCTGGGGGCCAGCTGGTGGACGTGCGGGGCTGTCTCTGAAGGCTGGGGGCCAGCTGGTGGATGTGCGGGGCTTCTCTGAAGGCTGGGGGCCAGCTGGTGGATGTGCGGTGCTCTTAGCACCCCTTCTTGGCCCAGTTCCCTGTCACTGGCTGTCATTGTCCCTGTGGCCACAGCCATACTGTAGCATGTGCTGCCAACCTCCCGTGCTCCAGGAAATTGGAGGTTGCTTGAAATGAGTGTAAAAATGAGTCAGTACATTCCAAATGAGATTTCACCCTGGAGTTAATCCCCTGGCTTTGTGTTAGCTGTTTCAGTGGAGGCCATTTTTTTCCTCATGTGAATTCGTCTGTGTTCCTCAATGACTGACTTTTGCCCAAGACTAATTTCTAATTAATACCTTTCTTGTCATTTCATTCAACATTTATCAGGCAAAATTAAAAATACACAGACTTCCCTGGCAGTTCAGTGGTTAAAACTCTGAGCTTCAACTGCAGGGAACTAATATATCCTACATGCCATGCAATACGCACCCCCCCCCCCAAAAAAAAGTGCATTAGTAGCATAGATCTATTTTAGATCTTCTGTTTTAGAATATGGTCTTTCCCCCACCCTACAGCTTAACTCATTCTGAGGAAACCCTCATCAGGTGAATGTAATGATCATAAGTTGTATGCAGAAAATTTCTTTGTAATTTTGAGCAAAGTAACATCCACTGTAATAAAGCAACATCAATCCCACTCAAGTGGACAAAACTATTTAGTTCACACCTAGTTATCATATACAACCTAACAATGTATCTTACACCCCTCCATTAATTACTCTGTAACCTGGCTAGTTTTCTGCTCCTGGTAAGCCTTTTTGTAGCTATTAGGCAGTGTGCACTTGACATGTAAAACATGACACGCAATGTGTATGTCATCCAACTTCAAGCAAAGAAAGAGAAAAATATCCCACAGATCGTAAAAACAATCAGTAAAACCAGCACATTTTCTGCTAAATCTATGGCTATGTGCCTGGTGTGTTAAGAGATTTGCTGCTGTGATAAGCCATCCAACCTCATGCTCCAAGGGGAGACCGTTTGTACAGGAAGGCACTCATCTCTGAGAGAGGCTGTGAAATTCACATCCCATCGTCCACAGGAGGAACTCAGTAGAAACTCTTCCTAAGTTGGATTTTTGTCACTTCCAGGGAATGAGTGGTTGCCCATTGTGGTCCTTGGTTGTATTTGCGTCACCCAAACACATGTATTTCCAGACTGGAAACAACAGGGCACATACCTCACATCTCACCTGCTCCCCTCCCTCTAGGTAGGACTTCTATGAAGCTCATCCTTAAGTAATCCTTTCAGTTTGGGATGTGCAGAGTAAACTTACAGAGTCATTGTCCTTTTGAGATCTTTATAGATTCATAGCCAGGTTTAAGAAAAATAGAAAATTTCCCCATCCCCCTTGCAAAACTGTCTAAGGTAACTAGAATGTTGATGTTGCCATAACTGCTGATATAGATCACTTCTATCAGCAGAAGTATCTCTCCTGTGCCCCTGAATACTCTTTCTCCCTGTCCCCTGGCAACTACTGATCTTTTCATCTGTTTCAAGACTGTTCTGTAAATAGAATCACACAGTGTAGAATCTTTGGGGATTGGCATTTTCACGCAGCATAATTCTCTGGAGATCCATCCCGCTTCTTGCAGTATCAGTGGTTCACTCCTTTTTATTGCTGAGTAGTGTTTCTTGATCTGCATGTATAATTTGTTTAACCAGTCACCTGTTGAGGAACATCTGGGCTCTTTTCAGTTTCTGGCTGTTACAAATGAAGCTACTATAGACATTCACGTACAGGGTTTTGTGTGAACATAAGTCTTCATTTTTCTGGGTAAATGCCTGGAAGTTCAGTTGCTGAGTCATCTGGTGGTTGCGTGTTTAGTGTTTTTGAGAAACTGTCATGCTGTTTTCTAGATTCACTGTTCCATGTTGTATTTCTTCCAGCAATGTGTGAGTGATCTAGCTTCTGTGCATCCTGGTCAGCTTTTGTTGCTGTCATTACTTTCTGTTTTAGCCTTTGCTGATAGATGTGTAGCGACACGTCGTGATGGCTTTATTTACATTTCCCTGATTCTTGGTTAGTGATCTTGAGCATATCTTCACATTCTTATTTGTCATTTGTATATTCTTTTAAGTGAAATGCCTGTTCATGGTGTATGCCCATTTTCTAACTGGGTTTGATTTTTTAATTAATTAACTTCTGAATTATAGTTGTTAGTTTCAGGCATCTAGCAAAGTGATTCATTTACATACTTTTTGCAGATTATTTTCCCTTCTGGGCTATTATAAGATATTGAATATAATTCCCTGTGCTGTGTGGTAAATTGTTGTTGCTTATCTATTTTTTGTATACAAGTTTGTATCTGTTAATCCCATACTCTTAATTTATCCCTTCCCCCCACCTTTCCCCTTTGGTACTTATAAGTTTGTTTTTTATGTTTGTGAGTCTACTTCTGTTTTGTATATAGATTCATTTGTATTATTTTTTTAGGTTCCACATACAAGTGATATCACATAATATCTGTCTTTAGCTTCACTAAGTATAATATTCTCTCTGTTGCTGCAAAGGGCAATATTTCATTCTTTTTATGACTGAGGAGTATTCTACTGTACATATATACCACATCTTTTTTTTATGTCATCTTGGGTCAGTGATGCACCACTTCTGTGGACCTTTATTTTATTTTTTAGCTATATCATGAGGCATGTGGGATCTTAGTTTCCAAACCACGGATGGAACCCACGCCCCTGCACTGGCAGCACAAAGCCCTAAGCACTGGCCCACCAGGGAGGCCCCTACACCACACCTTCTTAATCCAGTTGCCTGTCGATGGACACTTGGGTTGCTTCCATGTCGTGGCTATTGTACTTAATGCTTCATGAATATTGGGGTGTGTCTTTTCAAATTAGAGCTTTTTTGTCTTTCTGGATATACACTCAGGAGTGGTATGCCCGGATCATATGGCAACTTATTTTTAGTTTTTTAAAGAACTCTTCTCCGTAGTGGCTGCACCAATTTACATCCCCACCAGCAGTATAGGAGGGTTTCCTCAACCCTCTCCAGCATGGCTCTCTGTAGATTTTTTGATGGTGGCCACTCTGACCAGCCTGAGGTGGTACTTCATTGTGGCTCCGATTTGCATTTTCCTGACGGTCAGTGATGCTGAGCATCATTGCCTGTGCCTGTTGGCCATCTGTTAGTCTTCTGCAGAGAAATGTTTATTTAGGTCTTCTGCCCATTTTTCAGGTGGATTGTTCATTTTCTTTATATTGAGTTGGATGAGCTCTTTGTATAGTCTGAAAGTCAATCCCTTGTTGATCTCATTATTTGCAAATGTTTTCTCATTATTTGCAAATATTTGCAGTGGATAGGTTGTTTTTTCATTCTGTTAATGGTTTCTTTCACTGTACCAAAGCTTTTTAGCTGATTAGGTCCCATTTATGTTTGCTTTTATTTCTTATTTCTAAGAAAATATTGCAACCATTTATGTCTGAGTTGGTGTTGATTCTTTTTTGAATGTTTATAGGATTCTCTAGTAAAACTATCCTGGCCTGAACATTCATTTGTTTTAAAATTACAAATTCAGTTTTCTTAATAGTTATATCACCATTTAAATTATTTATTTTACGTTGGTGAGTTGTAGTACTTTTTGTTTTCAAAGAATTGGTCTGTTTCATGTGTTACTGTTGTTGACAAATTCAAGTGTGCACTGTGACTCCTTCGTTACCCTGCTGGGTCTAGTGCTGTGTCCTGAAATCGGCCATTTGTGCCCTCTCTTTGTTGTTGCTGTTGTTGTCAGTCTTTGTTACATAAATGAGTTAAAATAGCCCTGAGTATTGGTCCCTCTGTGGTTTTCTTCTTCATAACCAGCCGAGACGTTAGTTCGAAGCCTGCTGGCACCAAACTCTGCTCTTAATGAAAGGGTAACAGGCAAGAAGGCCAGGGGTCTCCAAACAGAGGAAATGGGCTGCAAGTGTTAGACATTTTTTAAATTTCTCTTTTAAGCAGCAGGAGGAAACAAACTACACGTGTCAGATGTTTTTCCTTCTCTGTACAAAATTAAAAGGAGGTTTCTTTTAAAATTCTGTGTTGCCATGACGACACCCGGTGTATTCACCCTAGATTCTGTCTTCAGGTTCTGCTTAAGAACTCTAAGTTTCCGCTTAAGACTCAGAACCAATAAGGGCTCAACAAACCAGTATGCTTTACTCATACACTGGTCTCTTAATCTATGTTAATGAAACTCTATATTTACCTGGAAACCTGCCTTTCTTCAAGATTCATGTCAACCCTTTTATGGCCCAGGATGACTCACCTGGTGTCAGTGTTATCTCAAAATGCATGTTGTAGGTGAGGGGCCTGCTGCTGCTCTGAGTTTTGAGACATCTCCTCTCTCTAATTAACAGCTTGCTGATCGGTATATAACGTACTGCTAAAGGCTAGCAGGGGGCACGCTTTCTGCCCCCTTCTGATGTCTATGTCAGAAGTTTTCTCTATCTCTTTTGTACTTCAATAAAACTTTTATTACACAGAAGTGCTGAGTGATGAAGGCTCGTCACTGGCCTGGGATTGATTCCTCTCCTCTAGAGGCCAAGAATCCCAGCGTCTTTCATGGCTGAGCAACAACCTTTTATTTATACACTCAGTTACTTTAAATTTAGCCCCAATATGCATGTTTTTAGCCATTCAGAGGCTGCCTGCTTTGAATACCCTATGAAGCCACACAGTCATCTACTCATCTTTGCTTAAACAAACTGGGGCTGAGACAGAGCTCCCGCAGGTGCTGCCAGCCCAGCTGCTGAGCAACATGACGTGGACACTGAGTTCCCTGGGGTGCGATGCTGGATGTCTGGGAGTTTCTAGGCCCTGTTCCCCCTTTGGAGACAGTAGGAAGGCCTCCTGTGGTGAGGGGTTTCCCTCCCATGCACCCTGTCAAAGCGCTACCAAAACAAAGGTGGTTGTGTGCTGAGACCATCTCAAGGACCTGCTTTTTCCTTGATCAACTTCCAGACCTTGAACTCATCAGTTATGCTAGACGTTTGTCAATTTTATTGACCTTTTCAAGGAACCAGCTGTAGTTTATGGATTTTCTTTGTCTTTCGTTTCCCTGATGTCTGCTCTTTATTCCTTTCCTCTGTTTGCTTTACATTTATTTTGCTCTTCTCTTTCCAGGTTCTTTAGGATGGGTGCTTAGATAATTGACTGAGACTTCTCCTCTTTTCTAATATATGCATTCAGTGTTCTGAATTTTCCTTTCAGCTCTGCTTTAGTTGTAATCCACAACTCTTGATGGGTTGTAGTTTCATTTCCTTTTGGTTCAGTGCATTTTTCAATTTCCCAGGAGACCTCCTCTTTAAATCATGGTTTATGTAGATGTAGATTGGTTAGTATCCAAGTATTTGGAGATTTTCTTTGTTGTTCAGTCACTCAGTCATGTCCAGCTCTTTGTGACCTCATGGACTGCAGCACGCTAGGCTTTCCTGTCATTTACTATCTCCCGTAGCTTGCTCAAACTCTTGTCCTTTGAGTCGGTGATGCCATCCAACCATCTCCTCCTCTGTCATCCCCTTCTCCTCCTGCCTTCAATCTTTCCCAGCATCAGGGTCTTTTCTAATGAGTTGTCTCTTCGAATCAGGTAACCAAAGTATTGGAACTTCAGCTTCAGCATCAATCCTTCCAATGAATGGAGATTTTCTTATTGTGTATATATTACAAATTTCAATTTTGATTCCTTGTGTTTGGAGAACACATTCTACATGATTTTAGTTCTTTTAAATTTGCTGAGATTTGTTTTATGGCCCAAGGTGTGGTCTGTCTTGATACATGGGCCCTTGAAAAGAACGTGTCCTGCTCCATGCTAGTGGTTTTCTGTGCTGAATTATTCTGTCTTTGCTATTTTCCATCTAGTTTTTCTGTCAATATTGAGAGAAAGGTGTTGATGTCTCTGCCATAATTTTGGGCTTGTCTATTTCTCTTTTTAGTTTTCCCTTTTTAGTTTTGGTTTGATGTGTTTTGTAGCTCTGTTTTATGGTGCACACATTGAAGTTTCCTATGTCTTATTGGTGGATTTTCCCTTTTATTGTTACAGTGACCATTTCTGTCTTTGGTTGTTTTCTTTGCCCTGAAGACTGTTGTATCTGATAATGATAATGATTTACTTAGATTAATATTTGCATGATAGAGCTTTTTTCATCCTTTTACTTTCAGTCTGCCTGAACATCAAAATTTAAGTGAGTTTTTTGTAGGCAGCTGATAGTTTGGCTTTTTTTCATCTTTACTGTCAATCTTTGTCTTTTAATTGGTATATTTATGTAGTTTATATTTAATCTAATTATTGGTCTATTAGAATTTATTTTTGCCATTTTATATTTTTGATTTCTGCTCTATTTTTCATTTTTCTCTTTTCTTCTTCTAGTCTTACTGGGTTTATGTGAACATTTTTTAGAATTCTTTTTGAATTACCTATAGTGCTTTTGAGTATGTCTCTTTGCATAGCTTTCTTAGTGGTTGCGCCAGGTATTACATCATAGGTACATACTGCAGTCTGCTTGTGTCATTGTTTTACTAGTTCAAGCGAAGTGTAAAACCCTTACCTTCTCTTATGGACATACCTTGCTTTATTGTGCTTCACAGAGACTTTTTTTTTTTTAACAAATTGAAGGCTTGTGGCAATGCTCCATTGAGCAAGTCTATTGGCATCATTTTTCCAGTAACATTTGCATACTTCTTGTTTCTGGGACATGTTTTGGTAATTCTCAAAATATTTTAGAGTTTTGCATTATTACTATACTTGTTACAGTGACCGGTGATCTTTGATGTTACTGTGGCAAAAGATTCTGACCCTGTGACTTGCTGGAAGGTCAGTGGATGGTTAAGGTTTTATACTAATAAAATACTTTTAATTAAAGGGAATACATTTTTTAGACATAATGCTGTTGCACACTGACTAGATTGAAAGATAAACATAACTTTATGTGTACTGGGAAACCAAAATATTTGTGTCACTCATTTTACTGTGAGTTTTGCTTTGTTGCAGTGAACTGGAACTGAACCACAGTATGTCTGAGTTGGACTTGTGCATTCCTTCACCCTCCCTCACTTATAATGGTCTTAAATATTTCCTGTTGTTTAGAGTTACATCAAATAGTGTTAACCATTTTTGCTTAAACAGCAAAATATGTTTTCCATGTTCTTCCTTTGTATAATTTGTATAATTTCACTTTCACTTTCCTTTGTATAATGTTCCATGATTATAATTTGTTTTATCACTTCCTTTCAGGATTTATTTTATTTTTATTTTTTGGCATGGCTTTTGAAATCGTAGTTTCCCCACCAGGGATTGAACCCTGGGCTCAGTGGTGAAAGCACTGAGTTCTAACCACTGGACTGCCAGGGAATTCCTTTCCTTTCAGTGTGTAGGACTTCCCTTAGCCATTCTTTTAGGGTAGATCTGTTGGTGACAAATTCTGTTAGCTCTTTTTTTCCTCTAAGAATGTCTCAGTCCTTCAGTCTAGAAGGATATTTTTAGGGTATAAGATTCTGAATGAAGCGCTCTTTACTTGCAACCCTTGAAAAATAGTGTGCCCCTTCAGGCCTCAATGGTTTCTGATGAGAAATGTGCTGTCGCTAGTATTGTGTTTTCCCTTTAGGTAAGGTATCATTTTTCTCTGGCTGCGTTCAAGATTTTTTTGTTTGTTTTAAGAAGTTTAAGTATGATGTGCCTTGACATGAATGTATTTAGATTCTTGTTGGAAAGAATCTGGCTTCCCCGATAGCTCAGTTGGTAAAGAATTTGTCTGCAATGTGGGAGACCTGGGTTCGATCCCTGGGTTGGGAAGATCCCCAGAGAAGGGAAAGGCTTGCCCACTCCAGCTTTCTGGCCTGGAGAATTCCATGGACTATACAGGTCACAAAGAGTCAGACACAACTGAGCGTCTTTCACTTTCCCTTTGGAATAATCTAGCTTTTTGAATTGCTGTCTTGCTAAATTTAGAAAGTTTTCAGCCATTATTTCTTTTGAGTACTTTTTCAACCCTATCCTGTTTTCTCTCCTTCTGAGACTCCAGTGACATGAAAGTTAGATTTCTTTTTTTTTTTTTTTTTTTGGTAGTCTGAAAGGTCCATGAGGTCTGTATCAATACATTTTCAGTCTATTTTCTCTTTGTTGTTCAGATTGGATATTTTCTGTCACTTTGATGCTCAGTTCACTGTTTCCTCTGCCCCATTTTGTTTTTAGCCCATCCACGGAGCCCCGTACTTCAGTTATTGTATGTTTTAATTCGAAAATATCCATTTGGTTCTTATATGTGTTTTCTTTTTCTTTGATGATACTTTCTTTTTGGTGAAGATGTCTGCTTTTCATGTGTTTCAAACATGTTCTTATTGCTTGTTGAAGCATTCATGATGGCTGCTTTAAAATCTCTGTCAGAGTTTTCACGTTTCTGTCATCTTGGCATTGGAATCTGTTGATATTCTTCCTTTGTTTGAGGTCTTCCTGGTTCTTGCTATGATGAGGGATTTTTACTCAAAACATGGGCATGTTTGCATTATGTTATGAGGCCTTAGATCTTGACTTAAACTTTGTTTAACTCATTTCTGCTTCTAGGAGCTGCCTTGTTACTGCCAGGTAGAGGTGGAAGTCTAGGTTGCCGTCTAAGCGTCTGGACATCCGGGTGGAGGGGCTGCTGCTTGTGCTGCTGAGTTGGGACGAGAGCTCTGATGACCTGTGCCCTCTGCCCCCTGTCACTGCCGTGTCTCCCCTGCCATGCAGTGGGGGCAAGGACGGCTCAGAACTGGCTCAGAACTGGCTCGCAGGAATGAGGGCCCCGCCCTGTCCCTGGTCTCTGTGACAGCACCCTACTGGTGTTGGGGGAACCTCATTAGAGCCTCAAAAGGGTGGCGGTCCGGGTTCCCATCCATCCGTTGCTGGCCTGAGCAGGGTGAGACCCGGGGTGAGTTTTGCCTGTAGTGTTTGCCTGGAATAGAGCAGCTTTGTGTAAGTTTTCTGTCTTGCTAGGCTGGCCTTTCCTGGTCCTGTGAGTAGAGAGACCAGGCTTTTGCTGTGGCTTCTGAAAATCTGCCTCTGTTGGCTGTTAGCTTGTTCAGCTCCCTGTCTGGGAGATAGGAGGGAAAAGGAAAAAAACCCACGGAAAAACCAGTGTCATTCCTCAGGCCCCTAGGTCTCTGGCCCGTTTCTCACCTTCGCTACACATTTCCAAGTCTCCTTGTGTTTCTTTTATGTGTGATGCCTAGGATCCTAGGTTGTACTGAGCAGGAGGAATGAGGAAAAGTGCTTATTTCTGCTCCCTCTTTTTGGAAGCAGAAGTCCATCTTGGTGTTTAGGGTAACCATTGCATATTGAATTCTGCATTAGACAGTACACTGTTTCTGTGCTTCTGTCCCAACACTGAAGATGGTGACCTTTGGTTAACCCCAAAGGAACCTAGTTACTTCATAGGGAGTTTTTCCTTTCTTACTGATTGTTGTTACAGTTTAACATTGACCTTCTCTACCACATTCTCTCTCTCGCTCTTTTTATTCCAAAATACATATCAGACCTATGTTGGACCCTTTCTTTCAACTCTGCATTTTTCTTAAACTCTCATATTTTCTCTCTCTTCAGTTCTCTATTTTGCCTCATGGTAATTTTCTCCAGTCTCTATTCCAGTCCACTAATTTTCTCCTTAGTTTTGTTTATTCTGCTCTTTAATTTATCCATTGATTGTTTCTAATGACTGCAGCTTTTATTTCTAACCACATTCTAGAAATTGATATATTCTTTCATATCATTTTATTCTTTGCTTATGGATTTAATTCCTTTTTTATAGTATTAATCATGTTGAGTATACTTCATCAGATTCTTATTCTTTTTTTTTTGGCCATGAGGTGTGTTGGATCTCAGCCCCCCAGTCAGATCAAATCTGCATTCCCTGCACTGGAAGGCACAGTCTTCCAATGGACTACCAGGGAAGTCCCTTATCAGGTTCTTTTTAAAATCAAATTCTTAAGAGTGTAATATCTTTGCACTGCTGACTCACTCATGATGGATTGTTTCCTGGAGTGTTTTGTTGTTTTAAATTGTGAGCTCATCTTCAGAGAAGCTATAAGTCTGGGACTCCTGAGTATCCTGATTGGAGGATGTGTCCTTCCAGTATACTAAGTCCCTTCAGCTGTGTCCAAACTCTTGGTGACGCTATGGACTGTAGCCCTCCCGGCTCCTCTGTCCATGGGATTCTCCAGACAAGAGTATTGGAGTGGGTTGCCATGCCCTGATCCAGGGTATTTTCCCAAACCAGGGATTGAACCTGAGTCTCTCACGTCGCCTTCATTGGCAGGCGGGTTCTTTACCACTAGCACCACCTGGGAGCCAGTGTGATTCCAGAGTGATCTGCTTTGCTTCTTCCAGGCATCCTGGTGACATCACTGTCTAGGGCCATTTTTACTGTTTTAAATTTCTTGACTTGGAGTTTCACCATACACGTGTTTTTTGGTTTGAATATCAAACTCCTGGGGAGCCAGCCAATAATAAATCTTCAAAGGGGAATGGTTTTTTGTTTGTTTGTTTTGCTGAGAGGCCAGACAGAGTCAGAGAAGGCTCCTTGTCCCACTGAGCTGGTGAGAGGATTTCCTAGCCTGTCCTTCACTTCAGGCCAAGCCTTGAAGAAAGTTCAGGTTGACCTCTGTACTCTGTCTGTCCTTCACATGGGTACACTCTTGAACTCGGTCCCACATGTCTTAAGACCCAAAACTGACAGCCCTCCAGGGCCCCTACTGCTTTTTCCAGTCCTTTTTCCTGAAAGGTCAGCTGTATAGTGTTTTAAATGGTTTGACTCCAAAAGCGTTTTCGAACAAAAAGGTTTTCTAAGTAAGAAAACTTAACTTCTTTGAGCTACAAGATTCCGAGTGTGAAGTTTTTTGGAGGAATTAAATATTTTCATATATGGAAATTGCACATCTTACTTGTCTTTGTCCAGCAAGGTAAAATCAGTTGACATTGTTACCCTTTTACCTGTTGAGACTGTGGTATAATCTGGAAAACAGTTACTGTGTGTGTGTGTGTGCACGTGCGCGTCTGTGTGCGCGCGTGCATGCGCACGCGGGCGTGCTTAGTTGCTCAGTTGTGTCTGACTCTTTGCGACCCCATGGACTGTAGCCCACCAGGCTCCTATGTCCAAATGAAGTCCATTTAAGCAAAACTTCCAAAGCAGAAAATAATAAGGGAACAAGCTTTAAGTCAAAGTCTGTGCTTAGACATAGGAGTTTTGTTTCAGGATTAGATGGATTACTGAAACTCCTTATGCTGTGTACTTATGAAGCATAAGAAACACTCCCATTTGTGTGTACAAATTATTTTCTCTCTCAAGACTTACTTTTGCCTATACGGTGGCAGTATTTTTACCTGATTCTCATTTTCCTGTGTTTACAACTTATGCAACAATGTATTGGGCTTTATTTCTCAAAGAGGATATTGAACAAAATTGAGAAATTTTAGTATTGTCATTTTAACTTGGAAGTTTTAATTTCTTGGGCTGTAAAAGCTGTGCAGTGCAAATGACCAGACCTGGCCTGTTTCGCTTTGTGTGTGTGATAGAATGCACACGTGCCATGAGATTGGCCGTTTTAGAGGCCCTGGCATTAAGTACATTCACATTCATTGTGCAGCCATCGCCGCCATCATCCTCAGAACTTTCATCTTTCCAGACTGATGCTCGTAATCATTAAACGCTGACTGTGCGTTCCCTCTCCCCCAGCACGCCTGCAACCACCATTCAACTTTCTGTCTCTGTGAGTTTGAGCACTCTGGGCACCTCATGTGAATAGAATCTTCTGGTATGTCTTCTTTTGTGTCCAGCTTATTTCACTTAGCACAGTGTGAAATTTCATCCATACTGTAGCATATATCAGAATTTCCTTCCTTTTCAAGGCTGAATAATATTCCAAAGTATATATGTACCATATTTTGTTTATTATTTATCCATCAATGGATAGTTGGGTTGCTTCTGTCTTTTGGCTACTGTGAATAGTGCTGTTATGAACGTGAGTGTGGCATGCTTTTAAAACAGTCAGTGAGATGCATATAACTGTATTTGTAAGTGCTAACAATCCTAATAGCACTGTCTTATAAGTTTAAGTGCCCGTAAATATGAGAGGTGGAATAGGCTTAATCTCTGAGTGATAATGAGTGTAGTTCTTAGAAACAGGGCTAGGCCAAGCCTAAGCAAAGAAATGCTTGGGCTTAGCTGGGGGAGAGAAGGAGCCAGGGCTGGGAATGTGTGGTCAGGTCCAAAACGGGAGTGTGGAGGTGACAGCATCAGAGGTGCGGCCAAGGGAACCAGAAGCGTAGAGCAGGGCCTTCAGAGCCACAGGCGAGCCTTGCAGCCCGGCGGTCGGCAGAGGTGGGTAGAGCAGGGCCTTCAGAGCCACAGGCAAGCCTTGCAGCCCGGGGGTCGGCAGAGGTGGGTAGAGCAGGGCCTTCAGAGCCACAGGCGAGCCTTGCAGCCCGGGGGTCGGCAGAGGTGGGTAGAGCAGGGCCTTCAGAGCCACAGGCGAGCCTTGCAGCTTGGGGATTGGCAGAGGTGGGTGGTGGTCAAAGCGTGAGGGTGGGAGCTGTGCTCGCAAGGCTAGGCTGAGCAGAACTAGACTCCTTTGTTATCAGAAAAAGCAGCATAAATCACCAGGGCAATGTCAGGCTACTGGTGTCCCTCATTCTGACTCACAGGTTCCATGCTACAAAGCCTCTTTTTACAGTTTATGCAGAATAAGGTCCCAAATTAAATATATTCCTCTGTGTAAAGAAGTGAAGAGCTGTCCCTGTATTGAATGAGACAAATTTCACACATGGAATACTGACCAAATTGGGCAATACTGACCAGAAGCCAGCCTTCCCATGAGCCCTAGGTGCGGGAACAGAGGCCGGGCCACAGAAGCAAGTGTGGAGATAAGTTGCACCTGTTTTTTAAAAGAAGAAGAGTGAATTTCTCAAAGCCCATGAGTCTACCAAGTTTTTTCTTCTGTATAGAAAGCATTTGAAGTTTCTAAGTGATTTTTACTTGTCACTGGATGTGCATATTTATTTGAATAGCAAAGAGAGAGATTTTAGTCACTTTTGTCATTTTAGTTATTACATTTCAAACTTTCAGAAAAGAAATTATCCACAGAGAAGTTAGAAAAGGCACTGGGTTAGCATGTAAGCCAGATATTGAAAAGGTGGAAAGGTAAGTCAATGTGTTTATTGCCATTTTCTCAAAATATTCAGTTACCTGTTTTTTCTGTGATGTTAACAATTACAGTCTCATGAAATTTTATGACTGTAGTCTAAGTTCATAGCACCTGTTTTAATGTTATTGTTCACAGTCTCTTTTTGTGTTTCAGATTTTTTGTTTAAATTCTTGGTCATTGGAAATGCAGGAACTGGCAAGTCTTGCTTGCTTCATCAGTTTATTGAAAAAAAATGTAAGTGACGTCACATGGTCCGTGCTCCTCTTATGTCGTCTTCTGAGAGCGTGCTCTGACACAAACTTGTTTATGGCAAAACTTCTGAATATGTTTTCAGGAAGAAAGTTGTAGTTTACAAATATTTTTAAATGACGGTAAAAGTTTATGTTATTAAGTGTTTAATAATCTGATCATTTAGCACTTCAGTTTCATAGTGGGTCATTGTTCATTATGTAGTAAATTGTCTTGTACATTTTCCAGATACTAAAATACCTTATAATGCAGTGGAATTCCATTTCCTGACAGGGAGTGGCCCGGTAACCCTAGTTGTACATCTTGGATAAAGTAGTGTTTGGCCCCCAGCGGCCTTGTGCTGTCATTAGGGCAGATGTTGTCATCAGCCCTGTTTTACAGGAAAAGAAACAGGTAATGACTGTACATGTAAGACTCAAATCCAGGCCTTTTGTCCACAGAAATACCTTTTGTCATTGACTTGCCCCATGTTGTAAGGGAGGTTACATTTTGTATTCCAAACTATTGTAAAACATGGTAGGTTTGAAAGGCCCTTAAAATGTACCTTTCTTTTATAATTATCAAAAGAGTTGTGGAGAATGACCTGTCTATATTACTATAGTCAGATGAAGGCACAAAAACAGAATTAATTTCATTTAATGAAGTTCATCCTAAGTAAGGGTGTGTGAGATATGTTAGATGGTGGGTAAAATGCAGGCAGAGGGTGTCCTGGGAAAGAGCTTGAAGAGTAAGATTCTAGAATGTTTTCTGCTGCATCTGTTTCCATCGACCAGGAGCTCACTGGAGTCTCTGTGTGGTGACGGAGACCCAGTGTGGCTTAGTCACGGCACCAGGGCCTGCTGCATCAACAAGCGTTCATCTGCTGGGTGGGCCCAGGGTTCTGAACCAGTCACTTAGACGTTGTGTTGTTCCGTCTCAGCAGAGGGGACGCTGGCCAGGTGCCTGGCCTGAGCAGGCACTCTCCCCACACATCCTCCCTTCGCTTCTCACGACCATAGCGACAGTATTTCTCTCAGCCGTGTGTTAACCTGGTTTTTAGATCTCATCTTTGGAGGCGTTTCCTCCCAGGCTGGCCCAGTAGCTGGGTGCTGGTGAATGTGCAGGTTGAGACAGGCTGCTGGACTCAAACCCTTTCCTACCCCAGGTCCCCAGGAAGCAGGGAACACAGCTGTCAGATGATTTCTGGTGCAATTAAATTTTATCCTATGGCTGTAAACTATGAACCAGACTGTGTAGCCAGGATGTTTGTTTTATCCCTTTTTTTAGCATCCCAGATATTTTCTTTTATAGACAGCTTATTCCAGTTGGGTTTGGCAAACTACATATTTTGCCTGCATCCCTGCCCATTCAGACAGTATTGATTTTGCCAACAAATTCATTCCAAATGATTGCCACACACAATGCTGAAGTTCATGAAAACTCAACAGCTGTAATAATTGCATCCAGGTCTTGGTTTGGTGGGGGGGGGGGGGTTTATTTGTGTTTTTTCACTCTGTCTTTTCCTCTTTTTCCTTTAATCTTTGGTATCCATCAAGTTTCCTTCTTGGGCTACAGAGCTTTTCCTTCCTGGGCTACAGAGCTTTTCCTTCCTGGGCTACAGAGCTTTTCCTTCCCTTTACTTTTTTTTGTTTAGAATCTTTGTCCAAATAGCTGAAACCATCGTTGGCCAAGTTGCAGTCTGTCACTGGGCAGTAAGCCTCTCAAGGTGGTGCCCAGTATTTTGTGCAGTTACCTTTCTTGAGAACCTTAATAGTGGTCGGGTAGATATGGCCTCATGTGGCAGGGTCACCAAGCGTTGGCTTGTTTAGGGATCTTGAGAAAAAACTTGATTGGCTCTTTGAAAACAGAAACTGTATGTATTCTGTTTAAAGCATTGAGTGCTTTTTATCATTTTACTTTTGGAGAAATGAATGGCATAAGTAAATTACATTTTCTATTGACTTAACTCTTGATTTGAATGTTACGTGTTTAAATTTATAAGCTTGTTACCTTAATGTCCTAAAATTAAATTTCCTTTTTTTTGCAGTCAAAGATGACTCAAATCATACAATAGGAGTGGAATTTGGTTCAAAGATAATAAATGTTGGTGGTAAATATGTAAAGTTACAGATATGGGACACAGCAGGCCAAGAACGATTCAGGTAGCTTTTTCTCTAACTTAATATTTGAAAATTTGGTTTGAAATAATCAATTACGGTCTCTTAATGTATATAATCCCCTCCTCTCCACCACAGGTTTTAGAAACTTCACCTGTGAAAGCTTTAAGACAAGCTAAAACTCCATTTTTCTCCATTCAGCATTGATTTATGGAAGAAAATGTTAGAACAGTGGTCCCCAACCTTTCTGGCACCAGGGAGCGGTTTCACAGAAGACAGTTTTTCCACAGACGAGGAGGGGGTATGGTTTAGGTGGTAATGTGAGCGATGGGAATTGATGGGGAGTGGCAGATGAAACTTCACTGGCTGGCCCACCAATTATCTCCTGCTATGTGCCCTGGGGGTTAGGGAATCACTTCCAAATGAACATTTTCTAATTTGGAGGATAATTTATTCTTTGAGACCTAGTGGCACATTAGGAGGATATAGCATTGCACATTAAGAATTTTTTTAAATCTCTTTGGGGGTTGGTTTTGCTTTACATTAAACAATCAGAATACCAGACCACCTGACCTGCCTCTTGAGAAACCTATATGCAGGTCAGGAAGCACCAGTTAGAACTGGACATGGAACAACAGACTGATTCCAAATAGGAAAAGGAGTACATCAAGGCTGTATATTGTCACCCTGCTTATTTAACTTACATGCAGAGTACATCATGAGAAACGCTGGGCTGGAAGAAGCACAAGCTGGAATCAAGATTGCCAGTAGAAATATCAATAACCTCAGATATGCAGATGACACCACCCTTATGGCAGAAAGTGAAGAGGAACTAAAAAGCCTCCTGATGAAAGTGAAAGAGGAGAGTGAAAAAGTTGGCTTAAAGCTCAACATTCAGAAAACAAAGATTGATCATGGCATCCGGTCCCATCACTTCATGGGAAATAGATGGGGAAACAGTGGAAACAGTGTCAGACTTTATTTTGGGGGACTCCAAAATCACTGCAGATGATGATTGCAGCCATGAAATTAAAAGATGCTTACTCCTTGGAAGGAAAGTTATGACCAACCTGGATAGCATATTGAAAAGCAGAGACATTACTTTGCCAACAAAGGTCCGTCTAGTCAAGGCTATGGTTTTTCCAGTGGTCATGTATGGATGTGAGAGTTGGACTGTGAAGAAAGCTGAGTGCCGAAGAATTGATGCTTTTGAACTGTGGTGTTGGAGAAGACTCTTGAGAGTCCCTTGGACTGCAAGGAGATCCAACCAGTCCACCCTAAAGGAGATCAGTCCTGGGTGATCATTGGAAGGACTGATGCCAAAGCTGAAACTGCAGTACTTTGGCCACCTCATGCGAAGAGTTGACTCATTGGAAAAGACCCTGATGCTGGGAGGGATTGGGGGCAGGAGGAGAAGGGGACGACAGAGGATGAGATGGCTGGATGGCATCACTGACTCAATGCACATGAATTTGGGTAAACTCCTGGAATTGGTGATGGACAGGGAGGCCCTGGCATGCTGTGATTCACAGGTTTGCAAAGAGTCGGACATGACTGAGTGACTGAACTGAACTGAACTGAAAACAGTCCACAAAATATTCTCTCCTTAGCACTTTCGTTACACTCAAGTCATAATCAACATTTGGAATAATAACCACCACATCACTGCAGATAAGTTCCATGTTTGATATTCCATAACTACTGAAGTGGGCTCAGTGGTAAACAATCCACCTGCAGGAGGTATGGGTTCAGTCCCTGGGTAGGGAAGATCCCCTGGAGAAGGAAATGGCAACACACTCCAGTATTCTTGCCTGGAAAAATCCCATAGACAAAGGAGTCTGGCAGGCTACAATCCATGGAGTTACAAAAGAAGCAGACACAACTTAAACATTAAACAACAAACAATAACTGCTAAAGCAGGAAAGTAGATTAGTATTCTGGTTGTGTTTTTTGAGTCAATACACAAAGTCAAACAAAAGATATTCACAGTTTCAAAATTCAGTTAAACTCAATCCCAGTGCAAGCATTTCACTTAAAGTCAGGTATAGTATTTTAAATGCTTAATAATTGTTTGCTTCAAAAAGTATCATAACTAGACTTCAGGCAAGAATACAAAGCTACAGTAATCAAAGCAACATGGTATTGCATCAAAACAGACATGGATCAATAGAGCAGAACAAAGAACCTAGGAATAAATCCACACAATTCATCTTCCACAAAGATGGCAAGAATATACAACAGAGAAAAGACAATCTCATCAATAAGTGGTACTGGGGAAAGGGGACAGCTACATGTAAAAGAATGAAATTAGAACATTCTCTAACACTGTACACAAAAATAAACTCAAAATGGATTAAAGACCTAAATGTGAGACCAGATACTATAAAACTTCTACCGGAAAACAGAGGTAGAACAGTCTCTGACATAAGTCACAGCAATATTTTTTTGGATCCATCTCCTAAAATAACGGAAATAAAAGCAAAAATTTTAAAAATGGGACCTAATTAAACTTAAAAGCTTTTGCACAGCAAAGTGAACCATAAACAAAGCAAAAAGACAACCTACAGACTGGGAGAAAATACTTGCAGATGACACAACTGACAAGGGATTACTAAATTCCAAAATACACAAACTCATACGGTTCAGTATTTAAAAACCTGATCAAAAACATGGGGAGAAAACCTAAACAGGCATTTCTCCAGAGAAGACATACAGATGACCAGTAGGCACATGAAAAAATGTTCAACATTGCTAATTATTAGAGAAATGCAAATCAAAACTACAATAAGCTATCACCTCACACTTGTCAGAATGGCCATCACAAAAAATCTACAAACAGTAAATGCTGAAGAAGGTGTGGGAAGGAAGGAACCCTCCTACGCTGCTGGTGGGAATGTAAGTTGGTGCAGACACTAAGGAGGACAGTGCGGAGATTCCTGGAAAAAGTAAAAGTAGGGACCGATTAGAGGGCAGGGGTAAGTGAGGCAAGGACTGGAAAGATGGAAGTTAATTAAAAACTGCTGACCCTTATCTCTTCCCCACATCCTCCTTAGTTACTGACAGCCAGGCGTGTATGTCTCAGACAGAGGAAATGATTCTTCTCCACAGAAAAATAGCCACAAGGAAAAGGCTTAAAGGTACTAACATTTTGGTTTCCCCAATGAAATAGCCCGATCTCTGTCCAGCCATCTCACAGTGGAGCCCCCCAACCCCACACATAAAAAGCATCTTTTACACTTTGGTATTCCTTGCTCTTGAATATAAATGATCAATATAAATGATCTGTGGATAGCCAGACATGTATGTGAAAAAAGCTTCTAAAATGAAAGAGCCCAGAATAAGTAAGAACTCTCAGGGAATAGACAAAAACTAAAAACTACTATATCCTCACAAGTAAGAGTAAAGGTTGCATCAAGGAAATAAAAACAAAATTTAAATTTAAAAAGAGAAATTAAAATAATGTATTAAATAGAGTAATACTCTTCCAGAAAGTTAAACAATAAACTCGAGGTGAGACAGAGAAGAGACAACATAGAGAGTCATCCAGGGTTAGTCCGGGAAGGCCAAGGCCTGACTAGTGATGCCTTTCTGAAGGCAGAGGAGGAGAGGAGACAATGAAAGCAACAGTTGAAGATTTTCCCCTAAAGGAAATGAGTCTATAAAATTCCATATTACACCAAACAGATGAGGCCAGGGTCTGCCATGTGAAACCTCAGAACGCCAGGGGTGGGCTGGAGATGCCAGAGATTCTAAGAGGGAAAAGCAGGCACATCTCAAGGAGCATTATGACCATTGCACTGGGCTTTTCAGCAGCAGCAGTTGAAAGCTGGAAGATAATTACAACCTTGACTTCAAAACTCAACATGAAAATTTTTTTCCAACCTAAAATTGTACACTCAGCCAGACTCTCCATTAAGTATGAGAGTGAAATCAGAGTGTCTCCAGTGATGCAACACGGAGTGGGCTGTAGAGCAGAGGGAGGGGGCAGGGGGTCAAGGCAGAGGGGAGGGCAGCTGGCACTGGGTCATTTGTCCGTGGAGCTGCGTGGCCCAGATGGGCTGTGTCATGGAGGAGGAGGAGGAGGAAGAGGCACTGGTGGAGCAGCTACTGAGAAGTCTGGGTGCAAAAGAATCCCCTTTGGAACAGTAGCACGAGCCTCCTGCTGCCTGCACCACGCTTGTTCAAGACGGGAGGTGCCGAGCACATTTAATTCTGCCCCTGGGAAAATCTAATGAACAGGGAAAGTCAGGATTCAGGGAAGTGTTTACTGAAGGAAAACTCGAGGTTGTGAGAATGGACGTGTTGTACCTGGGTGGGCGCTCAGTTCAGACTGGTGTGCCCCCAGGAGGGAGGGAGCACGAGCTGCACCGCCAGGCCTGGGGCAGGGCGCGCGATGGCCCCTGCCCTGGAAGACGACCCCACGCAAGCAGAGGAGCCACCGAGGGCCTCGTACACTGTAGCCCTGCTGCCGCCTTCCTGTCTTTCCCCTACATGTTCTCAAAGGTTCCCTCAGTTCTGCGGGCCCCCCCCCCACCCACTCCATGAGGGGCACACTCGTCCCCAGCCTCATGGCCCCACCTCATCACTACTGTGATCCTGTTTTGGACAGAACAGCCCTTCGTGTCTGCTTTCAAATGTCTTTGTATCATTTCTCTTTAGAGAGGCATCTGTCACTGTATTGGCAGTTGTCAAGGCCAAAAATGGGTGTTTTGCATGGGAGGCTGCTGCTCATGAGCAAGGGCTCTGCTCCCTTGAAAGTAAAAGCCTGTAACTCTTCCAGGTCTGTGACAAGAAGCTACTACAGAGGTGCAGCAGGGGCACTGCTTGTCTACGACATCACCAGGTAATAACACCCCTACTCAGCCCATGCTCCCTGGGGTCCGCTCCTCCCCATGGGCCGCTGGTGTGTCAGCGGACAGCAAAAGTGGGACTCAGCAAGACCCTCCGCCCTTTCCCTGAGGGTCTTGCAGGTTTTCAGAGCAGCCCCTTTCACCCCTTCACCATGTGAAACCTGTTCCCAAGTTTCAGATAGATAAAGCATCTCCTGTGTCATCGTGTTTCCTTAAGATTCACAGCTTGAAGTTTTGCACGTGGTAAATTGTTAGTAAGCACGGGCTCTGTGCTGCAATGGCCTGGATTCAAATCCTGGTTCCTGTCCCAAAGCAGTGTGAGCCCTCTGAACTTTAGTTTCCTTGTCTGTTCCACTGAGTCATGATGACCACATAATACTCGTGAGGCTGTTGGGTGGTTAAATTGGTTCCTATAAAGCTCTTGGCCCATCTTAAGGATCTGAGTGCACTGTCCTGCATGTAGCTGTCACCTTGGTGTCACAGTTAAATTCAATTAAAAATTCAGTTCCTTGGTCGGTCCTTAGAATATACGAGGATTTTGTCCTTAGATAGATAAGAGCTGAACACAGTCCTGGAGGCAGACAGACCTGGTCAAGTCCTGGCTCCATGTGTGTGACTTTGGGCAACTTAACCAGTCTCTCTGGGCCTTAGGTTTCTCGTGTAAATGGGAGATGATAAGAGTGTGTCGCAGAGAATCAGTGTGATAAATTCCTGTGAAACAAAGGACCGTCATGTTGCACGGATTCGTCGAGTGACAGCAGTTAGCCTTAGGTTTTGCTCGCATGTTGTGTGAACCAAGACCCGAGTAAATAACTGCACCCTGCTTGGGGAAACAGCCGATGGCAAGCTGTCTGACTCGCTGTGGCATCTCCCTGAAAACAAGGTGGAACACACCCTTAGCATGGGGTGTGCTCTTGGGGCGCCCAGGTCCTCTGAGTGCTTTGAAGGTCGTGGGCACTGCCCTGCGTGTATAGAGGCGGTGTGAGCGGTGTGAGTGACTGGAAAGAGTTGCTAGCTTTATAAAATACATGTACTGTTCTCACAATCTTATATTACGCAGCCGAGAAACCTACAATGCGCTTACTAATTGGTTAACAGATGCCCGAATGCTCGCGAGCCAGAACATTGTCATCATCCTCTGCGGGAACAAGAAGGACTTGGACACCGACCGGGAAGTCACTTTCCTGGAGGCCTCCCGATTTGCTCAGGAAAATGGCAAGTGGCCTTTCACCTGTCACAGCTACTGGAGGTTTAAGATGAAGCTGTATTTAGGGAGTGTGGAACCTCCTATTGTTTTTATTAGACATTTAGACATCTAGCATATTTTCACCCTGTTGCTTTGTGCCTGCAGAGGTTGCTATGATGATAGAAGCTAATCTCTTTGCCTTCTGTGATGGTATTTCAGTTTAGGATCTTTAATATCACAGCTCTTGGTTTGAAATGAAAATTATAACAGTTTTTAAAGGCCCTAATCAGATGATGTTATCATTTTTAAAATGTAATTTGAAGCTAAGTTGGTGAAATATTAGATCTAAATAGAAAGTGAAGCAGTAGATGAGATACTGGACTTACTGGCTTTATTTTGCTTACATTAACTTTAAGTCATTTGGCTAAAGATGCCTTTGAAACTTGCTGAATTTTTATGTAGAATACATAAGGATGACACATAAAATGAATGATTCCCTATAGACAGCAAAATGACGAGAATTCAGATATTTTAAAATAACTTTAATTTTTAGAACCAGTCAGGAAATAAAATACGCTAATAGCAACTTTCAATGGGACTCTAGAACTGCCAACTTACACTCCCACAAACAGGTTTTCTGCTAAGAAAATAAGCATGCAATAAAAACATAAGCCATTATGAGTTTATAAAGAAGCTGTTTAGAAATATGTAAGCTTAGAATGTTAATGCTCAGAAGGAATTTCTCTATCATTTACATGCACCTCATTTTTACTAATAAGGAAACAAGTGTCTGGAGAGGTTGTGGTTTGCTCACAAAAGCAAGGAGAGAGGCCTTCGCCTGGGTGAGTGACCACCCAGTGGAGAGCAGAGGGCTCGTTCGTATAAGACCTCTCACTGTGAGGGACCACACGCCATGTGGCCCCCGACGCCAGCACTTGCAGGCTGTGTCTGGCAACCTGAAGCCTGTTGGAAAGAAGTTGCTGCTGAGTCTTATACCAGCAGCTGGGTGCCTCAGCCAGCCTGCTTCCCTGCCAGCGTCCTGCTTGCTTAGTTTCTTCTTCAGCACATGTAAGTGCTAGCACACACTGCTAGTTACTTTTCAGAAAAAGTTGGAATTGTTTTAAGACTTAAAAAATATGTATGTATTGACATTTATTGATTTTCTATTTGCAGAAATACCTAGTTATAAGGACAAAATTCTATTTTGTCTGCTATTCTAAGAGAATAATACATTAAGCAGGTGGTTATGAGTTGAATAATTGTGATTATCTTCTAAATATGGCTTCATGTTTTGTTTGATGTTGATTTTAGAGCTGATGTTTCTGGAAACAAGTGCACTCACAGGGGAGAATGTAGAAGAGGCCTTTGTACAGTGTGCAAGAAAAATACTTAACAAAATTGAATCAGGTAAGAACTTCCCATTAATAAACTTTCCTGTAGCACATTTTCCTCTCTAGCTCAGTAGTGTCACTTTTCAGTATTTCCAGGAGTGATTTGGTCATGGAGTTCCCTCTCTCTACCTGCTGACCTGCAGTGACCTCTTAGGGGTTTGAAGGTCTTGTCTACACTGCAGGTGGAAGCCCAGGCCTCCTTCACAGGGACTTCTTCAGCTCTGTGGTGGCAGGGAAACAACTGTGTGACGGGAAATGAGTTATGGGCACCTCGCTTAATGCTGCTGGTTACAGATCGGGCATCGTGGAGAATTTGTTTCTGAAGCTAACTGAGCATGTCACAGTAGTGACCTGTCTCATTATTGTTCTACTTGTTGCTTCAGTAAAAATAAATTTAAAACAACCCTACTATAGGCAGCTGACAAAATAACATATAGTTGTCATTTATTAGAGTTAATTTTTATTCAAATATCACCAAAATCACATGTGGGCATTACATTTTTAATTGATTCATTTAACTGAATGCCTATTCTTTGTCAGGTGCAGGGATACAAAAATAAATTAATCCCAACCCTTGCCCTCAAGAAACTGTCTTTCATGGGAAACAGTCAAAAGATAATTATAACACAGTGTGGTCAATACAGTAACTGAGAAGTGCACCAGACCTTGGGGCCACACAAAGGAGAGCCTGCTTGTTTAGGAGGTGATATCAGGAAGAGCTTCTAGGAAGAGACAGTGACTGAGCTCAGGCTTTCAAAGTGTGAGGAGGAACTGGGCATGGGGGTGGGGAGGAGGGTAGGCCATCAGAGGGGCAGCATGAGTGGAGACTGGGGGAAGGTTGCAGTCACTAGAAGAGAAAGACCACAGTGGGGAATGGCGGGAGAGAAGGCTGAGCAGAGGCAGCAGCCAGGCCAGTGGTCTTCACCCAGGCTCGAACTTCGCTCCCTGGGTGACTGAGTCTCCACCTTGGCTGGACGCCAGAGTCGCCTGGGATACGTACAAATTTGAATTCTAGGCCCCACCTCTGGAGATGCTGAGTTTTAAAAAGCTGTTCCGTGTGATTCTCATGTTCGTCCAAGATAGAGGACCACTGCTGTAGGGCTGAGAAGCCATTCGAGGGTGGGAGGCAGAGAGTGATATGGTCAGGTTGTGGCTGGAGACACGTCGTATGTGTAGGCGGTCACATCAGAGACGGACCAAAGGGAGCCCAGGGCTGATGTCCAGGATACCAACCGAGGCATGTTTGAGTAATTCAAGAAAAGATGCCTGATTAAAGCTGTGACAAGGGTGTGGAAGCAGAGATGAAGAGACATAGATGACTCTAAGAAACATGTTGGCAGTGGCATCCTGACTCAGATGCCAAATAGCAGGGCAGGGCCTTTCGACTTTGTGGGGTATTGGAAGAGCAGGGATCAGAAGAGAGGAGGAGCCACAGGTAACTCCATGTCACAGCTGCGTAGCTCAGTGATGAGATGGCAGAACCAGAGGAGAAGCCAGTTCACGGGAAGCAGGATGGCTGTGTTTTGAAATGTTCCCTGGGTGGCATCACTGGAACAGGCACAGGGCACCATCCAGGAACCTGTGGGAAGAACCCAGCTGGTGGTGCCCCCTTGGGAGCCGTCGGTCTATAGGAGTAGGTGCACCAGGGGAAGGAATGTGATCCTCCAGAGAGCAGTGAAGAGTGGGAAGAAGAGTGGCCCAGAGCAAAGCCTTGCAGACCGAAGGATGAGAGGAGGAGGGGAAAGGTCAGAGATTCAGGAAGACACCCAGGAACACGAGTGTCACTTCTGCCCACATTCAGCCAAAAGGCTGTTCATTATCAAATGAATCTACTTTTCACCTAGAGCTGAAAATTATCTGGTGGGGTGGGCAAGAGGAAGTCACTAGTCATCTTTACCAGCAGAATGATGCAGGGAGGAGATGGAGCACCTGAGCACAGAGGAGATGAGGAAGCAGAGCCTGGGTGTCTCCCTGGAGGAGGAGGCAGAGGGTTAATTTACCATGAGAGGTTTCAGGAATGGAAGAAGTCTTAGCACCTGTAAATGCTGAGGGAGAAGAGAGAGGAAGGTAAAGGAGAGGTGAGAGGGGAACTGACGAGAGGGTGGGGCAGGGAAGGTGGTGGGAGAGTGTTGGGGCCCAGACAGACCTCTGGTCTCAGCAGAAAGAGGGGTGCTCCATCCCTCTGTGGGCTTTTGGTCTGAAAACAGCAACAAAATAGTTACTCAACTTGGTACAGTACTGTTATTTTTTTTAAAGAGTCTATAGCATAAGTAGGTAACATTAAAATTGGCGTTGTGTTGAGTACAATCAGGCTCAACTTATTCCGATCGCCTTCCCCCTTTGGTACCCATGAAGACAGTGCATATAAGTTAACACACATAAAGCTTTCAAGATCTTTTTCTCCTAAAATCATCAAAATCATAGTTACATCAAGTGAAAAAAATATACAGATGTGTTAGAATTCTTCAGCAGTACTTTTTCATTGTAATCTTCTAAATAGGCTGTATATTCATATGGTTCAAAAACCTTTATTTTCTCTACCACTTTATACAGAAAGATTAGCATATTATACATTCTGCACTTACTGTACCTACCAATCATTGCAAATCAGTCTTAGAGACTTCGACATACACATTGTGCTAATGTATATATACAAGCATAGTGTGTTTGTGTAATATTCAATTTTGTATATTGCCATAATTTATCTAACCAGTCTGCTTTGGACATTTGAGTTGTTGCCAGATGTTACAAACAATATTGCAGTAAATGACCTTTTGTATATCATTTCACATTTGTGTGAGTGTATATATAAGATAAATTCTCAGAAATGGAGTTGTTGGGTCAAAGAACAGAGGCATTTGGAATTTATGTAGAGGCTGTCAGATTCCTCCTTTCAGGCTTGAGGCAGTTTATCATCCCACTAGTATGAATGAAGGTGTTTTATTTCACTAAAGCCATGTCCACAGGATATATTATCATGTTTGGGTCTTTACCAGTCTCATAGAGAAGAATGGTTATCTTTGTGGTTTCATTTCAATGCTTTTTGTATACGTAATATATTCACATAATTCCAGATTCAAGTAGAGGATACAGTGAAATTCACCCTCTATTTCCCCCATCTCCTATCCCCTGCATCTAGAGCTCTTTCTTGAAGTCAGCCACTATTACCAGTTTTTTATGTACCCATCTAAAGATATTTTTATGCCCATGCAATCAAATATGTGTGTATTTTTCCTCTTTATTCAAAATAATGTTTTATATATACAGTGTTCTGCACTTTGCTTTTTTCACTTAATATATTTTGGGGATCACAGAAACATAAAAACTTTTTCTAAAGACTTACTCGATCCTCAGGTGAGCTGGACCCAGAAAGAATGGGCTCAGGTATCCAGTACGGAGATGCAGCCTTGAGACAGCTGCGGTCCCCGCGCCGTGCACAGGCCCCGAGCGCGCAGGAGTGCGGCTGCTGAGGCAGTTCGGGCGCGCAGGTAGGTGCCCACATTGCAGCAGTCCTGTCGCCCTCAGACCTGTCCCGTTTCCCTCAGACCTGTCCCATTTCCCTCAGACCTGTCCTGTTTCCCACCCAGAGCCCCACACAGGATTAACCGGGGAGGCTGTCGTTGCTTTTTGAAGCTGCATTATGGAAAGGAGAGGTGATTGCATAACTAGAAGTTTATTCTCAGCAGTGGAATACACGTTCTTCTCATGCTCACATGGAACACTCATCAAAACAGACCACATCTAGGCCATAAAACACCCTTGAAGACATTTAAAAGAACAGAAGTCATTCTGTGTCCTCTCTCAGAGCACAGTGGAATAAAACTAGAAATCTATAGTTGGAAGATAACTGGGAAATCCAGAAATGTGAGTATTAAACAGCATACTTCTAAATAATAAGTGGGTCAAAGAAGAAGTCTCAAGAGAAATTTAATAGTATTTTGAACTAAATGAAAAAAATACAACTTATCAAAATTTGGGGGAGATTCAACACAAATAGTACTTAAAGTAAAATTTATAGCATTGCAGGCATATATTAGAAAAGAAGAAAGATCTAAATATAATCATATGTCTCCTCCATAAAAAAACTAGAAAAAGAAGAACAATGAAATCCAAAGTAGAAAGAAGAAAAGAAATAATAAAAATTAGATCAGGAAATCAATAGAAAAAAATTAGTAAAAGCAAAGTTGGTTCCTTGAAAAAATACAGTAAAGTCAATGAGTCTAGCCAGGCCAAAAAAAAAAAAAAAAACCAATATAAACTACTAATATCAGAAATGAAAGCAGGGACATCACTGCAGATTCTATGGACATTTAAAGGATAATAAAGGAAGACTATGAACAACTCTGTGCCCACAAATTTGATAATGTAGATGAAATAAACCAATTCTGTCAAAGATAGAATTTGCCAAAACTCAAACAAGAAGAAACAGATAATGTGAATAAGCCTATATCTATTTTAAAGAACTTGAACCAATAACTAGTAACTTTCCAAAACAGAACGTACCAGACCCAGGTGGCTCCACTGGTGAATTCTTCCAAACATTTAAAGAAGAGATTATACCAGGTCTCTGCAGTCTTGTTTACAGAACAAAAGCAGACAGAACACCTCCTAAGGCATTCTATGAGGCCAGTATTATCTTAATCCCAAAGCCAGGCAGACATTAAAAGAAAAGAAAACTACAAACTAGCATCTCCTGTAAACATAGATACAGAAATTCTCAACAAAATAGTAGATTGAATCCAGCAAGGTATAAAAAGAATTACATACTTCCAAGTGGGATTTATCCCAGATATACAAGACTGGTTCAACATTCCAAAATCAATTAATGTAATCATCACATCAACAGGGAACAAAAATCACATGATTTCATCAAGAGATGTAGAAAAATCAGTTGACAAGTTCCAATATTGTTTTGCAATGAGCTCTCAGTAAACTAGGAATAGTGGGGAATCACCTCAACTTAGTAAAGTCTACCAAAACCTACTGCTAAAATTAGACCTAATGGTGAGAAAGTTGAAGCTTTCCTATGAATATCAGGTACAAGGCAAGATTGTGCCCTCTCAGCACTCCTTTTCAACATGTTCAAACCAGAAGTCCTAGCTGATGCAGTAAGAAAAGGAAATAAAAGGTATACAGATTGGGAAGGAAGAAATTAACTAACATTGTTGGCAGATGACATGATTATGTAGAAAATCCCAAAGAATCCACAAACTCCCATATAAGTGATTATATATTAATAGCACAGTTGCAAGATACAAGGTTAATATACAAAAGTCTATCAGTTTTCTGTATGCCAGCAATGAACAAGTGCAGTCTGAATTGAAAAACACAATACCATTTACATCAGTTTCCCAAAAAAGGAAATACTTAGGCAGAACTCTTAACAACATCTATATGAGGAAAACCAAACTGATTCTAAAGTTCACGTGGAGAAAAGACAAAAGACCCCTAATAGCCAACACGGTACTGAGAGAGAAGAACAAAACTGAAGGACTGTCACTACCCAACTTCAAAGCACTGTAGAGCTATTGTAGTCAGGACAGTATGGTATTGGTGAAATAAGAGATCAGTGGGACAGAATAGAGAGCCCAGAAATAGACCCATACACTGATGTTTGACAAAGGAGCAAAGACAATACAGTGAAGCAGAAATAGTCTTTTCAACAAATGGTCCTGAAACAATTGGCCACCGTTATGCAAAAAATGAATCTAGACATCAGACCTTATACCCTTTACAAAAACTAGCTCCAAATGAGTCATAGATCTAAAGTAAAATGAAAAACCATAAAACTCATAGAACATAAAGTGAGAGAAAATGTAGATGTCCTTGAGTATTTTGATGATTTTTTAGATACAACACTAAAGATACAATCCATGAAAGAAATAATTGGTAAGCCGAACTTCATGAAAAGGAAAAACTTCTGCTCTACAAAAGACAGTGTCAACAGAATTAGTAGACAAGCTACACACCAGGAGAAAATGTTTACAAAAGACATATCTGATAACTGTTACTGTAAATATACAAAGAATTCTTAAAACTCAACAATAAGAAAGAAAACATACCCAATTTAAAAATGGACCAAAGACCTTAACAGATACCTTGCCAAGGAAGGTATCCAGATGGCAGTAAGTACAGGAAAAGATACTTCATAAATGAGCTGTCACTACAAGCCTATTAGAATGGCCAAAATCTAAATAAGACAGTGACAGCAGCAAATGCTGGTGAGGATGTAGAGCAATAGAAATTCTCGTTCATTCCTGAGAAGAGTACAAAATGGTGCAGCTACTTTGGAAGACAGTTTGACATTTTCTTATAAAACTAAGCATCAGTTCAGTTCAGTCGCTCAGTCGTGTCCGACTCTTTGCAACCCCATGAATCGCAGCACGCCAGGCCTCCATGTCCATCACCAACTCCCGGAGTTCACTCAGACTCACATCCATCGAGTCAGTGATGCCATCCAGCCATCTCATCCTCTGTTGCCCTCTTCTCCTGCCACCAATCCCTCCCAGCATCAGAGTCTTTTCCAATGAGTCAACTCTTCACATGAGGTGGCCAAAGTACTGGAGTTTCAGCTTTAGCATCATTCCTTCCAAAGAAATCCCAGGGCTGATCTCCTTCAGAATGGACTGGTTGGATCTCCTTGCAGTCCAAGGGACTCTCAAGAGTCTTCTCCAACACCACAATTCAAAAGCATCAATTCTTTGGCGCTCAGCCTTATTCACAGTCCAAAACTAAACATACTCTTACTATATAATCCAGCAGTCTCACTGCTTGGTATTTACACAAAGTAGTTGAAAACTCATGTCCACACAAATACCCGCACATGGATGTTTATAGCAGCATTGTTCATAATTGCCAAAACTTGCAAACAAACAGGTTGTACTTCAGAAGGCAAATGGGTTAACTATGGTCCATCCAGACCATGGAATATCATTCAGCACTGAAAAGGAATGAGCTATCAAGCCATGAAAAGACTTAGCATATAAGTTCAATGCATATAACTAAATGAAAGAAGAACCTTCAACGCATGAAACTAAGTAAAAGAAGCCGCCAGGCTACATGCTACCTGATTGTGACATTCTGAAAAAGGCAAAACTATGGAGACAGTGAAAAGACTGGGGATGAGAGGGATGAATATATGTCTGCGTATATTTGACCAATCTACAAGCGTGAACTGTGGTTTAACTGTGGGTTTGGGGTGATTATTATGTGTCAGCGTAGGTTCATCCCCTGTAACAAGGTGCCAGCGGGCGGGATGTTGGTAATGGAGGAGGCTGTATATGTGTGAGGGTCGGGGGTGTTTGGGAACTGTGTATAGTTGTTTCCTCCTCAGTTTTACTGGGAACCTAAAACTGCACTAAAAAAAAATTAAATCTTAAGAAAAAAACCTAAAGCCACCACTGAAACAACACAACAAAGGGCTTGGCAAATTTAAATCAACATGGGAATTAAAATGGAATAAACACATAATTAATCTAAATAATCTGAAAGAAGACAGAAAAAGAAGGAAAAAGGACATAGAACAAATGGGGGAAATACGGAACAAAATGCTAGCGTAAACCTTCCCAATTAAAAAAAATTAGATATTCTGCTTGAAATAATTTGTAGGAAATCTTTATGCTCCTGCTCAGAAAGAAAGGAAAGTTGATGGGAATGATTGGGTTACAGACTCTCCTGCCTTCATGTCAGTGATGAGTCTTTCTTGGGTTGAAGTCTAATCAATGTGCCTCTAGCTAAGGCTTCTTTATAAAATTTGCAAGTTGAGATTTTAACTTTCTAAAGCCTCCTCTTTTTTATGTGTAGTCAACATTATCTAATAGGCATAAGTAAGCTTAAATAAAAGTTGGAAGCGTTCACTGGTTCCCTTTGTGACTTTAAGCTATGTTTGGACATTTGTAATTATGCATATTTCTAAATCATTCTTAATATTTTTTAGGTATTCATACAGTGGTATTTGGGACACAATTATTGAAGCTTGAAGAAGAAGGTTTTTTTTTTAACCACCGTCTTTTTCTACTTTATATGGAAGTAGATCTTTGTGCAAAAAAAAAAAATAATAATAATAATAATTTGGTATATTACGCAAGCTAGTAGATGTGGCACAGCAAACTGTATAATAAATCCAGTTCAATGGACGAGACCGTTAAATGTATACACGTATGTGGAAGTGTTCTGTCCCGGACCTGCCCTTTCACCCTGGTTTGGATCCTGGCTGTGTACTGTACGTATGCTTGTCCAGTGCCTCTCCACAGCATGGTATCTGACATATGGTGTGATAGAGCACTGCACTAAATGCAGTCTAATACTTTATTTTTTTTAATCGTCTGAACTGAAGTCTGTTCATTGTGAGGTGTGCTTTGATCATTATGTCGGTTATATTGCACAGTTGGTTATGTTTGTAACCTGATATTCAGAGATTCTGGCATTGATGACCGATGCAGTACTTACCACAGTCCACAAGGTGTTACGTGAGCCACACTGGAAATACTAGATCAGAATTTACTCACATACTGAAATAAAGCGGTAAATGAAATTTTCTCATGAACTGTCTAGCACTCTGATTTTAAAGCATCTTCATCAGCTCAGTTCAGGAAGGAGAGCCAAGCACCCGATGTGTTTCAATCACTAAGGACGCTGGTACGTTTCACCAAACTTCCTAGGCAACAGATGCAGCTCTCAGCATTGGTCAGTGCAGTAGCTGAACCAGGGCTGTTTTCCTGGTCCCGGTTTGCTGATCACCTGGTCTTCCTGTTAGAAAACTCATTTTTGCTACTGTGCTTTTTCTGGGATTAAGTATTACAGCATCACTGCCTCCTTTTTAGTGTTTTATTGTTTTGCGTTCATTTTAAGGACACCCACTAAAGTTAATATTAAAGGGACACCTCTAAGAAATTTCTGTACACTTTTGCTAAATACTTAAATGCCTTACAACAGATATCAAGTTGACATGGTTTTTAATTGACATGAGTTAGTGTATATTGTATTACAAAGACTTGTTTTAATATTTTAAAATGTTTATGCAAAAATATATAATAGAACTTTTCTTTAAAGCTAAAATACAGTACTATTTAAAACTGAAAGGTTTAAATAGCATTCTTCACCTTACATGTGTTCTTCCACTGTGACTTTTAGCTCAAAGTGGTAAATTTGATTACCTGTAAGTTAGAAGCTGCCTACTGCTTTTGTTGTTTTGTTTTAATCAATAGAGCACAGCAGCACTACAAACTCTGGAAGTGACTTGGATAAAAATATCAAGATGTAACTTTTAGATATTTTAATTTTGCTTCTTTATATCTTGAATATTTGATTTTGAAAAGTCAAAATATGAAGCAAATTCTCAGACTGATCTGCTTCTTGGACCTCACTGGAAGAATGTTTCATTCAGTGTCTTGTTAACAGTGGGTTTGCAAGCTGCTCATTTTTGAACAGCTTTTTGCATAGGTAGGAGCATGTCTGTTTGACTACATCAGTTTATGCAAAAGCAAAATTTTTTTAAAATAAGGTAAATGTTGGTTTAAAAGTGAGCCTGTTAATTTAAACCCCAGGTATTGCATATAATTCCACATCCCTTGACCAATAAAATTTGCTGGAGAACCAAACCATGGTGGTTCGTAATAAAGGCCTTTAGGAAAAAATGAAGAGGAGAGAAGATGTGGTATATGGTCCCTGGAGTGTTTTCTACCGCCAGCCAATCCTCTGATTCTTTTGACACCAGATGGGTTCTGTTCTGACATTGTCTCCCTGGAAATGGCATCAGATCACACAAGCTAAAGCCTGCATCAACACCCACCACCACCCAAACCGACACATTCTCGGCGCCAGTCACAGGTCCAGGGTGTCACTTGTGCTTCCCACCAGCCAGCCCTAAACCTGAGGTTCCTATGACCCACTCCTTGGGTTTAATTAATTTCTAGAGCAGCTCATAGAACTGAAAGTTTCCTTATGAGATTATGCTGTGTGCTAAGTCGCTTCAGTCATGTCTGACTCTTTGTGACCCTATGGACTATAGCCCACCAGGCTCCTCTGTCCATGGGATTCTTCAGGCAAGAATACTGGAATGGGTTGCCATGCCCTGCTCCAGGGGATCTTCCCAACCCAGAGATCAAACCCATGGCTTCTGCATTTCAGGCGGATTCTTTACCGCTAAGCCCACCGGGGAAGCCCACCGGGGAAGCGCATGAGATTACTGGTTTACTACAAAAGCTACATATGAACAGAAGATGAGGAGGCACATAGGGCCAGGCCTGGAAGGATCCCGAGCACAAGAGCCTCTGTCCCCATGGAGTTTGGGGTGCCCCACCTTCCTGGCTCATGGTTTTCCTGTTCACCAAACAAGAGGCTTCTCAAATCTTGTTTAAGTTTTTTACTAGATCTTAATCTCTAGCACCCCCTTCTCTGAGGTCAGTGGGTGGAGCCAAAACTTCCTTAGATCTTTCTTGTGACCAGCTGCACCCTGAACCTCTCTAGGGTGACCCTGAAGTCATTTCATCAGCATAAACTCTGCTCAAAAGGAACCCCTAAAACTCAGGAAATTCTTAGTCTTTTAGGAGCTTTGTGTCAGGAACCAGAAATAAAGACCAAATATATCTAATAGTGGATGTTATTAAATGTGTACATTTCCCACAATTTGTTAAGTTTGCAGGATGTCCTTAATTTACATTTCTAGAAAAGCATTTTCTCAGTTTTCCTAGAAGATTCTACACTCCATTTAGACTTGAGATTTTAATTTATTTTTTCACAGTCCAGCATCTAAGTGAAAATGAAAACATTACAAATTGGGATACTGTAATGGTTTTATTGAAAAATAATAAGAGTTCTTGAAATCTTAAGAACATTGATTCCTAGCAGATCAATATTATTCAGAATGAAGAAAATGCTAAGATTAATCATCTAAATGATTCGCATTTCATACTGTGACACAGTAGATGGTGCTTTATTTTCTGTCACATTTGTCCTATGTTTTTGCTTTTTTTTCCAGAGGGGAAAGTTAGTCTTTAAAACACCAGTAAATTTTGAATAATTTTTTGTACTAGTTATAAAGTGATTTTATTAATCAATTGAAAACAGTCCAAGTTTGTCCCAGTTGTTGCTTGGTTGTTTCCTGATTATGTTTACTTCTTTAAGGAGTTGTTTTTAGAAATTTTTAGAGGGATTTATTTGAGAGCACTCAACTTGCCAGATTCAGTAAGAAGAAATAAGTTGTCGGCCATCACCCCCCAATGTTAGAAACTAACTGCCAGAAAATAATGTGATCAGGGAGTCTTTTTTTTCTTTTAAAATAGAATTTATGTTGTTTTCCTTTTTTTTTTTTTTTTAATTTTGAGGGTTTTTGAACATACACAGCATGGAGAAAATAGCATATAGAACCGCTACATCAGCTGTTTTCCACAACTGTCTATTCATTATGCCAGTCTTGCTTTATCTACCTTTGCCCCACTTGTTTACACTGTAGTATTTGCAAGCATCCAAAGCCTCTGTCATTTCACCCAAAAATAGTTCAGCATACATCTCAACAAGAATATATATTTAAAATTTGTTATTGTCAACATACCATTGGGAACTTCAGAAGAGATACTATTACAAGCCAAGAATGGTTATGGTTTTTCTCTTGGAATTATATAAAGTTGTTTTCTGGATGTATTGAAGAAGCAAGATACACATCCTTTATCCAGTATCACTAGAGGTGACTTCCCAGCATGTGGCTAATTGTACTGGAAGTTCTGTCTCCGAGCCCAGAGGACAGTGTGCCTTCAGGAGGGACACAGGGCAGCCAACCTGCCACTCACAGCTGGTGCAGCCTCAGAAGCGGGAGCCCTGGTCATGCTGGTTGTTAAGACATTCAGTATCACCCCTGCTACGGTAGTAATGCAAGGCCCTCTGAATTAATTCTTCTGTGTGTCCACATGAGGGAATGTACTGAACTTGATGTACATATCTATGGAACTTCACACTAACCAAGTATGATGTGGTTGAGTCCACAGGAATGTCAGCCTGCTCCTTCATACTCAAGGATGGATGTTGTCCTTCACCTATGGGAACTGGATGAAAAGCAGATAGCCTGTGCTCTGACGGCTCCCTTCTCTAATTTCTTGGTGTCATGTGTAAATTTCATTTTAAAGGAAAACTAGCACCTTAAGAAAAATTTTAAGAAAAAATGCTAAATTTCTGAAAATGTCACATTCCAAAATACCATAGAAATAATTGGATTCATTAAATATTTGTGGGCCAGCTAACTGTATGAGAGTAAAACTGCTGATTTATGTATGTTGGGTGGGAGCCCTCAAATCATTTTACACTGATTAGGAAGTTTTGTGATGTAATTATTTCTGGGTAAGTCTACACATCAGAAAAGTCATCCTATTGGTTTCTGTGGTCATAAACATTGGTCATATGCCCTCATGCTGTGCCTGTTTCCCGGGGAAAATGGTGCTATCATAGGACACTTGTGTTTGTCTGAACGCCCCTTGATTTCTCATCGCCTCTGCGCCTTTGTATGGACTGTGTGTTGTTATCCTCACCTATACTTCACCCCACTGTTTGTCCAGGTCTTTCAGGCTGAAGCCCCCTTGTCCTGACAGGTGCAGTTGGGAGCTGTCCCCAGCCCTGACCCCTGACACATGCAGACACACGCTGCTTCAGTATGTTTCTGTCCTGGCCTTTCTTTTGCTGTTGGTCACACTGATCCATGTATTGTCTTTGTCTTCACTGCTGGGCTGAGATGTCCTTTGAAATGGGTGCCTTCTGTGTGCCCAGGGCCTGGCACATAGAAGGAACTGAAGTGCTTTTGAAAAGAACACATGATCGGAGTTGGGTTTGTTCCCAAGTCCTTCTAAAGTACATGGACATCAAGCCTATCCACTGCAAGGTACCTGTTTTATGAAGTCCCCTAAAAAGTGGTCATATGATCCCGTTTGGTCCCTTCCTTTCTGGGAGGGAGCCTCCTAACTCCTAGAGCTCATTTTCAATTGACATCACCGAGATGGTGAAGTAGGAGGCCCCAGCTGCCATCCACCCACCCAGAGACCAACAATTAGCTATCTGCAAAAATACACAGCTCTGAGAGAGCTCAGGAGTTTACTTAAGAAAATTCAGCAACTCAGTGGGACAAAAACCTGAGAATAATCACACAGAGATGGGAGGAAAAAGAGCTTCATTGTGTCTGCAATCTCCCATCCCCTAGGCAGGCTCTGCTCAGCACCAAGAGAAACCTCCCAGACTAGGGAGAGTTGCCCGCCCCAGGAAAGGGCATGGGCGTGACCAGCTTCCCCAGCCTTTTGGGGCATCAAACAAAGGACCTGTTGAGTTTATCCCACTCAGAGACCGGCAAAGCTGAGACACAGAACAAGTGTCAGCCCTGCAGCTGTTAAAACCATGGGTCCTAGTGCCCTGGTCCACAGCCCTCTGCAGCTTTCGATAGTTACCACCCCATGGGAATTCCAATCCCCAACCATCCGCTGCCTGCTCCCCGCCCTCCCCTGGCCCCACTGGAGCCCAGGATCTGGACTGGCCACCTACCCAGACCTCTGAAGCTCCGTAGGTGCAAGACGCCAGCCTAGGCCCCTGAGGCTGGGCCCCTACTGCCAGGTGCAAACTTGTGGCCAGCCCCTTCCAGCTGTGTGCCTGCACACGCCCAGGCTGATCCCCATCGCCAGCTTCCACTGCTGTGTACATGCCTGTGGGAAGACACTGCAGCTCTGGGAAAGCACACCACCTGTCTGATGGGCCCACACTTGGCCCAGACCCTTGCTACCTGCTCCGTTCCCCACCACTCTGTGTGTGTCTACAACCAGCCCCTGCCATTGCACATGCACCTGCAGCAGGCCTCCCCAGCCAGATGTGTGTGTGCCTCAAGCTCCAGGTCATCGTTGCTTCCTGCCCTGATCAGCAGGCCTCCCCAGCCAGATGTGTGCGTGTCTCAAGCTCCAGGTCATCATTGCTTCCTGCCCTGATCAGCAGGCCTCCCCAGCCAGATGTGTGCGTGTCTCAAGCTCCAGGTCATCGTTGCTTCCTGCCCTGATCAGCAGGCCTCCCCAGCCAGATGTGTGCGTGTCTCAAGCTCCAGGTCTTCGTTACTACCTGCCCTGATCAGCAGGCCTCCCCAGCCAGGTGTGTGCATGTCTCAAGCTCCAGGTCTTCGTTGCTTCCTGCCCTGATCATCTGGCCTCCCCAGCCAGATGTGTGCGTGCCTCAAACACATCTGGCTGGCCTCCCCAGCCAGATGTGTGCATGTCTCAAGCTCCAGGTCTTCGTTGCTTCCTGCCCTGAATAGCTGGCCTCCCCAGCCAGGTGTGTGCATGTCTCAAGCTCCAGGTCTTCGTTGCTTCCTGCCCTGATCATCTGGCCTCCCCAGCCAGATGTGTGCATGTCTCAAGCTCCAGGTCTTCGTTGCTTCCTGCCCTGAATAGCTGGCCTCCCCAGCCAGATGTGTGCATGTCTCAAGCTCCAGGTCTTCGTTGCTTCCTGCCCTGATCATCTGGCCTCCCCTGGCAGATGTGTGCGTGTCTCAAGCTCCAGGTCATCATTGCTTCCTGCCCTGATCAGCAGGCCTCCCCAGCCAGATGTGTGTGTGTCTCAAGCTCCAGGTCATCGTTGCTTCCTGCCCTGATCAGCAGGCCTCCCCAGCCAGATGTGTGCATGCCTCAAGCTCCAGGTCATCGTTGCTTCCCGCCCTGATCAGCAGGCCTCCCCAGCCAGATGTGTGCGTGCCTCAAGCTCCAGGTCATTGTTGCTTCCTGCCCTGATCAGTAGGCCTCCCCAGCCAGATGTGTGCATGCCTCAAGCTCCAGGTCATCGTTGCTTCCGGCCCTGATCCCTAGATGCTGAACCTAGAGGTGCCACTGGGGAACCCACCAGCTTTTGCAGACACTGCAGACCCCCGACAGTGCTTGTCAGGAACTACACAGTGGATGCTGTGACCCTCAGTGACCCGAGTTAATGACAGTATCCCTCCCACCCAGACACACACCTGCATGTGACACCCTGTACCACTGGGCCTGGGTCACAGCATGTTCCAGCACACCCCCAACCAAAGGTGAAAGTCTTACACCAAAGGCAGCTCATAAAGTTCGGATGAGGTAACTGCATACACACCTATATGCAAGACTTCAGGGATCACAGAATCGGGGAATCATGAGACCACCAAAGGAACATGGTAAATTTCCAGCAACCCTCCCTAAAGAAATGGAGATACATGAGTTGCCCAACAAAGAATTCAAAATAATTGTTCTAAAAATGCTCAGAGAGCTACAGGAGAACATAGATAAAACAATTAACAAAATCATGAAAGCAAGAACAAAATGAGAAGTTTAATAGAAAACATAAAGACGAACCAAACAAATTTTGGAGCTGAAGAGCACAATGACTGAACTGAAGAATTTAATACAGAGCTTCAACAACAGACTAGATCAAGCAGAAGAAAGAATCAGTGAGCTTGAAAACAGAGCATTTGAAATCATCCAGAGAAGGGGGTGGGGGAAGAATGAAGAGAAATGAAAAGCTTACAGGACTTCTGAGACACCATTAAGAAACAGTCTGCACATCAATGGAGCCCCAGGAGAAGAGGGGGAGGAAGGGTAGGAAGCTTGTTTAAATAAATGATGACTGAGAACTTCCCAAACCTGGGTAGGCATTTGGACATCCAGGTTTCAGTCCAAAACACTCTTCTCCAAGACACATTTTTAACAAAACTGTCTAAAACCATAACTCCCAGAGCAGCCTCTTCATTTGTGACTGTTGGCTTCAGTGCAGAGTTATCCAGTTGTTTTACATTTTAGGTGAAGAGCCTTACTGTTTAAGTTGCAGGTTTTGTTGTTTGGATCAGTATTTCTTGGAAACGCTATCTGTACACTCTTAGTTTGGCCTATTGTTACATGACAGTACAGCCTGTGGGCAAGCAGTTGTCCAGGATGCTGTGTTGTCTGTCTGCACTGACCAGTACATGAGGCTGTGAGGAGCAGCTGAGGGTGTGATTGTCGATAAATGTCTGCTTTCAGGCCTAGACCTGCTCAGCTATCCAAGACTTACAGGATGGGTCATAATAAATGGTTGGGGTGAAATATGTGAAATCGCTCAATTCTGTTAACACACACTCTGTTACAATTGACAAGTCCTTGTGTTGAAGCAGAAGCTGTGGCTATAAAAACTAACTGCTGCCTTTTCAAAGCAGTAGTAGAGGAATGGCAAATAATAGTTTCCCTACTCTAATTTTAAGATGAAATGATTTCACCTGAAGCTTTTAAATTTGTTTTTCTATTTACGTGGTTTATGCCTGTTTTTAGCTGATTTTTCAAATGTTCATCCTACCTGAACTGTGAGAACTCTCTTTTTGCACTTGGTGAAATTCAGTACCCAAGCGCTGCTTTGGTTGTTCACTGTATCTCTGATCAAGGTATAGGATTTCGTGCCCACTTTTCTTCCTTTAAAAAAAAAAAACACAGTTTATCAAGAAATTATGGAGAATTTTTAGTTTAACACTCATTTTTAATATTGTCATTTGAAATGTCTGTAACTGAGACCTAAAGGGGCATAGCATTTTTTACAATTTAAAAGTGTTCTCAGATGTAACATCTGATTGAACCTTCAAAACAGCCCTTTGCAGTGGCACAGAACAGAAGTAGGCCCACTTCACAGCCCAGATGCCTGAGATGTGGAGGCAGGGGCCACCACCCCCAGGAAGTGGACGGCAGGTCCAAGGGAAGCCCTGTGCTTCCACCATGCAGCACCATCAGACAGAACACTGGGTTTTCTGTTGACTGGAATCTTTTTTTTCCCCTTCAAAATTGATGGCAATTTCAAACACACACGTTTATTGAAATTTCAAGAACTGTGAAGCATTCTTTTTTATATAATTAATTTTATTTGTTTTAATTGGAGGATAATTACAATATTGTGATGAGTTTTGCCATACATCAGCATGATACCTCAGGTATACATGTGTCGCCCCCCATCCTGAACCCCTCTCCCACATCCCTCCCCACCCTAACTGGTACAAGTATTTTCCATGTTTAAAATACCTTTAGTGCTAAACCGTTCGAGGTGGGAAACAAGTTGACTTCATCACTGTGAAGCCATACTTTAAAAAAGAGAAAATTGCAAGTTTGATAACTTGTTTTATTGTCCTTGCCTTCAACACATTGAAAATATTATCAATTGAAAATGCATGACTCAAAATGCATGCCAACTGGTTTTCAGAATGCTTGTCACAGTATTCTTGTGTTTTGTGGTGAAAGCTGTATCCGAGTTGCTGTGGGTCAGATGTTACTCTGTAAAGGTGAGACCCTGCCTGGGGGCCTGCGCTCTGGCCGTGGCCCTCCTGGCCTGGGGGGTGCCTCTGTCTCACGCCCGTTCCCACTACGTGTACTGTGTGTGGTTACCGTGGCAACACTCGTGCCATCTGCCAATAAAGTCCTGACCCCGGCTGGCCCTCATCTGTGCTTCTCTTCTCTGCTTACCTAACTTGGTCCTTGAGCAAGAATAGAAGAAAAGTGTCTTTACGCACTTATTTTTACTTGATTTGTAACCATCTAATTATTCTACTCTGGCCTTCCTTTTCTAATTTCCGAGAGTAATGTTGGCTTTAAACACTGGTGGGTGACTTCAGACTTTTACTCAATTCAGTTACATTTTGGGATCCATGTATTGGCCTCAACTTTAGGCCAAGTCTGCTGTTTGTCCTCAGGGACGTCCCAGTGGATGGTGTCTCACTCATTGTCAGAGCTGTTCTCATGGGGTGACCTCACACCAGCAGAGTGCTTGACTGGGTGTGGGTACAAGTCTAGTTCACAGAAAAGCATCATTGAAGGCACAGCCAGCAGTGTTGGGAGGGAACCATCCGTGAGGGACCAGGTGCAGTGCCTAGCACGGGGGCCCAGCAAGGTGGGCTGTTGAAGGGGGCTCTTGGCAGGAAGCAGGTATTTGGTCCCAACCCCTAAGGTTCCTCTCAAGGGGCAGAAGCATAGAGACAGAAGAATCTCCCTCTGCCCCCATTCTTGTGAAATCCTCAAAGATCTCAGGCCCCAGTCAACACCTAGGTTGTAAAACCAGTAAAGGATGGATTAACAGCGATGATAGTTGTCACAAGTACTTGTGTGCTTAGTTGCTCAATTGTGTCTGACTCTTGACAACCCCACAGACTGTATTCCACCAGGCTCCTCTGTCCATGGGGTTCTCCAGGCAAGAACATGAGTGGGTTGCCATTCTCTCTCCAGGGAATCTTCCTGACTCAGGGATTGAACCTGGGACCGCTGCACTGCAGGTGGATTCTACCATCTGAGCCACCAGGAATGCCTAGTTGTCACAAATAGTCACTGTTAACTAGTTCGATCTACCTCTCACAGTCAGTATGGCCAATGTTTTGGCTTTAAATCAAAGCCACATTCACAGCAAGATCCTAGGCCACGGGCATAGTATCCCCTGCCCACAGGCCACCGGGCTCCCTGCACCGGTGCAGACGTGGGCAGAGGGCATCTGCTGGACCTTCCTGATGCTGAAGACCCCCCTCACTTCCCTTTCTTCACTGTACCCCCTATAGGCAGCTCCTGATGGTGGGAGGGGAGTAGCGTGTGAATGTGCCCCCTTCTGCTTGGGAGGCTGCACTGTCATCAGCTCCCTGGGCCAGGGCATCTGCCCGCGTGTGGATGTGGGGGAAGCCTGGGAGTGGCGTGGCCAAAGATGTGCTCATCTTTAAGGCCCATAAAGCCGAACTGCCCTCCAGACAGCTTATGCCAATTTACCCTCCCACTAGCAGTGCGGGAGTGCTGTGCTGGGCTTAGTCGCTCAGTTGTGTCCAACTCTGTGACCCCATGGACTGCAGCCCACTAGACTCTGTCCATGGGGATTCTGCAGGCAAGAATGCTCGAGTACATTGCCATGTCCTCTGGGGGATCTTCCAACCTAGGGATCAAACCCAGATCTCCTGCATTGCAGACAGATTCTTTACCTTCTGAGCCACCAGGGAAGCCCAGGAATACTGAAGTGGGTAGCCTATCCCTTCTCCAGGGTATTTTCCTGACCCAGGAATTGAACCAGGGTAGGCAGATTCTTTACCAGCAGAGTTACCAGGGAAGCCCAACAGTGCAGGAGACCCAAACTTAAATCCATGCTGTTTACCCAAAAAAGACACAGTTTTTTTGTTTTTTTTTTTTCAATTAAGGTTTACATTTTGTCTTTATTAAATTTTAACCTTTGGCGGTCATGAAGAAGGTATTGTTTAACCTATAAACAGCAGTCACAGGCTAGGAATGCTGCTGTCATGAAGTGGACACCACAGCTGTTCCTGGGAAGTCAGTCCTGCTGTAGAGGAAGGTAGAACAGAGTTTGTCCAGAAGGGAGCGCTTGAAAAACCAGCAGCCTGGCTTACCTAAGCAAGCCCTGGGTCTTCTGAAAAATGTGATAAGCTTCTATTGTTAGTGTAATCAAGTTAAAATTTTATTCCTAGGAAAAGTCAGTCTGCTGCTGCTGCTGCTAAGTCGCTTCAGTCGTGTCTGACTCTGTGCAACCCCATAGACGGCAGCCCACTAGGCTCCCCCGTCCCTGGGATTCTCTAGGCAAGAACACTGGAGTGGGTTGCCATTGAAGGTTAGTCTGTTTGGTGTAAATTCAGGACTTACACCTCACTGTCCAGCAATCTCCATGTTTGAATATGGTAAAGAATCTGCCTGCCAGTGCAGGAAATGCGGGTTTGGTCCCTGGACCAGGGAGGTCCCCTGGAGAAGGAAATGGCAACCCCCTCCAGTATTCTTGCCTGGGAAATCCCATGGGCAGAGGAACCTGGTGGGCTACAGTCCGTGATGTTGCAAAAGAGCCGGACACAACTTCAGAGACTATACAACAGCAACAGATGTTCAAGGTATGCTCCCAACCGGTTCAGGCCCAGGAGAGGAGGCTGCGGTCCTTGGCCCTACAGGCCCCCAGCTGTGGATATGGGGGCCCGCCTGGCTTAACCATCATAAGCTTAGTTTTCACGGGGATACACATTTTCAAAGAGTGGGTATCTAGTTTTTGCTTTTTTCTGTTTTCTGTAGTTTTGTTTGTTTGTTTGTTTGTTTTAATGCTAATGCATTCTTATGTGTCAAAAGTCAAAGCAGTGTGGAAAGTCACCCTGGGGCCTGCTAGCCTCCCCCTGGCTCCCTCCCTTCCCCTAACCTCATAGTAACCACGGGCTAGTGTGTGTATCCCTCCAGAGTCGCTTGACATGGATACACATGTTATTACTGCTTCCTTTCTTAAACAAAAAGCAACGTGTTACACACATTGTCTTTTTCCATACACATTGTATCTTGGAGTGAGAGCTTTCTCCTTACTGAAGGCTGCAGAATGTTCCACTGTGTGGATATGCCATGTTTTCTGTAACCAGCTCCTTACTGATAAACAACTGGGTTGTTTCCAGTTCTCTGGTTCTCATGAGGTACTTCCAAAATATATGATTAGTGACAGCATCATCAATTTCTATCTTCATTGACATTCATTAGAAAAGTAACGTCATTCCTCCTAGTTCAGGCTCTTCTTATGCAGAGGCAAGAAAATTTACAAAATAAGATGGAAGGGGGAAAAGAAATCTAGCAAGAAATATGAAAGATTTTTTCAATGAAAACTTTATTAAATAAATACATAAAGACCCAACTTAAAAGGAGACATATTCTATTTGGGAATACAAAGACTCACTACTATTATAAAGATGTCAATTGCCTCAAAATTAATAAATTCAATACGGCTTAATGAAATTGCCAAATGGAATGTTAAAATAGAAACTGACACGCTCATTCAGAAGTTCATATAGGAAAGAAAATAACCAAAGAAAGTAAAGAACAAGGTAGGGGTGGGGAGACTTGCCATCAGTTCAGTTCAGTCACTCAGTTGGGTCCAACTCTTTGCAACCCCATGAACTGCAGTACGCCAGGCCTCCTGTCCATCACCAACTCCCAGAGTCTACCCAAACCCATGTCCATTGAGTCGATGATGCCATCCAACCATCTCAGCCTTTGTCATCCCCTTCTCCTCCTGCCCTCAATCTTTCCCAGCATCAGGGTCTTTTCAGCTGAGTCAGCTCTTCGCATCAGGTGGCCAAAGTACTGCAGTTTCAGCTTCAACATCAGTCCTTCCAGTGAGCACCTAGGACTGATCTCCTTTAGGATGGACTGGTTGGATCTCCTTGCAGTCCAAGGGACTCTCAAGAGTCTTCTGCAACACCACAGTTGAAAAGCATCAATTCTTCTGCACTCAGCTTTCTTTACAGTCCAACTCTCACATCCATACATGACCACTGGAAAAACCATAGCCTTGACTAGATGGACTTTTGTTGGCAAAGTAATATTTCTGCTTTTTAACTTGATATCTAGGTTGGTCATAACTTTCCTTCCAAGGAGTAAGCATCTTTTAATTTCATGGCTGCAATCACCATCTGCAGTGACTTTGGAGCCCAGAAAAATAAAGTCAGCCACTGTTTCCACTGTTTCCTCATCTATTTCCCATGAAGTGATGGGACCGGATGCCATGATCTTCGTTTTCTGAATGTTGAGCGTTAAGCCAACTTTTTCACTCTCCTCTTTCACTTTCATCAAGAGGCTCTTTAGTTCCTCTTCACTTTCTGCCATAAGAGTGGTGTCATCTGCATATCTGAGGTTATTGATATTTCTTCCAGCAATCTTGATTCCAGCTTGTGTTTCTTCCAGCCCAGTGTTTCTCATGATGTACTCTGTATATAAGTTAAATAAGCAGGGTGACAACATACAGCCTTGACGTACTCCTTTTCCTATTTGGAACCAGTGTGTTGTTTCATGTCCAATTCTAACTGTTGCTTCCTGACCTGCATACAGGTTTCTCAAGAGGCAGGTCAGGTGGTCTGGTACTCCCATCTCTTTCAGAATTTTCCAGTTTATTGTGATCCACACAGTCAAAGGCTTTGGCATAGTCAATAAAGCAGAAATAGATGTTTTTCTGGAACTCTCTTGCTTTTTCAATGATCCAGCAGATGTTGGCAATTTGATCTCTGGTTCCTCTGCCTTTTCTAAAAGCAGCTTGAACATCTGGAAGTCCACAGTTCATGTATTACTGAAGCCTGGCTTGGAGAAATTTAAGAATCTTGGGTAAGAGAAACCCAAGTAAGATGGTAGGCACTGAGAGAGAGCATCAGAGGGCAGCCAGACTGAAACCACAATCACAGACAACTAGCCAATCTGATCACACAGACCACAGCCTTGTTTAACAATGAAACTACGCCATGCTGTGTAGGGCCACCCAAGACGGACAGGTGATGGTGGAGAGGTCTGACACAATGTGGTCCACTGGAGAAGGGAATGGCAAACCACTTCAGTATTCTTCCCTTGAGAACCCCATGAACAGTATAAAAAGGCAAAAAGATAGGACACTGAAAGATGAACTCCCCAGGTCGGTAGGTGCCCAATATGCTACTGGAGATCAGTGGAGAAATAACTCCAGAAAGAATGAAGGGATGGACCCAGAGCAAATACAACACCCAGTTGTGGATGGGACTGGTGATAGAAGCAAGGTTCAATGCTGTAAAGAGCAGTACTGCATAGGAACCTGGAATGTTGAGTCCATGAATCAAGGCAAACTGGAAGTAGTCAAACAGGAGATGACAAGAGTAAACATCAACATTCTAGGAATCAGCGAACTAAGATGGACTGGAATGGGTGAATTTAACTCAGATGACCATTATATCTACTACTGTGGGCAGGAATCCCTTAGAAGAAATGGAGTAGCCATCACTGTCAACAAAAGAGTCTGAAATGCAGTACTTGGATATAGTCTCAAAAACAACAGAATGTTCTCTGTTTGTTTCCAAGGCAAACCATTCAGTATCACGGTAATCCAAGTCTATACCCCGACCAGTAACGCTGAAGAAGCTGAAGTTGAACTGTTCTATGAAGACCTACAAGACCCTCTAGAACTAACACCCCAAAAAAGGTGTCCTTTTCATTATAGGGGACTGGAATGCAAAAGTAGGAAGTCAAGAAACACCTGGAGTAACAGGCAGATTTGGTCTTGGAGTACAGAATGAAACAGGGCAAAGGCTAATAGAGATCTGCCAAGAGAAGGCACTGGTCAGAGCAAACACCCTCTTCCAACAACACAAGAGAAGACTCTACACATGGACATCACTAGATGGTTGACACTGAAATCAGACTGATTATATTCTTTGCAGCCAAAAATGGAGAAGCTCTATACAGTCAGCAAAAACAAGACCGGGAGCTGACTGTGGCTCAGATCATGAACTCCTTATTGCCAAATTCAGACTCAAATTGAAGAAACTGGAGAAAAACCACTAGACCATTCAGGTATGACCTAAATCAAATCCCTTATGACTATACAGTGGAAGTTACAAATAGATTCTAAGGGACTAGATCTGATAGACAGATTGCCTGATGAACTATGGACAGAGATTCGTAACAGTGTACAGGAGACAGGAATCAAGACCATCCCCAAGAAAAAGATTTGCCATACCAAATACTAAAATGCACTGTAAAATTAAAACCTTTGAGCTCAGGTTTAGATCCATAGAGGAGCAGCATCTAGACCCTTCCCCTTGTATCTGTTGCAGTTTATGAAAATGTATGATGTGACATTTTAAATCAGTAAGGGCTTTTTCACTGGATGGTGTTAAGTCCTTTTCCTACCCATTTAATTCAGTTTTTTCTAAAAAAGGTTGATCTCAAATTCATATTCACCAAAAATTAATTTAGTTGGATTAAAGGTCTAAAAGCAAAAGGTGAGTTGTCTCTTTTTTTTTTTAAGGCACTGGAAGAACATACAGAATTTTTATTATGACCAAAGAGTGACTCTTTCTGTAGGTGACACTACATACCTCATCTGTAAAGAAAGTGTTTGAGGTTTGAGATTAGTATTTCCTATACAACAAACAGAAGCAGAGGAGATTAAGAAGAGGTGGCAAGAATACATAGAAGAACTGTATTTTAAAAATCTTAATGACCTGGATAACCACAATGGTGTGGTCACTTACCTAGAGTCAGCCATCTTGGAGTCTGAAGTCAAGTGGGCCTTAGAAAGCATCACTAGGAACAAAGCTAGTGTAGATGATAGAATTCCAGCTGAGCTGTTTCAAATCCTAAAAGATGCTGCTGCTAAAGTGCTGCACTCATTATGCCAGCAAATCTGGAAAACACAGCAGTGGCCACAGGACTGGAAAAGGTCAGTTTTCATTCCAATCCCAAAGAAGGACAATGCCAAAGAATGCTCAAACTACCACACAGTTGTACTCATTTCACATACTAGCAAGGTAATGCTCAAAATCCTTCAAGCTAGGCTTCAACAATATGTATGTGAACCAAGAACTTCCAGATGTACAAGCTGAATAGAGAAAAGGCAGAGGAGCCAAAGATCAAATTGCCAACATCTGCTGGGTCACAGAAAAGGCAAGGGAATTCCAGAAAAACTTCTGTCTCATTGATGACGCTAAAGCCTTTGACTGCATGGATCACAAGAAACTGGAAAATTCTTAAAGAGATGGAAATACTAGACCACCTTACCTGCCTCCTGAGAAACCTATATGCAGGTCAAGAAGTAACAGAACCGGACATGGAACAACAGACTGGTTCAAAATTGGGAAAGGAGTATGTTGAGGCTGTATATTGTCACCCTGCTTATTTAACTTACATGCAGATTGCATCATGTGAAATGCTGGGCTGGATGAATCACAAGCTGGAATCAAGATTGCTAGAAGAAATATCAACAACCTCAGATATGCAGATGATACAACCCTAATGGCAGAAAGCGAAGAGGAACTAAAGAGCTTCTTAAGGAAGGCGAAAGAGGAGAGTGAAAAAACCGGCTTAAAACTCAACATTCAAAAAACTAAGATCATGGTATCTGATCCCATCACTTCATGGCAAAAAGATGGGGAAAAAATGGAAACAGTGACATTTTTTTTTCTTGGGCTCCAAAATCACTGTGACTGCAGCCGTGAAATTAAAAAAGATGCTTGCTCCTTGGAAGAGTAGCTATGACAAAGCTAAGCAGTCAGTTCACTTTGCTGACAAAGGTCTGAATAGTCAAATCTAAGGTTTTTCCAATAATCATGTACTAATATGAGAGTTGGACCATAAAGAAGGCCAAGCCCCAAAGAATCGATGCTTTTGAATTGTGGTGCTGGAGAAGATTCTTGAGAGTCCCTTGGACAGCAAAGAGATCAAACTAGTCAATCGTAAAGGAAATCAACCCTGAATATTCATTGGAAGTACTGATGCTATAGCTCCAATACTCTGGCTACCTGATGCAAAGAGCCAACTCATTGGAAAAGACCCTGATGCTGGGAAAGATTGAGGGCAAGAGGAAAGAGGAGCAACAGTTTTGGTTGCTCCAAAGATGGTTGGATGGTATCACCGACTCAACAGACATGAGTTTGGGCAAACTCAGGGAGATAGTGAAGGACAGGGAAGCCTAGTGTGCTGCAGTCCACGAGGTCAGAAAGAGTAGGATACCACTTAGTGACTGAAAAACAATACAACAAAAGAAAGCATAAAGTTAGCACTGGGCTATGACGAAGTATTTGCAATGTGTTTACCAGAAGAGTGGTATCAGACCTACAGAGATCCCAGCTAGTTAAGCAGATAGAAACCCACTGAAAAATTAAAAGGCAGTGTGCTTTTCCCATTTGTCCCAAATAAGTTTAAGCTTGGTAAAGCACATAAATACGCCATTCATCAAAAAAATAAATGATTGATCAGCATGAAAAAGAAGCTAACCCTGGCTAATAGTGAAATTCAGATTCAGATAACCACATTTTATTCCTAATATTGCTAATGTATGGCTTGTTCTTTTTTGTCAAGCTTGCTAGAGGCTTATCAATTTTATTGATCTTTCAAAAAAACAGCTTTTGGCTTCATTTGTTTTTGTTCTCAATTTCATTGATTTCTGCTTTTCTTTTTCCTTCATCCTTGAAGATGTGGTCTTGCTTTGCTTATTCTTTTCTAGTCTAAGATGGAAGCTTAGATTATTGCTGAGACCTTTCTTAACATAAGCTGTCAATGCTAATCAGTTCCTTCTAAGCACTGCTTTAACTGTGCCCAAAATTTTTAAAAACTTCAAAATTACAACATTTCATTTTTCTCCCATTTAAAATATCTTCTGATTTCTCTTGAGACCATCTTTTTGGTGGATTATTTATGAGCAGGTTATTTAATTTCCAACTGATTTGAGATTTTCCCTTCTTTACGGATTTCTAGTTTAATTCCATCATAGTCAGAAACATGAGTTGTATGATTTTTAATGTAAGATTATTTTAATAACCAGGATATGGACTTGTCTTGATGAATGTTCCATGTGCAGTGAAAATTTTTTGTTCTTTTTTTTGGTAGAGTGTTGTGTAAATGTCAGTGAGTTGGTTAATGGTGTTGTCTAGCCCTTCGAATGTCTTTATTAATTTTTTGTCTACTAGTTCTATTACTGATAGCAGTATTGAAGTCCTTAACTATAATTGTAAATTTGTCTAGTTCTCAGAGTCAGATGTGTTCCTTCAAAATATTTTGCCTCAGGACAATTTGCTTTGTAGTTTTAAAATTTTTTAATAGAGTAATAATTTTTATTTTATTGTATAATCCATATTAAAGACAGTGATTTAAATGGCTCCTGTGACGTATGGAGTATTAGATATATCAAAGGCCCTGAGTCCCGGCTATAAAAACCTTACAACTTGATGACTGGCATGTATTTCCTTTTAACTATTTGTTTTTCCCCTTTTACTAGAAGACCCGTTTATGAGACTGCACTGACAGGACAGAGGAGGATCAGTGACATCCGTCCGCCCGAGCCACTGTGTTCCCTGTCATCACGCTGCTTTCCCCGTGCGTGCAGAGAACGCCAGTTCATCTCGCATTCTGCCACTTGGTAGAGATGCTGTCTGCCATGCTTCCCACAAGAGTCTGCCAGATTTTAGGAACATTCACACTCTCACTGTTGGCACAGATGCTCATCTCTTTGGAAGCTCTGTAGTTAGGGTCTGAGTGGAAGCCCGCTGCTGTGTCTCCTCTACTATAGAACTCTTCCGCCTCTGACCAACTCTGACCCCAGGTGAGAAGAGGCTTCCCACATATCAAACAGTTTTTCAGCCTCAGCCGAGTGTCCTTCAGTTCAGCTCAATTCTGACAACATACTTGGAGAGAGTGGCAGGTCCCACGAGTTAAGGGCTCAGCCCCATGAGCCTGCCCCATCCCAGCTTCAGATGCCAGTCACAGGTCCAGGCTGTCACCTGTGCTTCTGAGCAACCACCCCAGAACTCCCTCCTTGGGTTCAACTAATTTGCTAGAGCAGCTCACAGAAGTCAGAAAAACAAATTACTTACTTGATTACTGCCTTATTGTAGAGGATATAACTCAAGAACACCCAGATGGAAGACATGTAGGGGGCATGGGAGGGGAAAGGGTGCAGTTTCCCTGCTCTGTGGACACCATTCTCACATCTCCACCTGTTTACTGACCAGAAAACTCCATGAACCCTGGATTTGTGGGTTTTACAGAGGTTTCATCATATAGGGTGAGTGATTAAGTCATTGGCCATTGGTGACTGACTCAATCTCCAGCCCCTCTCTCCTCCCTGGAGGTCAGAGATCGGGGATAGGACTCAAAGTCCCAACCCTTTCTTCCCAATCGGTTTCCCTGGCAACCAGACAGTATTCTTAGGGCTGGCCAAAAGTCACTTCAAAAATGTGTGTTGAAAAGGGGGCTTATTACGACTGACAAGGCACTCCTTTCACTTTCTGGCTCTGGAGCTGTTTCTGGGGCCAAGAACGAATGACCAAATTCTAGAATTCCCGTTCTCCTTCCCCCACGCTCCCAGCTTCCTTTGGTATCACTTCTCTCCTGTCTGAATACATCCTTTGGCTGTTTCTTTAAAGCAGGTCTTCTGGCTATCAATTCTCTTAGTTTTCCTGCATCTGAGAATGTCTTTATTTCACCCTCATTCCTGAGGGATATTTCACTGGATATAGAATTCTAAGTTGGCAATTCTTTTCTTTCAGCACTTTAAGAAATGTGCCACTTACTTCTGGCCTCCATAGTTTCTGATTTAAAAAATGCACGTGCATAGGAACTGTCCCCCTGTAGGTCACCTCTCACTTTTCCCTGGCTGCGTTCAAGATGTCTGTTAGCTTCCAAAAGTTAATGACGTGTCTGGGCTTGGATTTCTTGGGTTTATTCTGTTTCAGCTTCACTCAGCTCACCTGGAAGGATTTTAGCCATCATTTCCACAGATGATTTTAAAGCACGACACTCTTCCTCTTCTCTTTCTATGATTCCTATAACACAACCTGGAAACTTTTCTCCAGCCCTTTTCTGTTCTTCCGATTGGATGATCTGTGTTGATCTATTATCTTTATTTTGTCATCTTCAACCTGCTATTCCATCTATCCAGCAAGATAGATTTTAAATTTCAGTTGGAGTATTTTTCAGTTCTAATATTGTCAGTTTTCCTATTATCTATTTCTCTACTGATAATTTCTAGCTTAATACTTATTTCAAGAGTGTGATCATTCATTTGAACTTTTCAATAATAGCTTCCTTCAAGTCTATGATGGCAGCTACTGATTGCCTTTTTCCATGACAGCCATTTTCATGGTTTCATATGCTGAGTAATTTGGAGTGCCTCATAGGTATTTTGAATACTACATGGTGAAACACAACCAAGTCCTGTGGAGAATGCTGGCATTTTTGTTTTATCGAGTAATCAATCTGTTTAGGCTCAGGCCCCAAGTCCTGGCCTGCTGGTTCCAATGCCAGTTCAGCCTTCAAAGCTTCTGCAGTGCTCTTTGGACCTGCCTCACATGTACAGAATTTTGTGGTCAGTCTGAGACCCGAGAGGGGTCTGCCAGGCAGCCCACTCTCAAAGGTGCTTGGCTGGCTAATTAGGATCAGGGGGACAGTGTGAACAAGGAGAACAGGTGAGGGAAAGCTGGGGAGTTACAGAATATGTATAGCATTATTCCATATTTGTGCAAAAAAAAAAATTGTATATGTACCTCCAAGTGCCTGGAGAAAAGGCCTGGTCTCCTCTAAGAAGGGATGCAGAATGTTGGTGAGGGGTGGTACTAGAAGGAACTCTCACTTTCGACTCCACACTTCACTTTGAGTTAGGGCTTCTCTAGTGGCTCAGTGGTAAAGAATCTGCCCACCAGTGTAACAGACTCGGGTTTGATCCCTCAGTCAGGAAGGTCCCTAGAGAAGGAAATGGAAACCCACTCCAGTATTCTTGCTTGGGAAAAAAATCACATGGACAGAGGAGCCTGGTGGGCTACAGTGCATGGGTTCACAAAGAGTTGAATGCAACTAAACAACACATCTAAGTTTCTTTTGCCCATGTCCTATCCCTTATTTTCAAAGCAATAAGGTATGAGGGAAAGACTGGGGAAAATGTGGAGTTTAATTCAAAGTATATACACAGAAAGTATCTTTTCCTGGATGTAATATACCTTACTGAATATTTATCTAATGAAAAATACATTTAGGAGTCAATATAATCACTGAATTCTCTTCAACCATTAATGTACTAATCAGAATTACTGCCCACAAAACAGAAGCTTAGCCTGTAGTATTAATGAACTTTATTCACATTTTTCCAAGTAACTACAATATTAAATACAAGCTAAAAGCAACACACAGTTCTTAGGAAACACAGCCCCGAATGCCCACCGCCTGAGCCCTGTGACTGTAGGTGCCTGGCCTTAGTGCCTTCAGAATGTTAAAGTGAGTGCAGTGCTCAAAATAAACATACAGCAACAAGACAGGGGGATAGCTCTGAAACCAGTTCTGCTGATTATAAAGAAATCCAAAAAGAAGCCTCCAGTGTCTTCACTCAGGTGTCCTGACTTTCAAAATGGAGATAATAAAGGAGCAGCTTTCTCCTCTCACACCAGCAGGCTGGGAGGAAACCTGGGCCTCAACCCTGGACATGGCTCCTCTCACAGAATTTGGTACTAAGCAAACACTTAGAGTGGACAGCTCCCTATTCAGCCTATTGTACAAAATCCATTTCAAATATTATACATGGTTACACTTTTAGGATCACTTTTTAAATCCTATTTAACTGATCACAAGACTATGGTAAGGACCCATGAGTCAGGCATTGGCAGTTTGATCCCAAACCAACTACAGAATCAGACTGTATAAATATTAGCACCATTTTTTATCTAGTCCAGTGAAATGTAAAACTGCCCACTAAGCTATTTTTCACTGAAGTAGTCAACAAGACAGTTGTTTTCACTTTTAACATATGCTTGGCCCCTCTTCCTCTTTGCCAGTAATACATTTGAACACTTTGATGAGCAAGTACTAACATTTCTGCTGATAAAGTTTATGTCCAGCACAGCCTCAGCACTCAAAAGCCACCTTTCTGTTGTGCTCTTTAGCTGCATCATGCAAACTCAGCCCGCTAAAATGCACAACAGAAAGGTGGCTTTTGAGTGCTGAGGCTGTGCTGGACGTAAACTTTATCAGCAGAAATGTTAGTACTTGCGCATCAAAGTGTTCAAAGCTTTCAAATTACTAGTAATCTACATCTGATGAATCAATGACAAGGCTTTTCATAAGAAGCACCACAAATGTGTGCTTACTACATTACAAGCAATTCAGATAAACTATACCCTCTTTTACTTTTAGTAGACTTTAAAAGAAATGTATATAGGTACTTGGGAATTTTCTGGCAGTGGGGGAGTACAAGCATTTTGACACCTCATAAATAGAGCAGTCTTTTAGGTTTTAAAAGGAAGAAAAAGGACAGATTCCTATTCTCATTCACCTCAGTCCAGAAGTATTCAGGTGTTACTTAATATTTTATTATTGCTTTTAGTAAACACAGAAAACATGTTACAACAAGTTGTTTTAATTAAGAACTTAAAAACTAAAATTTTAAAAGGAGACTCTTATGCAGCAGTTATTTCAATCTATATTTTAAATATCACTGGATTCTCAGTTTCAAACTTTTCAACGTGAAAGGCAATTTTAAATTACCTCGCTGTTTCATAAGCTGTCTTAAGCAATAAGAACATGATCTCAATGACATTAGTGAGAAGGAAAAAAGTGGGACATCAAGTTGTTTCAACTTAAAAAATTTTGTAGGTTCAAAAGATCATCTTTACCCCTAAAGAGAAAGAACAAAATGAAACCCTAACCAACTAATGGCTTGGACACAGGAAGGGGACTCCCAGTTACGTCATATTGACTCATTCATTGTTCATGCACATTAAAAACACTTTAAAAAATCTTGTTCATTGGTCCTCTACTTAAAAGGGGGGAAATACTGGCCAATATCACCCTCTAGGTCCTTCCAGATCTGCATGTGGAGTTTGCAGTAGTAATTAAGCATATTAAATACAAGTCTGTGTTTTAAAGGAGAGAGTCTGGCTTGCTCAGGGCCTTGAGGGGTCGGGTTTCTAAGGCAGTCCATCAGTGTAGACCTGAGCTACTCCCCACAGCCTCTTCCTAAGACTGTAGGCTACAATGGGAACAGAACACTGGAGCTGGTGGTTGAAACTATACATGCAGAAAGTGGTTTTAAAGGAACAGTTTCCACTACCACATTACCACAGAAATTTCATCTTTAGGTACCTGCAGTATTTAAGGATTATAATAACAGCAAGATTCACCAGAATCCCTAGCAAGGACATTTTGGACAACACATAGACCTTTCTCTTACTAAACATACATCATAGTGACTAGGAGAGCTCTCTATATATTCACCTCAAAATAATGCAAATATTTTAAGTTTTTTTTTTAAAGCTCATGATTCTTCAATAAGAATTTGCAAAGCTTAATATGATTGTGTAAGATGATACTGTGTGAAGATTTTACATGGAATGAAACATTTTTGTAGAAATCAACCATAATACTTCAAAGACCGAGAGTAAAAATATCAAGGAAATGCTCAAATGCACATCAAACACCAAATTTTCATTCACACATCTCTACATGGTAAGCTGGCAAAGAACTTTTTTCTCTCTTATCAGGAATTTAGCATTCATCCTTACTGTAGATTCCTGTCTCTACTAAATGGAAAAAATGCTTCTCAAAACCACTTTCTACCCCAAAAGCAAATGTGCTGGAGAGAAGGAAACACTTCACTGAAATGCTCACATCTATGCCCATACACACAGCAGCATCCCCTCACATTAGCTCCTATACAAAATCTACCAGCTAGGAACCTATGATGAATGTATTTCAACCAAAAGTCTGAACAATGTACATCTTCAAGGCTTTGTTATTGGTAAGTTCCATGGAGGAGAAAAGTAGGGGTGATCCACATCTCTAATCGGTGACTTAAAATCTGTCCCCCACCCCCAGTAAGCAAGACAATCTCAATTTACTAAGTGAAATTTCAGATTTTAAATTGTATCATTGCTAAACTGTGAGTGCCAAAAGGCCAGGCTGCAACAAGTGACTGGTACCCCATTAAGTGTCCTTAAAAAATCTTAATTAAAAAGTGAGTCTTTGACTCAAAAGAAACTTCAGTACTACTTCTAAACACTTCATTTACTGGAATGCACTTGAACTAAACTATTAATATGTGCCTAGATGACAATTTAAAGAGAAAAGATGACCCTCACCCAGCCCAGATAGTTCTTAAATATCACAGTCCACATGAAGTGGTACTCGAACTGAAACGCAGAAAACATTTAATTGTTTAGGAACTACCAGTGTTCTACAATACTTTCACTATACATGGAATCAAAAGTAGTGTTGAAACTCACTTTTAACTTGATGTTCAAAGCAAACTACACATAAGGAAAAGGAATCTTCTGTGGCAAGCTGGCGTGACCTTACCAGCTGTGGAATCTGAGAAGCTGTTCAGAACAGGAGGGAAACAGGCTTCACCTAAACTGAGCACAGATACTGAAGTTAAGCATCTGTCAGCCATTTAAAGGCATTTGGTGTCAGTATCTTAAAAGATTGAGATGCTTTAAAACAAAACCCTTAGAAGAATATCAAAGATTTAGGGAATTCTCCTCATAAGTAACCAAGTTTCTATGGCTTCAGCTGCCACCCTACTGCTGAGGTAGGTGACCAGGATTCATCGAAAGAGACAATCTTTTGGAAATTCCCAAAAAAAAATCTTGCATAATCAGTTGGTTTCTTAAACCTGTGTCCAATTTCTTTAGATAGTTTTTGTCTTGTTCTTTTCTTTCATTTACACTTTTAAAAAGAGGTTGTCCAAGCAGCTGTTCGTTCCCTCAAGCTCTGGCAGAGTAGCATCTCATATACTCTGTCATCCACGGGTTCTCTGAGGAGGCAGGCTTGACCCGCCTATTTTTCTCCACATCAGCAGAGTGAGCCCGCTGCCTCTGAGCCACCAGCCTCCTCTTCTCCAGCTGCCTTCTGCTCTTGGCTCGCAGTGCTGATTCATGGATCTAAGGGGAGTCAGAATGAATGAACAGTCACTCAAGTGGCTTTGGCAGTAATTTTCCAGAATATTCACAATGAAGCTTCCTCCAGGTCACCTGCAGCAGGGCAGAGGCAAGTCAGTCTTGCCATATTCAGGACTTCTGTGAATAAAAGTTTCTCCAGAAGAGCCATTCCCCTGAGTTCTGTCTTACCCATTGTCAGCAATACAGAAACTAGGCAACAGAAAATGTCCACTGGACTAAATTTCAGTTTAAATGGTAAGCAACTAATCTACATGTGCCTTAAGAAACTGGCTCTGGAAAAGGATTGGAACTCCTTTGCATTAAGCAAGAATAAGTATTCCATTGAAGGAATTTATGTATTTTATAGCAAAATACTAACAAATTTCAAGATTTTACCGCCTAAGACGTTTAATGAACCCCATTCAACTCCAGAGGACAACTCTGTTATCTCAAATATCACTCCAAACAACACTATCTGCTAGAGTTCAGAAGTCTGTTTGGTAAACTTGGACTGTGGTATTTAATGAGAATTCAAACAGCCTGCACCTCTGCTTCTCTTCACCCCCTCTATGCTTTGGGCTGGTGGATGCTGTTAGCACTAACACAGTCACTGCTGTATGAGCCCACACGTGAGGCACCCTCGTCTGCCTTGTTCTCAGGTCTTTGCATGGGGACAGGCCAGGCCTGAGTCCAAGGAGAACTAAACCTTGGGGGAGGGACGAGCAGGGGACATGCACTCACTCTAATTTAATCCAAAGAGAAAACAGGAGTCTAGATAGTTGTGGAGAAACACAGGAGATGTGATCGGATAGACAGACAGCAACAAGGTGTGAGATGCCAACAGAGCAGGAGCTTCTCAGGAGGCCAGAGGCAAATCTAGACCGGCAGCTGCCAGCCCTGGCTGTGCCCCTCGGCTATACCTCCTGGGCCCCAGGAACTTGAGAGCCCCGTGTCCTGCCCCTTCTCCACCTGGCTCGGTGTCAGTAAAACCTTCCAGCTACCAGTTCAGTTCAGTTAAGTTCAGTCACTCAGTCGTGTCCGACTCTTTGCGATCCCATGAATTGCGGCACACCAGGCCTCCCTGTCCATCACCAACTCCCAGAGTTCACCCAAACTCACATCCATCGAGTCAGTGATGCCATCCAGCCATCTCATCCTCTGTCATCCCCTTCTCCTCCTGCCCTCAATCCCTCCCAGAATCAAGGTCTTTTCCAATGAGTCAACTCTTCGCATGAGGTGGCCAAAGTACTGGAGTTTCAGCTTCAGCATCAGTCCTTCTAATGAACACCCAGGACTGGTCTCCTTTAGAATGGACTGGTTGGATCTCCTTGCAGTCCAAGGGACTCTCAAGAGTCTTCTCCAACACCACAGTTCAAAAGCATCAATTCTTCGGCATCAGCTTTCTTCACAGTCCAACTCTCACATCCATACATGACCACTGGAAAAACCATAGCCTTGACTAGATGGACCTTTGTTGGCAAAGTAATGTCTCTGCTTTTGAATACGCTATCTAGGTTGGTCATAACTTTCCTTCCAAGGAGTAAGCATCTTTTAATTTCATGGCTGCAGTCACCATCTGCAGTGATTTTGGAGCCCCAAAAAATAAAGTCTGACACTGTTTCCCTATCTATTTCCCATGAAATGATGGGACCGGATGCCATGATCTTCATTTTCTGAATGTTGAGCTTTAAGCCAACTTTTTCACTCTCCTCTTTCACTCGTCAAGAGGCTCTTTAGCTTCTCTTCACTTTCTGCCATAAGGGTGCTGTCATCTGCATACCTGGCTTGGTGTCAGTAAAATCTTCCAGCTACCAGCTAACTCCCAGCAAAACCCCAATCTCTAGGCAGCTAAGTACTGCATCCTGTTTGTGATCAGATGCCCAGTCCTGGGCTTTCCTTGGCCCATCTGAGACCTACCATGTCCCGAAACATCACAGCAACCACAGGTATGATAGCCAGTGACGGCCAGGCCAACCCCACCCTCCAGGGGAAAGCAGAAAAGCCCATTCACTGGCACCTACCTCGCGCGTGGGGGCAGAAGCACAGACGTTGTGAGTCTTCTGGCTTCCTGTATCCATCTGTTTCTCTCCCCACCCGTAGAGGGCAAACGGGTGCCTGTGTTCTTTTATTCTCGCGGATGACCTCTGGGGACTCTTGGTTCTCCTGCCTCCTCGGGCAGCTAAGGCACCTGGTGGTGGCTGAGGGTCGGTGCTGCCGGCTGCTTTCTCAGAGCCTCTCACCTGGATCTGTCGTTCAGGCTTCTCTTCTACATCTTTCACTGGCAGTGCTTTTTGAAAAAGGAGAAAAGACAGGATGAATGCTTTAAATTCAGGTATACATATAATTACACACAATTTAAATATCTGGGATGGAAAATTCATAATGCCTAATTAAGTCAGTAACTTTTTTACTTACAGCTCGATTCTACACGTTTCACTTAAAATGGACAGACAGAAACAAGTTAGTCTGTCCCACTTTAAAATCAACAGTAAATACCAAGATTGAACCAAGCCTATTCAAAAGTAACAACCATCATTCGCATTCTGAGATTACGAGTCTCAACTGAATACTAAAAGCTAAAAAGCTAGAAAACACTGGGCCTAATCGCTTTCCCCATGATAAATCCAGTCATTTTACCATCTTGCTTCAGGGACAGACCTGGATTTGTGACAATCATTCACCAGCTGCAAAAGGTTAGTTTTTAAGTTACTCAACTAGAGCTTCAGGATTGTACTGCTTTGTCATGCTCCAAAACTATGGAAAATGCTCCTTTCAGCTCCCCCGAGCTCCTTATAAGAGCTGGCTGGTGACCTTAACATGAAAAGCCCTCCATCACAATAAGGAGCGTTATCCATAGCTCCTCACCTCCATGTACAACTGGGTGCACCCAGGGGGAGGAGCCGGGAAGAGGGCTCTTATTCATGACAACATGAACCAGGGCCCCTGGCCTACACAGTCCTAAATCTGGCAGCAAGGCTGGTAAAACTCTGGTGGGGAATGGACTGCACACCTGAGGTGTACTCAGATATTCAGGACACACTCCAGAACACAGCTATTTCCCCTGATTACCCTTTATGACTGTCCAATCGTTATTTTTATAACCATTTGTATAATCCTATATGATCTTATAATCTTCTGTGATCTTATACAGGTTGTATTCCTTGTGTAAAGCCCTAGTGAACCTATGTTTTATCTCTGTTCTTTGGAAGGAATGATGCTGAGGCTGAAACTTTGGCCACCTCATGCGAAGAGTTGACTCACTGGAAGACTCTGGTGCTGAGAGGGATTGGGGGCAGGAGGAGAAGGGGACGACAGAGGATGAGATGGCTGGATGGCATCACTGACTCGATGGACATGAGTCTGAGTGAACTGCGGGAGTTGGTGATGGACAGGGAGGCCTGGCGTGCTGCAATTCACGGGGTCGCAAGGAGTCGGACACGACTGAGTGACTGAACTGAACTGAAAGAGCTTCTTGTACATCCAGGGCACCACTTTACAGACCCCCTTGCTCAAACCTGTAGAAAACCCCTTGCTCCTGAGGCTCCAGAATCTGGCTCTAGGTGGTGATTTTACAGGTTCCTATTCCCAAACCCCATCATTTTTAGGACATACTCATGTCCCTCACTCATAGTGAACACTTCCCTGATGACATCCATGTAATCCAGACACAGTGCACATGTGTGAACCCTGACACATCACCTGCATTTCTGTCTTCAGCAATGACCTTTATCTACCGAATCAGTTCCTTTATTATTAAGCATTTTAAGGAGTAGACAGCACACATCCAGCCCTGGGGTTCAGCGCTTCGCACGGCTCTGCACCATATCTATAAACCCAGCACTCAGGCTGTCTGGGGACACGTGAGATGCCAGTCTTCCACTGAATCCTGAGACCCCAAGTCCCCTCATCACTCACTCTTCTGAGTGATGTGTCCACACCTCATCCTCTTCCCTCCCCTGGATCTAGGTAGAAGGGAAAGAGCCCATCAGGACCAAGACAACGGGAAGTAGAAGGGGGTCCATGCCTGGCACAGTTACGACACTGAGAGAGGGGGAAACAACTCATCTTCAGGGATTCGTTTCCTTCTCTTCCTCTCTAGCCCCCATATGTCTAACTCAGACCTTCCAGAGAGCATGTCCACAGAAGATGATAATGATTTGGTTCACGGGACAAGCTGAAGCCAACCAAGGAGAGATTAGGAAAGAGAATTCCAGCAAGTGGGGAACTGGCTTCTACAAAGACATGAAGAGAAGAAAGAATAATTAAAAATGACAGGTACATAGGGAGTCTATGGTTGAAGGCATGAGTGGGTAGCAGTGGGGAAATAGAGACCTTCTATGCCAAACACAGGAGTTTTATTTTTTCCTAACAATGAAGAAGAATCACTGAAGGATTTTAGGCTGAAAAATGCTATGGTCCTATCTGCATTTCAGGAATGAGGCATCTAGCAACAAACTTGCCCCCAAAGAGGTGGGGGCAGAAAAGATGGAGAGCCCAGGGTAGGGGGCAATGCTGGCAGGGGCCAAACAGGGAGAAAAGGAGATAGTGCTCACCATACCTGGCTGGTGCTCAGACTCACCTGGGCACCTGTGAACTGGGAGGTGGTACCCTGGCCTCTCCAGAGAGCCACAGAGGGCTAGACAGGCAGCTGAGTGGGTGACAGACACAAAGCAAATGCTGGGAGGCAAAAAGGAATCTTGGGCCCCTACAGGGGTTGGGAGTGGATGGTCACACTATTCTCCAGCAGAAAGCCATCAAGGATGGGGAAAGGGTACTTGACGACTCAGGTATGAGACACCCCTAGGACCACCAAGCAGGCCACAGCAGGACCCTTAATCAGGGGCCCTAAAGAGAATGTGGAATTGGAAAGAGTCATAAGCAGGTGGGTGGGGGCTGAGGCTCAGATACAGAGCAGACCCCCCAGAAGGAACAGAGTCAGCGGAAGGGGAGCAGAGGTTGGCCCCCTGGACACCAGCACCTACTGAGTCGGTAGAAGGGATGAGGAGAGCCAGAGAGGGAGCCAGGGAAAAGAACAGCCAGCAAAGTCTAGAAGCTTCCAGGAGAGAAGGTGAGGAAGGATGTTCAGAAAAGGACAGAGCAATCAACAGAGCCAAATTCTACAGAGAGGGCGGGAGAATGAGGATAAAACAAGACTGGGCATTCTAGGGCTTAAGAGTCACAAACTGCTATGTAAACATGAATAGCTACAAGGGTACATTGCATAGCACAGGGAATACGGCCAACACTTCGTCTAACTCTAGATGGAAATTGTGAATCACTATGTTGTACACCAGGGCTTCCCTGATAGCTCAGTTGGTAAAGCATCCGCCTGCAATGCAAGAGACCCCGGTCCAATACCTGGGTTGGGAAGATCCACTGGAGAAGGGATAAGCTATCCACTCCAGTATACCTGGGCTTCCCTGGTGGCTCAGCTGGTAAAGAATCCACCTGCAATGCAGAAGATCTGGGTTTGATCCCTGGGTTGGGAAGATCCCCTGAAGAAGGGAAGGCTACCCACTCCAGTATTCTAGCCTGGAAAATTCCATGGGATTGCAAAGAATTGGACACGCCTGAGCAACTTTGACTTTCATGCTGTAAACCTGAAACATATAAATCAAATATACCTCAATTAAAAAACTGGATGGTTAAGTGCTATGTTAGGTGTGCTGCACCACAATTAAATAAAATAAAGGAACATAAGATAAAATATTTACACAAGTTTTGTAAAAGACAGAGTTGGGTCTGGGCAGTCAGGCTGTCTCACATGACCGAGAGGAGCACAGGCGATAGGGAGAGCCAGGTCACAGCAGGCTGCAGATCAGGGGGACCCCAGTGATCTCCTCACCATGGATCACTGAACGTTCTGACATTAAAAACAGCAGTGTCCACCAGTATCCAACACAAGAAACTAAAATCCTCTCTAGGGAGCCTGGGTCTCAGATTATTCCTACAGATAATTTTCTGAACACCAACAGTGAGTGTCCTGGGGATGATGACCAGTCACTCAGGAGACAAGACAGTAAGGAAGTCCAGCAGGAGCGAGAGACTTGGGGAAATGGGGTTATCACTGACAGACCATAAAACTAACATGTATTTAAAGAAGGAACACAAGCTCAAAAATACCTGTAGCAGGAAAAAAAGATGGAAAACACAGGAGAGAACTTATCACTATAAAATTAATACTTATAAAGCTCTTGAAACAGTGCCTGGTACAAGAAAAGTGTATATATGTTTCAAAATCCTATTCAAAGTTTTAAATAAAGCCATTTCCAGGCAAATAAAAACAGTGTCATCACCAGTTACTGTGGAAGATTCTAATAGCACCTTTCTCAGTAACTGACAAAAATCAACTCAGCCTTGATTTAGGACTATGCTGTTCATTACAAAAGCCATGAAGCAGAGGTGACTTAAATTCAAGTTTATATTAATTAAAATTAGCTAGAAACAAATTTTCACTTCCTCAGTTATACCAGAGTTCAAGTGCTCAAACATGTGGCTCATGGTTAGCATGTTTCATGGTCCAGACAGAGAAACTGCCCGTCATTACAAAGTTTGACTTGAACAGATTGATTTTTTTAAACTATTTGAACAAAATTAACACATTTGACCCAATGGGTACATACAGAATACTGCACTGAAAACCACAGAATACACAATCTTATCAAGCACATGCGGAACATTTACAAGAATTTACCCAGCCAAAGCTATAAAGAAAATCTTAATATAGTCACAAAACTGGAATCATACAGTATGTATTCTCTGACTCCTGTGCAATTAAGCTAGATCGTGCTCATGCTCAGCCACTTGAGTCATCTCCAGCTCTTTGCAACCCTATGGACTATAAAGTCTGCCAGGCTCCTCTGTCCATGGGATTCTCCAGGCAAGAAGACAGGAGTGGGTTGCCATGCCCTCCTCCAGGGGATCTTCCCAACCCAGGAATCAAATTCCCATCTCCTGCTCACAGATGGATTCTTTACCGCTGAGCCGCCAGGGAAGCCCTAATTAAGCTAGATACAACAGCAAAAGTATCTTGTACAATCTCCAGCTAGAGGAGAATTCCCCGGCGGTCCAGTAGTCAGAACCCCATGCTTTCACCACTGAGGCTCAGAGTTCAGTCCCTGGTTAGAGAACTAAGATTCTGTGGGTCTCGTGGCGTGGCCAGTAGATAAATAAAATCTCCAGTTATAAAATTAACATTTCTGTTTTTTTCTTAAATTGAACTACAATATGGTATTAGTTTTAGGTCACAGCAAAGTGATTCAGTTATACAGATATATTCTTTCAGGTCACTTTCTACTATAGGTTATTATCAGATATTCAATATAGTTCCTTGTGCTAGACAGTAAATCCTTGTTGCTTATCTGTTTTATACATAGTAGTTTTTATCTGTTAATCTCATACTCCTACTATATCCCTTTGCTTAAAAACATTTCTAAATAATGCATGGGTCAAAAATAAATCATAGGATTTCACAAAAATGTAAATGTTCTCCATGTCATTGAGCTATACACTTAAAAATTGTTAAAATGATAATTTGTGTTGTGTGTTTACCACAATTTTTAAAAATAAAAAAGTAATGGTGATAGAGAGCATAATTCCACTCTTATTAGAAATATTTCTAAATTTCTTCATTAAGTATGATGCAGCTAAAGCAGTAATCAGAAGTAAATCTAGAGCCTTAAATCAATATATCAAAAAGAAAAAAAAGGCAAGGGAAGAAAAAAATAACCAATAATAAGCATCCATCTTAAAATGTTATAAAAAGGGCTTCCCCGGTGGCTCAGTGGTAAAGACTCCGCCTGCCAATGCAGGAGACATGGATTTAATCCCAGTCCAGGAAGATCCCACACGTGACAGAGGAACTAAGCCCGTGCACCTCAACTGCTGAGCCTGTGCTCTCGAGTCTGGGAGCCCCAGCTGCAGAGCCTGCGTAGGACAGCAGCCGAAGCCTTTGAGCCCTAGCGCTTGTGCTCCACAAAGAGAGAAGCCACTGCAACGAGGAGCCTGCCCACGGCAATGAAGAACAGCCCCACTGCCGCAGCTAGAGAAACGCCCATGCAGCAAGCAAGAACCCACAGCCAAAAATAAAAATAAATTTAAAATAAAAAAGGATGTTAAAAAATTATAAAAATAAGCACTAAAAAATGAAACTAAGGGGAAAAATCGTGAACTAATAAACACATAATAAACAAAACCGACATGGAACAAAAATGAACAGAATTCACAAACCCCTAGCAAGACTAATAAAGAAAGAGGGTAAAAAATAAAAATAAGTAAAAACAGAGCAAAGGAGGTCATCAGGTTAAATGTGCACTGGTGACACAAGATTATAGTCCCTTCCTCTCCAAAGCCACTAAAGTGAAGGAACAAAGGCCAAAGAGGGAAGGGACGACAAGCAAGCAGCCAGCGACACCAGACAAATTTTGGAAGGTGCAAAGGGATGAAGATGTAGAAATGACTCACGGAACTCAGCAGAATGATGCAAACTCCCTGCTGGAGAAGGGCCCACAGGACGCTGTGGAGCCATGCCGTAACTGGCATTGAGGCACCAGACTTCCCAGAAGGCTAGGCCTAGTCAGTGCCCCAGGCCATGTGCTCCAATGACAGCTTAACAAGGATGTGCCTTGGCTGAGAACCAGGGTCCATGCTGCTTGCCCTTGAACCTGGGCAGATTTCTGTGAGCAGAGAATGGGGTGAAAGAGGTGCCACATGGCTCCTGGAAATAAGTCATGATGGGCAATACAGCAGCTGCCCAGCTCTCTCTCAGGAATGCTCACTGTTGGAGGCCGGCCTGCAAGTGATGAGAAGGGCCAGGCACATGAAGAAGTCACCTGCAAGTGTCCTAGCAGACAGCTGCAGTCAGCACACAGCAGAGATAAGGCACACCCTGTGCCTTGGCCAAATTCTAATTTACAGAAACCATGAGCTCACAGCTGAGAACTGGAACCTGAAGTACTAGTTTCCAGGTTAAGCCTGTTGTGCAGCAATGGATACTCCCTCAACAGTCCTTCCTGTGGTCCTCAAGGCCCGTGGCTGCCCGCCCACCCCACCCCATAGCCCAGGTCCCTAAAGGAGGAGGACCAGCAGGCAGAAGGCACAGGAGAAGTGAGGGGGGCAGGATGAAAACAGGATGGCATGGTAAAGAATGGGGTTCCTCCTCCTTTCCCCCAGCTCTGTTCCCAGGATGCTGACAGCCAGGCTCGGGCCCTCCCAGGCAGGAGGATGGAGGAGCAGTGTCTGGTAAGCTGACACAGGAACAGGCGGGTGCTGATGTGGGCAGCCCCTAGAAAAGCAGCAGAGTCCCCCTACAATTTACAGTCACAAGCTCCTCCATGCACACAGCTCTCAAAAAGCCCTTCAAGCTTCCCTCTTAAATAAGCAGATAGGCTAAAAGCAAGCATTCGAGTACATCCTTTAATAAGAAAAAGACCAAAATATAGAGGAAAAAACTAGGCTTGGACTATAAGAGAGCTCTCAAAGGATATTTATGGCTTGGCGAGGGTGGGTGGGTCGGGGGGGGAGGGGAAGGGGAATTAGAGAAAGGGATGCTATTTTTTGTTAATTTTTAAAAGAACATTTGGGACAAAAAAGCAATCTCTTTGAAATTAAAAACCAGAATGGTAGAATTTAAAATTTCAACAAAATTTAGAAGATAAAATTGAAGCATTCTCAAAACAAAACCAAAGTTCCAATTTTTCAAAAATAAATAAATAAATAAAAATACTAGAGGTTTGCTCCAGGAGGTATACAAACCAGCTAAAAATAACTATCAAGAAAAAAATGAATAGAAATTTTTTTAAAAAGTTTTTAAAATGTCTTTTGGCCTCTCTGAATGGCATGTGGGATCTTAATTCCCCGACCAGGGATCAAACCCATACTCCTTGCAATGGCAGCATTGAGTCATAACCACTGGACCACAAAGGAAGTCCTCAGAACAGAAATTATTTTAAACAGTGCCTGAAAATAAATGTTTCTAGATTTAAAAGGCTCACCAAGGGATTCCCCTGGCAGTCCAGTGGTTAACTCTGTGCTCCCAAGGCAGGGAGTATGGGCTCAATCCCTGGTCAGGAAACTATATCCCACATGCCATGCCATGAAGTGTGGCCTAAAATAAGCTTTTTAAAAACCTAAATAAAAAGTCCCACCAAGTTATCAGCCCAATGAATGAAAAATGACACATAGTATTTTAGAATACCTAGGATAAAGGGACTGTCTTAAAACTTCAAAAGAGAAAAAGGTTACATATACAAAAGAAGTGTCAGATGACATGGTACTTCTCAACAATAAGACCAAAACCTAGGATTCAAATATAATACCTTCAAATACTGAAATATCTAACCTAGGAAGTCTCTGTCTTGCCCAAATGGCAATCCAGCCTTGGATAAAGGCATTTTTAGACTTCAAGGTGACAAAACCTTTACTTCCCTTTCAACATTTCTCAGGACTTACAGAAGATATGCTCCACCAAAAGGAAGGGAGATTGGAGGCTTCTAGAACAGGGATCAGATAAAGGAGGAAAGCAAAAAGAACACTCGGCAAACATGAAGAGAAGTTCCAGCATGACAGCAGTGTCAGACCTGGACAGCATAAAGTCTAAATTAAAACAAGAGCATCAAGGGCTCCCCAAAATTACTTCCCCAAGGAAGATAATGCAATAAATAGAACACCTAACGTGCCTGGCATACAACAAGTTTTACAGTCCCACCAGACTATTTCTGGCTACATTATAAGAGAAAAAGAAAAGCAAATATACAAGTAAAGCAACAATTACCTCTAGGGAAAACATAAATAACAAAGAAAATATAATCAAAATGTACTGTATGGATTATCTGCAAATAACACAGAGCCATGATCATCCAAATATAGGATAGTACTTAAATGAAATAGTCATATAGTTAATACTGTGGGACAAAAGAGGTGCTTGTGTATGTCTAGGTGGGAAGAAGGGAGGGTTTGAGCAATAGCCAAGCTAAGATCTTAAACTAAATCATCTCCCATTATGGGAAGTCAATATACAATTTTCAAAATAAAAAAGCCAGCATTAGTCTGAATGAGACAATCATTGGCCACAGCACTGAAAAGAAAGGTAAAGAGTTACTCCAGAGAGCAAGGGGCATGGGTGGTGAATGGGCCAAGATTACTTTTTCATTTTAGGCATATTTTTAAAAATTATGCATATGCATAACTGGTTTAAAACTAAAATTTAATTTAAAAAGAAATGTGAAGAAAATGAATTGGAGACATTCTAGACACTCTTGAAAGCGTGTTGGCTACAGAGAGAAGGCATTTCACAGTGAACAAGCATTCCCACACCTACACCCCACACACAGGCAACTTCCCAACAGCTTTTTAGTACCATCTCTTAAATAAGAACAAGAAGCCAAGAATCATTAGACATTTGAGGAAAGCTGCTAACTTGAAATACAGGATTACAAATTAAATTAAAACACACACACATCCAGATAAAGGGAGGCGGAACCTGTGCCAAAGAAACATGCAAAAACTAAAAATTCCTAGTCCTCAGCAGGACAAGTGAGGATACTATATGTACAAATCAAGAACAGAATACTATTTTTTAAAGAGGATTAAAAGAAGGAGAGAAGGAAGGAAAACCCAGAAAACAATTCATCAGTTCTTAAGACAGATGGATTGGAAGCCAAAGTAGAAAATTAGAGGATATATTTGTAAAGTCTAGCATCCAACTAAGGAGTTCAGAAAGAAAAGAGAAAAAAATAATAGTAATAAGAAAACAAGAAAACTTCCCAGGATTACAAGATAGGAGTTTGATTGCAAGGATTCATGAAGCACATTAGAGGAAGACAGGCCTAGACAGAGGATAATTTTCAGAACACAGAGGACAAAGGGAAGACCCTAGAAACTTCCAGAGGAGGGAGTACGTTACCCATGAGGGGTTAAGAGTGAGAACGACACGGGAATATAACAGCAACTACAGAAGTCCCAGTACCAGACAGCACTGCCTCCAGATTTCTTAGAGACAAAAACTTCCAACCTAGAATTTCATGCCTATTCACAAACTTACTGAATTGTGAGGGTAGAATCTTTGGACATGCAAGATCTCAGAAAATTAAGCCTCTCACACACCCTTTCTCAGGAAGGTACTAGAAGATAATCTCTGCCAGGAGAGGATAAACCAGGCAGGAAGATGATGTGAGAGGCACACAACAGAGGGTCCTACCAAGAGGGAAGGCAGGGAGTCCCTGGGGTGGCGGCCAAGAGCCCTCCCAAGATGAAACAAGGCAGCAGGCTGCCAGAGCAGCACGCAGGCCAGGTGGAAGTAGGTCAGAGGCCCCGGGAGGGGCGTCTTAAGATGGGGAGGGTGGCAGTGAACCTGATGTGTTGGTGGTATTGCAACAGAAGAAAAGGGAGTCACAGCAAACAATGCAGGGTAGCTCTAAGCAACCTCTTCAACGGGCCCTAAGTGAATCTAACTAATTCTATGATGACTATACCAGAAGGGTGAGGACGGACCAGATGTATGGGTTAGGAGACCACTAAACAGAATTAAGGGCTTCCCAGGTAGCTCAGGGAGAAGGCATTGGCACCCCACTCCAGTACTCTTGCCTGGAAAATCCCATGCATAGAGGAGCCTGGTAGGCTTCAGTCCATGGGGTCACAAAGAGTCGGACACGACTGAGCGACTTCACCTTCACTTTCATGCACTGGAGAAGGAAAGGGTAACCTACTCCAGTGTTCTTGTCTGGAGAATCCCAGGGAAGGTGGAGCCTAGTGGGCTGCCGTCTATGGGGTTGCACAGAGTCAGACACGACTGAAGCGACTTAGCAGCAGCAGCAGGTAGCTCAGTGGTAAAGAATTCACCTGCCAATGCAGGAGACATGGGTTTGATCCCTGGGTCAGGAAGATCCCTTGGAGGAGGAAATGGCAACCCACTCCAGTATTCCTGCCTGGGAAATCCCACGGACTGAGAAGCTTGGCAGGTTGCAGTCCATGGGGTTGCAAACAGTCGGACATGACTGAGCAATTGAGCACACATACACAAAAAGAATTAAAGCCAATAATAGATGGTACTAAAAACTCAACAACAACAAAAATCAACAAATCTTAATAAAAGCCATGTTACCTGGAAAAACAGAATTACACACCAAGGAAAAACCAGAGGACTGGGAAGTGGTCACCTAAGGAATAGGTAATTGGTGTGGGGGAGGAGGGCTGCTGTATCTCTGTACTAAGCCATATATAACCATATGATTCTATGTGTACATATGGCTTCAGTAAAGACAAGAACTAAATGTTTATGTTTCATAGAAACTCAAAAGAGTGCTCATCATTCTGTCCACTTAAAAACAAGGACTTTCAATCCTGCCAGACATAGGGATGAACAGAGGCTGTGATAGGCATGAGCAAAGCAAAAGATCCTGGGATGGAGAGTCCTGAAAGCAGAAACATTTTTTCTTCCCAGCTTCCTAAACCAGAAATAATAACAAATAAGAAATAACTACCTCAGCCAGCCCCTGGGAGGATTCGGTGTCTCTAAGGGAACAAAAATAATCATGAACTCTTACAAACACAAGCCCCGTACTCCATACTACAATGCTATCTAAAAACTGCATTTATATACACCTGGAAATAACTGACAGCTCTTTCATAAGCAATGAAGGGGAAGAACCAAGAAGAGAGAAAAGCTCATTCAGTCTGATAAAGTGCATCTCATAATTGAGCTAGTAACTCAGTGCCCCATACTCTCCCCATCTTCTGTTATTCAAACTTCTAGCAAAGGTCAGGAATCAGTGGGAATTCACAAGTAACATTTGAGGACGGAGGGGCAGCCCTGCCACATGATGAGCCGAGAACAGCTGGGAACAGTATAACAAGACTCAACTTCCTCTCCTCCTCAGCATCTCACTGACAAGCTAGGATGAGAGTCAAGAGACAAATCTGATCAGAGTACCACTTACAAGGCGGTAAACAAAAATAGTCACCAATCATTGATTCTGAGCTTCTGCTTCTTCATCTATAAAATCGAGGTAAACTAGGTAAAAACAATGGTCCTCCCTCTTGGAATTGTTCTGAGTGTTGACTAAGAAAATATATACTCTAAGATCGGAGACTGGATGCATGACAAGCTCTCAGGCCATTTTAGTTATCTGGCTCACTGGGATCTCTTTAAAACTGAGTGACGTCGGGTGGTGCCTGGCCCAGGTTAGAGTAGAATAGAACCCCACGGGGTTCCTCCAGGCTGTATCTGGGGCATTCATTCAATTGGGCCCTGAGCACCAGCAGCCACTCGGCCGGCCCCACTCTCCGAGAGCCCGCCTCTGCGACCCTCCGGCAGGAGAGAAGGTGCAGGGCCCCGCCGGGAGCAGCAGATGCACCACCCCAAAGAGCCATTTTCCAGCTGCCGCTCCCCAAGCTCACAGCAGCAGCTGGAGGAGAGGAGGCGAGCAGCCGAGAGGACCCGGCATTTAGAAGGATTATCTCCCAGCAGCCGGGACTTATGCAACAGTCTGTGGAAACAAATACAAAATATTCCCAAGGGAAAGCGCGGCCAGGTCAGGGAGTTAACACAGAAAACAACAGCCCCAGTCACAGGACAATGCGCTTAGCTCACAGAGGTTAGTTCCTAACCTCTGGCCGTCTAATGAAAGCTGGGCTCCTCTCATAAAACAAATGAGCGTTCAGAAATAAACATAGGGGAGTTTAGCGGTCCAGAGGCCATCAAGGCTACCTGGTGAAAATCTGGACTTCGCCAGCGGCAAGTCTACGGCGTTCACAGCTGGCTCAACCCAGAGACACACTTTACGGAAATACAGGGTGGGACGGCGGGTGCGGGGCCGCCGCCTTCCTTATTTTGTCAAGGGTGGCGTATTCTCCGCCTACCAAAAATAGATTAAATAAAATTAAGAAAGAGCTCGCCCTGAGCTCTCACTGCGAGAAACGGCTGCGCGGTTCAGGAGACGCAAGAGCAAATCCAGTCCCGCGAGCTGGCCCCTCGCAGCCCCCTCCCCGGCCCGGTACCTGGCAGCGCCGCGTCCTCTGCGTCCCCGGCGTCCCTGGTCTCCGCGTCCCCCGCGGCCTCCACGCCCCGCTCCTCCGGCCCTACGCGCGCCTCGGGCTCCGCGGGCGGCGGCGGCGAGGCCGGGGCGCACTGGGGCGCGGGGGCCCCGGTGCCCGACGACGCCGAAGACGCCGAGTCGTCCGAGGCGCCGGCCTGGCCCCAGTCGTCCCAGAGCCAGGGCGCGTGCGCCTGCTCCAGCAGCCGGCGACCCAGGCGGTAGTGGCGCAGCGCACGGTAGCACGGCCCGTACTCGTCCCAGCGCGGCTCCTGGTAGCGCTTCATGTACTCGCTCTTCACGCCGCTCCCCGGGGACATGGTGCCGCGCGTCGGCCCCGGGAGCCCAGCTTTCGGCGCCGAGCGGTAGCCTACAGAGCCCAAGACACGACACAGAGGCACGCCCCACCCCTCCGCCAGCCCAGCCCGCCGCGACGTTTAAACCCAGGGCCCCGCCCGGCCGCGGCGGGCTGGGGCGGAGCGTGGGAGGCGGGGGCGGGGCGTGGGGCGAGGGGCGGGGGCGGGGCGTGGGGCGAGGGGCGGGGGCGGGGCGTGGGGCGAGGGGCGGGGGCGGGGAGGTGGGGGCGGGGCGTGGGGCCAGGGGCGGGGGGAGGGCGCGGCCCGCCTGGGGAGGGGGCGGAGACCAGGAGGGCGGCCCGGGGGCGAGGGAGGGCCGAGCGGCCCGCGCTGCAGGGCGCGGGGGTCACCTGGGAGGGCGGCTCGCGAGCCCAGAAGCCAGAGGCCGCGGGAGCCCGCGGATGGGAGGTGCAAGAGGGAGGCGTGGGCGCGGGGAGCGGGGCGGCCTCGGGGTCTTGGGCGCGGGGAGCGGGGCGGCCTCGGGATCTCCGGAGCGGGACGTGTGGGCAAGAGGGGCAGCGCCGATTACCTCCTTCTTGTACCTCCAGCCCCGCGGCTCCGGCGGGTCCTCGGCGCGAGTGGCGCAGCACCCCGGATCCGCCCGCTCTCCCAGCGCTTTCCTGCCGAGCAAGATGTCGCTCCTGCAGCAACCGGTAGGGGAAGGCGCCGCCTCAGTCCCGGGAGCCGTCGTCTCCCGCGCGCGCTCCCGGTCCCCGGCCCCCACCCCTCTCGGTGGGGGCGGCGACTTCGGCGCCTGGCGTGTGATGCGGGCGACTCGGCTGGCCCAGGACCGTAGCCAGGTCCCCGCCCGCCCGAGGCGCCCACGAGCCTGATTGTGGGAGGCGCTGCCCCGGGCCCCCGCCGCATCAGGAGGCGTCAGGGAACGGAGCCGCCCACCCAGCGACGTTGTGTGTTCTCTTCCCGACGCTTGCCCGGGTCGCGCTTCCCAGAAACAACCCCACGTGCGCGCGTTGGCTCTTGCTTCCTTTGCTCTGTTCACAACACCTGTTACTCTGGCTTTAACTCCTTTCAGTGCTTTGGTGTAACTCCTTTCTTGTCTACACCCCCGAACATTTTTTGAGTAAGTGAGTGAGTGAAGTCGGTCAGTCGAGTCCGACTCTTTGCGGCCCCGTGGACTGTAGCCTATCAGGCTCCTCCGTCCATGGGATTTTCCAGGCAAGAGTGCTGGAGTGGATTGCCATTTCCTTCTCCAGGGAATCTTCCCGACCCAGGAATCGAACCTGGGTCTCCCGCATTGCAGGCAAACGCTTTACAGTCTGAGCCACCAGGGAACATTTTTTTGAAGCTATTGATGAAAACTGCCAACACACCCTCCCAGAGGCCCAGGTGCACAGAAAACCTTGGCGGACTTGGTTGCTTTGTGCTAAGTATACAATGTTGCGCTGATTGTTACAGTTTCCAGAGCGGTCCCGAGCAGATTCTTCCCCTTTATGAAAAGGAGCCTGGATACATTAGTAACTCAGATTTGAAAGAAAAGAAGTTCAGTTCAGTCGCTCAGTCGCGTCCGACTCTTTGCGACCCCATGAATCTCAGCACGCCAGGCCTGCCTGTCCATCACCAACTCCCGGAGTTCACTCAGACTCATGTCCATCGAGTCGGTGATGCCATCCAGCCATCTCATCCTCTGTCGTCCCCTTCTCCTCCTGCCCCCAATCCCTCCTAGCATCAGGGTCTTTTCCAATGAGTCAACTCTTCGCATGAGATGGCCAAAGTGTTAGAGTTTCATCTTCAGCATCAGTCCTTCCAATGAACACCCAGGACTGATCCCCTATAGGATGGACTGGTTGGATCTCCTTGCAGTCCAAGGGACTCTCAAGAGTCTAATTCTTCGGCACTCAGTTTTCTTCGCCGTCCAACTCTTGCATCCATACATGACTACTGGAAAAACCATAGCCTTGACTAGACGGACCTTTGTTGGCAAAGTAATATCTCTGCTTTTCAATATGCTATCTAGGTCGGTCATAACTTTCCTTCCAAGGTGTAAGCGTCTTTTAATTTCATGGTTCACCATCCGCAATGATTTTGGAGCCCCAGAAAATAAAGTCTGACACTGTTTCCACTGTTTCCCCATCTATCTGCCATGAAGTGATGGGACCAGACGCCATGATCTTAGTTTTCTGAATGTTGAGCTTTAAGCCAACTTTTTCACCCTCCTCTTTCACTTTCATCAAGAGGCTTTTTAGTTCCTCTTCACTTTCTGCCATAAGGGTGGTGTCATCTGCATATCTGAGGTTATTGAGATTTCTTCCAACAATCTTGATTCCAGCTTGTGCTTCTTCCTGTCCAGCGTTTCTCATGATGTACTCTGCATATAAGTTAAATAAGCAGGGTGACAATAGATAGCCTTGACGCACTCATTTTCCTATTTGGAACCAGTCTGTTGTTCCATGTCCAGTTCTAATTGTTGCTTCCTGACCTGCATACAGATTTCTCAAGAGGCAGGTCAGGCGGTCTGGTATTCCCATCTCTTTCAGAATTTTCCACAGTTTATTGTGATCCACACAGTCAAAGGCTTTGGCATAGTCAATAAAGCAGAAATAGATGTTTTTCTGGAACTCTCTTGCTTTTTTCATGATCCAGCAGATGTTGGCAATTTGATCTCTGGTTCCTCTGCCTTTTCGAAAACTAGCTTGAACATCTGGAAGTTCACAGTTAACGTATTGCTGAAGCCTGGCTTGGAGAATTTTGACATGACTTTACTAGCATGTGAGATGAGTACAATCGTGCGGTAGTTTGAGCATTTTTTGGCATTGCCTTTCTTTGGGATTGGAATGAAAACTGACCTTTTCCAGTCCTGTGGCCACTGCTGAGTTTTCCAAATTTGCTGGCATATTGAGGGCAGCACTTTCACAGCATCATCTTTCAGGATTTGAAAGAGCTCTACTGGAATTCCATCACCTCCACTAGCTTTGTTTGTAGTCATGGTTTCTAAGGCCCACTTGACTTCACATTCCAGAATGTCTGGCTCTAGGTGAGTGATCACACCATCGTGATTATCTCCGTGGTAAAGCTCTTTTTGTACAGTTCTTCTGTATATTCTTGCCACCTCTTCTTAATATCTTCTGCTTCTGTTAGGTCCCTACCATTTCTGTCCTTTATTGAGCCCATCTTTGCATGACATGTTCCCTTGGTACCTCTATTTTCTTAAAGAGATCTCTAGTCTTTCCCATTCTGTTGTTTTCCTCGATTTCTTTGCATTGATCGCTGGGAAGGCTTTCTTATCTCTCCTCGCAAAGAAGTTGGGGGAAGTCAAAACATTAGCAGTTAAAAAGCAGGCCTAGGTTCTGGCTTCCATACTGGATTTCCACCAACTTGCGTCTGTTTTCCCTCCTGCCTCCATGTCCTGCGCCACCCTGCATCATAACCAAAAGATCCACAGGTAGACGCTGCCCAAGCAGGACAAGTCATCCTGTTCTGAGAACTTGAAGGTAGTTGTCCAGAAGTCATTAACACTAATTGTTAATGGCAGTTTTCTGGAAAAACGCTTGTGACCTCCACTGTTGACACCCGCATGGTGGCCCTGATTTCTCCCCTCCTCAACTTTACCTTATATAGCTTGAAATATCCCAGGAACCTGCTAATGCATTTCTCTTTAAACTGGTTTCCCATGGCTGCAAACAAAAGAACCTTAATAAATATATTAATAATGTGGGGGGAATGACGATGTGCGGTTACATAAAAAATTCAGAACACAATCTGTTTCAGTTAGCTTTGGTTGCATAATTAAGTACCCTAAAACTTGTGGTTTAAAACAAAGATGTATTACTTCTCACAGTTCTATGGGTTAGCTAGGCCATTCCAAAGCTGGTTTCATTCTGCTGGTTTAGACTCAAACAGTTGCATTCAGCGGGAGGGAGAACTGGTCTGGAAGGTTCAACATGGCTTTACTCACATGCCTGACATTGGAGCTGGCTGTGGGCTGGGCTGTCTTGATATCCTCCCTGTATTCTTGTCCCCCAGGAGGTTAGCCTAGCTTCTTCACTGGGCCCTTTCTTCTAAGAAGTTAATAGCAGAAACATCTGCTGCAAGCTAATGCTCAAATAAGTCCCAAGGCTAGCCCACATTCAGAGAGCAAGAAACGCTACCTCTCCCTGAGAGGACTAGAAGCAAACTTACTTACTGCAGAGGGGTGTGCATACTGGATGGAGGAATTTGTGGTGGTATTTTACAGTCACACAACCACACACACACAGTATGAGATATGACACCATTTTCTGTATAACCGAAAAATAGGGTTAGGAATGATTTTTTTGTTTTACATTTCTCTATTGTGCAGATAGGTGCATGCCATTCATTCTATTTTTTAATGTATTGTTATTCAGGGCTTACCACTTGGAAGTGACAAAAACCTGATTCAACTAGCTTAAACAGAAAGGGTATTGATTGGCTCTTGCAAACCTAGACCCAGGAATCCAGTGAATATCATTGGGACTCTGCTTCTCTCTCTTGGTCTCTGAGCTTTCCTCTGGGGGCTGGCCTTTTCTCCCACTACAATGGACTTCCTCTTCACAGCTGGAGAAAGTGCAACTTATACTCCAAGCTTATGTTGTCTTAGCTGAGGACCACCAGCAACAGACAACTTCTTAGTATTCCAGTTATAGAGAAAGATTCTGGCTGTCATCAGGGGTAGGAGGTGATATGATTGGTCAGGAATGGGTCATGTTTCCATCCCTGTGAATGGGGATAGGGTGGGAGGCTGAAACTGACAGCCCCAGGAGACCCACGGGGAACAAGGAAGGACTGGCTCCCCAGAGGAAGGAGCGGTAGGCAGACAAAACAACATATGTTCATCCATATATTCGTCTTTGTGTTTAAAAAAAAAAAAAAGCAGGATGAGAAAGATCTAATTTGACAGCATGTGTAGGGAGAACCTTCTGGGTTCTAGTTGACCATAGGTAAGGTGCAACTGTTAAGACGTTGAATACAATCATAAGCAGTAGCCACAAAGTTGTATTTCTTTATCAGGGGCAGTAAACCTTTCCTGCAGAGAATCCTCTGTTCCTAGAGCACTGAAGGACTGCCTGTGTAGAAGACAGTGTTGTTTTGTTTTCTAGATAGAATCAGGACCAACAAGCAGAGAATATAAGCTACAACTGTGGCAAATATGGACCTGCAACTGGTTTCTGAAGCAAAAGGGAGACTTTAGGGCTGGCCTGTGGAGCTCCCAGAACAAACAGTAGAAAACAGACACCAAAGGGATGTCAGAGACTGGACAGCAGGGTCCCCATAAGGGTCCCTATAAGGCAGCCCTGGGTGGATCCCTCTACAAGAGAGAGTGGGAGCTGATAGAAAGGAAGGTCGATGCTAGACTCCTGAAAGATCACAGAAAGATAATCGAGATTTGCTACCCGAATGCACAGGTTCCATGTCTGAAAACCTGCTAGTGACTTCATCTGGCGGCCTCACAGAGTAGCAAGCCCCGCAGGCTGGCCTCCTTCAGGGAAGCTGGGCTGGACTTCCTGGCTCCCTGCTTCCAGAGTCCTGCATCTTGAGGCCCCGGGCACTGCCACTCCCTCCCCTCAGAGTGCCATCCCATCTGTCAATGTCTGTGTCCTTCTGAGCTAAGAGAGGCCATCTTCCAAGAGCGCCCCCGATTCACCCTTCCTTCCCCCAGGTGTTCTTTCCAGGAATGTGCCTCCTGCCTTTCCTGACCCCTCCCGCCTGGTGCTCCATCAGCTTTCATCTTCCCTTTTGTCTCTGGATTTTGCTTCTTTTTCTCTCTATTTCCCTCTCCCTGGCAACCCACTCCAGTATTCTTGCCTGGAAAATCCCGTGGACTGAGGATCCTGGTAGGCTACAGTCAATGGGGTCGCAAAGAGTCAGATACGACTGAGCGACTTCACTTCACTCTCTCTCCAAACACAGACTTGGGAATCCACTATCCACTCTACCCTTTTTATAAACCCACCTCCCCCCACCCCCAGTGTGGAAGCTCACATGCTAATGTGCTAAGTCGCTTCAGTCGTGTCCAATTCTATGTGACCCTGTGGATTGTAGCCTGCCAGGTTCCTCTGTTCATGGGATTCTTCAGGCAAGAATACCTGCGTGGTTTGCCGTACCCTCCTCCAGGGGATCTTCCCAATCTAGGGACAGAACCCATCTCTTATGTCTCCTGCATCAGCAGGCAGATTCTTTACCGTAAGTGCCACTTGGGAGACCCGTGGACGCTACAGATGCTAGATATTCTCCATAGCATCCTTTGCAGCTAGAATGGAGGCCTGTGACCTGAAAGGGAAAGTCTCTCAGTCGTGTCCGACTCTTTGTGGCCCCGTGGACTGTACAGCCCATGGGATTCTCCAGGCCAGACTACTAGAGTGGGTAGCCTTTCCCTTCTTCAGGGGATCTTCCCAACCCAGGGGGCGAACCCAGGTCTCCTGCATTGCAGGTGAATTCTTTACCAGCTGAGCCACAGGGGAAGCCCAAGAATACTGGAGGGGCTAGCCTATCCCTTCTCCAGCAGATCTTCTTAACCCAGAAATTGAACCCAGGTCTCGTGCATTGCAGGTGGATTCTTTACCAACGGAGCGATAAACTCTACTAATCAGATATTCCTGCCCCCAGGCTTGTAATCAGGGTCTGATGGTGCTGAGAAGGAAGGACCAAGAAGGTTTCTCTTTGGCTGAAATGCAAATTTCAGAGCCAAGTTCCTGGAGCAGCAGTGGCCCCAGCACTTGGAGAAATGCCTTTGTCCAGAGCCAATGGTGTCAGGGATGCAAGCTCCATTGGTCTCTACTGGTGTTCTTCCTCTCAGAGCCCCAAACCTGTTCCAGAGATTCTGGAAGCCACCCAAGCAGTGTTTAAATATTGATATATGTCTTTTCTCCTAAAATTAGCAGTGTTGATTTCTCTGAGCAAGCACCCTGATGCACTGGACTGTCCTAATTCCTTCCTCCTTGCTGACTGGTATCTGGTTTCTTTGACAGCTTCCTATTCCTCCTCCTCTGTTTGTTTGCTTAAATTTATCTATTGATTTATTTATAGGTGTGCTGAGCTTTGTTGCTGCGCTGGCTTCTCTCTAGCTGCAGAGAGTGGGGCTTCTCTCTAGTTGTGGCACGCAGGCTTCTCATTGTGGTGGCCTCTGTTGTTGCAGAGCATGGGCTCTAGGGCACACAAGCTTCAGCAGATGTGACTCCCCAGCTCCTGAGCACAGGCTCAATAGTTGTGGTACATGGGTACGGCACGTGGGATCTTCCCAGATCAGGGATCAAACTTGCGTCTCTTGCATTTGGCAGGCAGATTCTTTACCACTGAGCCACCAGAGAAGCCCTCCTCCTCCTCTTTTTTAAATTAAGGATTCCTCATTCTTTCTGCACCTCTCCACACCTACCATCTCTGCACAAGGGACCGCTTGTGCAGAGCAGTGATTACTATGTATACTGTGGCATCAATACCTCTGACCCCCAACCCCCGGAGCCAGACCACTGTGCAGCTCACTGGACATTCCCCCTTGGTGCACAGCTTGCCAGAAGCTCATATTCAGTGTTCATATTTCCCATCTTACTCTCCCCACCAATCCCTTTGTCTCTGTTCCCCATTTCGTTAATGGCATTTTCATTCTCCTCGTCATAGAGTCAAAATGTCAGGGTCATTCTAGAGCCTGGGTGCCCACATGCTAGGCTAGGGTGATCTTGTCCATCAGACAGTGTCTCTTGAGTTCATCCCCCCTTATCACATTGGTCAGGGATGGGAAGTACAACTCACAAGCATCAAGCGCCCTTCGTGGCCTTTCAGAGAACAGGACCTGATCTAAACAAAGGGTCTGCTGCAACAGTAGGCCCAGCTGTGTTACTGCACCCTCAGCCCCACCCCCATGATGACTGCCAAGGGAAGCCACTCCTATGGCTTGGGATGGGATGGGGCTGTCAGAGCCACAAGCTGGTCCAGACTGCTAAATGTGGGCAGAGAAAAATCATATTTTTAAAAAATCATCAAGTACAACTCAGTACTGTTTAACTGCCCTTTTTCTCTTCTTGCCTACAATGGAGGTAGTCAGGGACTACAATATAGAAAAATATATATGAACAGTTCCTTTTCTGTGGATAAGATCTGGGTGAAACATTTGTTTCACTGGATCAGTCCTGGTGGTCATAACCTTATGTCTGAACGTCGTACCAGCAACAGAAAAAGTCAAGAATATGCATTGAAAACAACAAAATATTTAGCTTGAGTTCCTGCCAAGAAGCCTGGGGAAATACCCCCAAGTTGATAGCCTGGAGCCTGTTCTTGAGAAGAGGATTCCCAAACAGCAAACCTCAACCTGTGTGCAAAACCGTCTGTCTATGCAACAGTGAGGTTGCCCAGACTCCTACTTATCTCTGGGGCTTCTGGAGTTGTTCACTTCCTGAGAAGAGGAAAAGAGAGGTTCTGTGCCAGGACCCACTGACTGCAGACCCTGACCTGGGCCACCAGTTGAGCTGTGGCCTGATAGGCTACTCAGCCCTGGGACAGCTCTCAGCTGAAGACGCATCTCAGTCTGATCAGGCCACTATAATGAAGCATCACACACTGGGCAGCTTATCAACAACAGACCTTTATTTCTGACAGCCCTGGTCAAGCTGCCAGAATGGACAAGTTCTGGGGAGAATCTAGTTCGTCCCTCACAGACTGTGTCCTCATATGGTGAGAAAAGGGGTGAGGGAGCTCTCCAGTATCTCTTATAATAGCAGAATCCCATTCATGGGGGCTCCACCCTCTTGATTGAATGGTCCTCCAAAGGCCTTACTCACTTCTTAGAATCATCACCTTGGGGGGGTAGGTTTCAACTTATGAACTAGTGGGACAAGGACATTCCGCCTATAGCAACCCTCCTCCTCTTCTGTTCCCCCTTCCCCCTGCTGCCTCTTATCTTCTAGGGCCTTTCTGGAACAGTCCCCCATATCTCCCCCCCACCCTCCCCCCCCCACCCTTCCACTTCCAGCTGTGCCTGTCTCCCATTCCTTGCTGTTTCCACTCTTGGTTCCATCTAACAGAGAAGCAAAAATATCCCCAATTACCTTGACTACTTGATAATAAGCCATCAAATCCAGAAAAACTGTGTGATTACCATGGCAATTTGTCAGAACATGAAATTCTATGTGCAGCTCTTCTGACAGCATTGGGAACGCCTGTTTTGAGAGTGAGCCCAGACTCAAATTCCGACTGTCTTGCTCTGTGTGGGGGGATGCTGAGCCCAGGGCCACCTAACTGAGTAAATTTCTGAAGACATTCTTGGCCAAACTGCCTGTATTGCATCAGCCCATCACCACGCATGTAAGGATATCTGTCTTTCTCTGAGGCTTCAGAATTTTCATGAGAGGATGACATTCTTAGTTCAGCAGCACAGACTCCCTACATTTCAAGTTTTCTCCCCGGATAACAGAGTCTCTAACTCTGCCAGGCTGGGGAGCAAGAAAATATCTGTCCTGGAGGATTCCCTAATGAATATGCACTGTCTCCATGGCTCTAGGATTCCAAAGTCTATTTTTTTCCCTTGCATTCTAGCCAATTTAGTAGAAAACCATGTACTTCAAGAGCACTGCTCTGGCCCCTCACAGAACTGCTTTTACTGAATTGCATCTGGACAGGAAACAGCCCGACAGAACTGTTGGATCTGGAAAGGGAGGTGACCTGGTCCTCACTTTGTGCATAATCCTCTGTGACAACCCATGGCAGAAATTCATCTCAGTCTTATATTGACAAGCTAACTAGTTTTTTACATCTTGAACACTGGAAAGTCTGATTTTTTTTTTTTTTTTTTTTTGCTTTGCTTCAGCTGCTATAAAGTATAGAGCCAAATTCATGGTGCACTTTTGGGCATTAACATACCAGGGCTGTATTCTTTTCCTTGCTCTAAATTCCTCCCTTACAGATTTGATCTTCTTGTAGCACATGTATTTCAGAAGCTGACTTAAATTTTTTTTTTTGAAAATTGTTATTAATGCTCCAAAATTCATGTAAAATGTGAACTTTTTAAGTCAATGAGATTTTCAGGAAATATGTAATATAAAGCTACACAGATGTCATGTTGGTATATAAGACACATGCTGCTGCTGCTAAGTCATGTCAGTCGTGTCCAACTCTGTGCAACCCCCACAGACAGCAGCCCACCAGGCTCCTCCGTCCCTGGGATTCTCCAGGCAAGAATACTGGAGTGGGTTGCCAGTGCCTTTTCCAATGCATGAAAGTGAAAAATGAAAGTGAAGTCACTAAGTCGTGTATTACTCTTCGAGATCCCATGGACTGTAGCCTACCAGACTCTTCTGTCTATAGGATTTTCCAGGCAAGAGTACTGGAGTGGGTTGCCATTGCCTTCTCTAATAAGATACATAAGAGATATTAAATACTTTAATTGGAAATCAGTATCTAAATACACTTGAATCCTGAATATAAATGTATATGTGTGTGTATATATATATCCACTTATACACATATATCAGTTCAGTTCAGTCACTCAGTCATGTCCGACTCTTTGCGACCCCATGAATCGCAGCACACCAGGCCTCCCTGTCCATCACCAACTCCCAGAGTCCACTCAGATTCACGTCCATCAAGCCAGCGATGCCATCCAGCCATCTCATCCTCGGTCGTCCCTTCTCCTCCTGCCCCCAATCCCTCCCAGCATCAAAGTCTTTTCCAAGGAGTCAACTCTTCGCATGAGGTGGCCAAAGTACTAGAGTTTCAGCTTTAGCATCATTTCTGCCAAAGAAATCCCAGGGTTGATCTCCTTCAGAATGGACTGGTTGGATCTCCTTGCAGTCCAAGAGACTCTCAAGAGTCTTCTCCAACACCACAGTTCAAAAGCATCAATTCTTCGGCGCTCAGCCTCCTTCACAGTCCAACTCTCACATCCATACATGACTACTGGAAAAACCATAGCCTTGACTAGATGGACCTTAGTCGGCAAAGTAATGTCTCTGCTTTTGAATATGCTATCTAGGTCGGTCATAACTTTTCTTCCAAGGAGTAAGTGTCTTTTAATTTCAAGGCTGCAATCACCATCTGCAGTGATTTTGGAGCTCAAAAAAATAAAGTCTGACACTGTTTCCACTGTTTCCCCATCTATTTGCCATGAAGTGATGGGACTGGATGCCATGATCTTAGTTTTCTGAATGTTGAGCTTTAAGCCAACTTTTTCACTCTCCTCTTTCACTTTCATCAAGAGGCTCTTTAGTTCCTCTTCACTTTCTGCCATAAGGGTGGTGTCATCTGCATATCTGAGGTTATTGAGATTTCTCCCGGCAATCTTGATTCCAGCTTGTGCTTCTTCCAGTCCAGCGTTTCTCATGATGTACTCTGCATATAAGTTAAATAAGCAGAGTGACAGTATACAGCCTTGACGTATTCCTTTTCCTATTTGGAACCAGTCTGTTGTTCCATGTCCAGTTCTAACTGTTGCTTTCCTGACCTGCATACAGATTTCTCAAGAGGCAGGTCAGGTGGTCTGGTATTCCTATCTCTCTCAAAATTTTCCACAGTTTATTGTGATCCACACAGTCAAAGTCTTTGGCATAGTCAATAAAGCAGAAATAGATGTTTTTCTGGAACTCTCTTGCTTTTTCCATGATCCAGCAGATGTTGGCAATTTGATCTCTGGTTCCTCTGCCTTTTCGAGAACTAGCTTGAACATCAGGAAGTTCACGGTTCACGTATTGCTGAAGCCTGGCTTGGAGAATTTTGAGCATTACTTTACTAGCATGTGAGATGAGTGCAATTGTGCGGTAGTTTGAGCATTCTTTGGCATTGCCTTTCTTTGGGATTGGAATGAAAACTGACTTTCTCCAGTCCTGTGGCCACTGCTGCGTTTTCCGAATTTGCTGGCATATTGAGTGCAGCACTTTCACAGCATCATCTTTCAGGATTTGAAATAGCTCTACTGGAATTCCATCACCTCCACTAGCTTTGTTCATACTGATTCTCTAGATGAGTGATCACACCATCGTGGTTATCCGGGTTCTGAAGATCTTTTTTGTACAGTTGTTCCATGTATTCTTGCCACCTCTTCTTAATATCTTCTGCTTCTGTTAGGTCCAGACCATTTCTGTCCTTTATCGAGCCCATCTTTGCATGAAATGTTCCCTTGGTATCTCTAATTTTCTGGAAGAGATCTCTAGTCTTTCCCATTCTGTTCTTTCCCTCTATTTCTTTGCATTGATCTCTGAAGAAGGCTTTCTTATCTCTTGCTATTCTTTGGAATTCTGCATTCAGATGTTTGTATATAAATCGCTTTGCTGTACACTTAAAACTAACACTACATTGTGTTAGGTTGGTACAAAAGTAATTGCAGTTTTGGCCCCATGAATTTTAAATCATTATAACTAGGCTCAAACACATTTTTATTAACCAAAATAGGAACCATTAACATCAGCATGTCTTGCCTACAAGAAATAAGTTTGTTTATCCCTGTAGCATAAAAATCCACGCTTTAAGATTTGACAAACTCTTGGAAAGCATTTTCTGCCTCCTGCTGGTTGTGTAAGCATTTTCTCTGTGCACCCATGGGTGCTCCAGGCAGAAAGATCAACCAGCCACGACCTGAGCTGAAGAAGAAGCTGTTCAAATGACAGCAGATTTAGAACCAGGATCAGCGACTGAAGCACTGGGTGGTCAGAGCTGTGAAGGCTGTTTATGCAGTGCCACCTCAAGAACTGGGCATCCAGTGCCAGCATGACTCTGGGAAGAAGCGCAGAAAACTCCAGCAGATCAGGCTTGCCCAGAAAGAGAAAGCAGCCATGGAAATGGACTAGTGAAACACAGCCCAAATTAAAAAGGAAGGCCAAAGCCCCCCAGCATGTAGGCATGGAGGACTTTGAAGATAAGAGCTGACTCTGAATCTCACCCTCCTACCAGACTCTTAGCTGGAGCCAGGAGGACTCGATGGTTGTTTCTAAAGACTGGGGAAAGCATTGCTCCTTCTCACTCTCCCCTTATTTCTCTTCCCTGATGGCCTACTGCCCTGTCCTAAAGGGATGCAGTGAGAGGAAGAGTGTAGAAAAGAAAGTTTGAAGAGGGAGTTCTAAGCAGTCAACTGAATTTGTAATAAAGCCCTAGCAATCTCACTGAGATGTGTGTGATTAAATGTAGGAATGGGGATGGGCCAGGAAAAGGGGTGATGAGCATGGAGACAACAATTGGGAAACAGGACCCACAGCACTTACTTGAGCAAAGGTGACAAGAAGCTAACCTCCCTGATGGCCCTGTCTCCCCAGTGAGTGATACTGCAACTTTCTATTTCTGACAAAAATAAAGGTTATTATAGATATGGCAGAGGAGGAAAGGGTTTTGATACCAGCCCTGCCACTTCCCCTGTGTGACCAAAGTGGACAAGTGACTGTGATTGTCTTTGCTACCTTTGCTGGATTATATTTTTAATAAAATGAACATTCTTTATCACTAAAAAAAAAAAAAAAAAAAGTTGCCAAGATGCCTGAAGAAATGGTAGTCAGTCAGTTGGCAAACGGTCAGGTGAATATGGCTATGGGGCAAAACTTCGTAACCAATTCATTCAACTTTTGAAGGGTTGGCTGTGCGACGTGTGGTCAGACAGTGTCATGGAGAAGAACTGGGCCCACTCTGTCGATAACGCTGGCTGCGAGCTTTGCAGCTTTCAGTGCGTCTCGCCGATCTGCTGAGCATGCTTCTCAGATGTCATGGTTTTGCCAGAATTCAGAAGGCTATAGTGAATCAGACGGGCAGCAGGCCACCAGACAGTGACCACGACCTCTTTTTGCTGCAATTTTGGCTTTAGAAAGTGCTTTGGAGCTTCTTCTCAGTCTGACCACTGAGCCAGTTGTATAAATTCCACTTTTTGTCCCATGTCACACATTGATCAAAAAATGGTTTGTTGTTGTCCCATAGAATAACAGAAGACAGCACATCCAAACCATGATTTTTTTTACCAGTCAGCTCAAGTTTTTTCACCTTTCTTTCAAATGCCAAATATCCATAGAATGGTCAACGCTGAGTTCTTGGGCACCTTCTTGTGTAGTTGTAAGAAGACCAGCTTCGATGACTGCTCTCAATTGGTCAGTGTCAATTTTTGATGGCCAGTCACTGTGCTCCTCATCTTTAAGGTTCTCGTCTCCTTTGCAAAACTTCCTGAACCACCCGTGCACTGTACATTCATTAGCAGTTCATGGGCCAAATGCTTTGTTGATGTTGCAAGTTGTCTCCATTGTTTTATGACCCATTTTGAACTTGAATTTACTTTTTGTCTAGCGTCATTTCTATAGTCTGAAATAAATATAAAATAAACAGCAAGTAATAAATCAATAGCAAAAAATAAAGTGAGGAATTCACATTGAAACGATGCAAAAATCTTAAATGTATATATATATATATATGTGTGTGTGTGTGTGTGTGTGTGTATGTATGTATTATTGTTGTTTAGTTGCTAAGTTCTGTCTGATTCTTTTGCAACCCTGTGGACTGTAGCCCAACAGGCTTCTCTGTCCATGAGATTTCCAGGCAAGAATACTGGAGTGAGTTGCCATTTCCTTCTCAAGAGTATCTTTCCGATTCAGGGACTGAACCCACATCACCTGCATTGGCAGGTGGATTCTTTACCACTGAGCCACTGAGGAAGCCCTATATATGTGTGTATATGTGTATTTGTGTGTGTGTGTGTGTATGCTCAGTTGCTCAGTCATGTCCAACTCTTTGTGACCCAATGGTATGTAACCCACCAAGCTCCTTTGTTCATGGGATTTTTCCAGGCAAGGAAACTGGAGTGGGTTGCCATTTTCTTCTCCAAGGGATCTTCCTGACCCAGAAATCAAACCTGCACTCCTGTGTCTCCTGCATTGGCCGGCAGATTCTTTACCACTGAGCCACTTGGGAAGTCGTGTGTGTGTGTGTGTGTGTGTGTGTGTGTGTGTGTGTGTGTGTGTGTGTTTCTGTATAATTTTTGAATTGTGGATGAGTATAACAAACCACGAGTAGAAGGTAAAAATTAAACACTTTGGTAAATTATGTCAGATTTGTGATCTCTGAAGAAAAAGATTTAGCTTTGGGATGACCAGGGACCAGGCTTGATCACTCAAGAGCTTTTGCTTAAAGCTCAACATTCAGAAAACTAAGATCATGGCATCCAGTCCCATCACTTCATGGCAAATAGATGGAGAAACAGTGGAAACAGTGTTAGACTTTATTTTGGGGGGCTCCAAAATCAATGCAGATGGTGATTGTAGCCATGAAATTAAAAGATGCTTTCTCCTTGGAAGGAAAGTTATGATCAACCTAGACAGCATATTGAAAAGCAGAGACATTACCTTGCCAACAAAGGTCCATCTAGTCAAGGCTACGGTTTTTCCAGTAGTCATGTATGGATGTGAGAGTTGGACTATAAAGAAAGCTGAGCGCCAAAGAATTGATGCTATTGAACTGTGGTGTTGGAGAAGACTCTTGAGAGTCTCTTGGACTACAAGGAGGTCCAACCAGTCCATCCTAAAGGAGATCAGTCCTGGGTATTCATTGGAAAGACTGATGTTGAAGCTGAAACTCCAATACTTTGGCCACCTGATGTGAAGAACCTACTCATTTCAAAAGACCCTGATGCTGGGAAAGATTGAAGGTGGGAGGAGAAGGGGACAACAGAGGATGAGATGGTTGGATGGCATCACCAACCCAATGGGCATGAGTTTGAGTCAACTCTGGGAGTTGGTGATGGACAGGGAGGCCTGGCGTGCTGCAGTCCACGGGGTCGCAAAGAGTCGGAGACGACTCTGCAACTGAACTGAACTGAACCAGACATATACTTTCGGATGGCAGGATTAGTCAGAAGTTTCTTAAGAAGGAGAAACATGTCCTTGAGCAGGATACATTGTTATATAATCATTGGTACAGAGTTTAAGGAAGAAAATATCCTTGAGCAAGATGAGTTGTTTTGTTGTGTAATCATTAGCTCTGGTTTATCCTTTTCACCTCTCTGAGAACCCCAGACCCCTTTCTCATCCTTGGGGACCCCAGACTTCTCATCAACCTAAGAACTGACTCTCATTCCCCCCTTTTTCTGTGAGGAGAATTATGTTGCTCAGGAAAAGGGGTGGTGTTTTCATTCCATAACTGCTTCCTGCTGGGATGGGGCACTGTCCCTAAATTGTTGAGGCAGCATATTCCCCTAACCCTCACATTGAGCCTCTGATCCAGGGCCCCCAGGTAATAGTTGGAGAGACTGTGGCACTCACAGGAGCTTGGACAACCACTTTAACTGAAAAGCTTTCAGATGATTAGAAACAAACCCAGTTACACAATTACAGCGGCAGGGAGCAAACAATAAAAACAGAAAAATTAGAATTATTATTAAGATAGTTATCCACCATGGGGAGCTAGTTAATGTTTCCCAAAATGAGGTGACTGAGGCTTCAGGAGTATCCATAGCCTGAATCATCTTGTTCATGTGCTTAGTGAAGTGAGTAACATTAGTGCTCATATCTGGTATATGTGTACAACATTGGGTATGAATAATGGCACAAGTTCCTCCTTGTGAAGCCATTAGAATATCTAAGACCAATCTGTTTTGTAAAACCACCTATCTAATTTGTATTTGCTCAGGATTAAGGGCTGAAATTGATTTTTTGAGAATCTTGTAAAGTCTGTTGAGTAAAGTTAGTCAGAGCATCAACTCGTAGCACAATATCAGTAGTTCCCAGAGGGAATGAATATTGCAGCCAGATAATCATACCAGTGAAATACAGACCTTGTCCAGTGAGTTTTAAGGTGTGGCAGATTAGCAGGCTTCTCTGGAAACTCTGAAACCATGAAGTCATGACTAAAATCGAGACCTAGGGTGCATCTCCCTGTCCAGCCAGGGGGAGGCCACGCCCATGGGTCAGAGCCACACATCCAGTGGGTCCCGTCAGGAGCAAGCCAGCGTGACTGAGGGATCCGGTCCCAATCAGTGCCTGGCCAGGCAAAAGGAGGACTTGAACTGGGATTGGAACACATAGGAATGGTTACACTGCTTGTTTCTTGGGGCAAAAATCCCAACTGTTTCTAGTCGTTATAATTAAGTTGTCAGCTAACTTCTGGGGATGGCTCTTTTGGTTCCCAGCATATGGAGGTGTTAGATAGTAGGTATCTCTTTTCAGGAGTTAGCCATATGACCTCACTCCATATTTGATAAACATCAGGGAGAAAACCACCCATTCTAGACCCATTTACCTATTTATGTGCAGTAAAATAGTCATTAAATCAAGATAATGTATGTTGCTGCTGCTGCTGCTGCTGCTAAGTCGCTTCAGTTGTGTCCAACTCTGTGCGATCCCATAGATGGCAGCCCACCAGGCTTCCCCGTCCCTGGGATTCTCCAGGCAAGAACACTGGAGTGGGTTGCCATTTCCTTCTCCAGCGCATGAAAGTGAAAAGCAAAGTGAAGTCGCTCAGTCGTGTCCAGCTCTTAGTGACCCCATGGACTGCAGCCCACCACACTCCTCCGCCCATGGGATTTTCCAGGCAAGAGTACTGGAGTGCGTTGCCATTGCCTTCTTCAAAGATCATGTATAATCAAAGTTAAAAGTCAGACAATAAAGTATAAGGATTAGGCACCATGGGGTGTAAAGAAATCACAGCCTCATTTATTATTCATAAATCTTGAACTAGTCTCCATTTATCATTTGACTTTTCTTACACTCAAAATGTTACATGGACTGTTATAGGGAATTAATAGTCTTTGTTCCTTTAAATTTTCAATGATGGGTTTTAACCCTTCCTTAACCTCAGGTTTCAGTGGATACTGCTTTTGATATGGAAATAGATGAGGGTCTTTGAGCTTGACAAGGATAGGAACAGTATTTTGTGCTCGACCCAGTTTTTCCATCAGTCCACACTTTAGGATTTACATTTTGTTCAAATAATGGGAGAGAAAGAGCAGGCTCCATATTCATGAAACCAGAGGCCTGGACGTTGCTCAGTATATCCCTCCCCAGAAGGCGTGAAGGGGACTCCAACATGATCAGAAACTCATGAGAAACAGCTTAGAGTCCCAGTTGCAGCTTAAAGGATGACTGGAATAATAGCATTTGGCTCATCCGGACAGTCCCGATAGTGGATCAGGAAGAAAGCAGGCCAGGGCCTTCAGTGAGCACAGAGAAAGTTGCCCCAGAGTCCAAAAGAAAATCAATTGACTGCCCCCCCCCACCCCCACAGTTATTAATACCCGGGGTCCTTGGGTGTTTTTAGAAGAGGGGCTCATGTGGGGACCTCCAGGCACCTTCAGTCCTGATTGTCCTGAGAGTCCAAGCCCTGAGGCCTACGCCTCTCGGGGAGTCTCTCCTCCAGTGTGGTCCTTTCCAGACCAGATAGGGAGCTGGAGCAGCTTAGATGCCTGAGGGCAGCCTCACTTGAGATGCCCCTCCTTTCCATAGTAATAACAAGCCTGTCCCTTTTCGCCTGGGTTCCTCTGGGCATTTTTCAGGCTGTTTTAGAATGGATCTGAAAGCCATTGTTAGAGCTTCAGTCTTTCCTGGTGTTTTTCTGCCTTTTCTCCTCCTCATCCTCCCTACCATAGTAAACTGTCTGCAGCAGTTTATCTAAAGACTGATTTGGTCCGAATGCCTATTTTAGTACTTTACAGTGGATATCCTCAGCCGACTGAATGAGAAATCTCTTTTAAGATCATTCCTCCCTCTGTACTTTTGGGATCAATGTCAGTAAACTTGCAGAGAGCCTCCCATTGTCTGTGTCAGGAGCTTCCTTTTCTCCCAGTTCTATGTCAGCCAACTTAGCATAGTTTAAAGTCTTAGCATGTGCTCGCTTGAGTCCTTCAAGAATACATATGACAAAGAAGGCTCTGATCCCATGTTCGTTTAGCCATGTTATAGTCCCAGTCTAGCTCTGCTATGGGAAATGCTCGGCTCCCAGTCAGGAGGAGGGCTATTTTGTGTTCTCTTTTCCCACTTGTCTCACATTCAAGCCATCTCCAAAAGTAGTAGCTTCCCCCAAAACTTGAGCTCTTGAATCAGGAGTCAGTGTCTGTCCCAAGACATATGTTACATATCTCCAAGTAAAGTCATAAAGTAAAGTTAGTCCCATAAAGGCTTCTATGTATTTTTTAGATCCTAGACCACAGTTGGGACTGTTTGAATATCTACTGAGTCTGAGGCAACCCCTCCTGGAAGGGTGCCCCGGTTCTCAGTCTGTTCAATTTGAAGCCCCAGATATAGGGGCAAAGTAAGAGGATAGGAGGTGGGTGACAGATTCACACCCGAATCTGCACAAGTCTGACATGTCTCATGGAGAGAAAAAGAGCAACACATATGGCACTTCTACCAATTTCCCTTGTTTTCTACAGAACCAGTCTAATTGTAAAACAATATTATAATTAAGATACGCTTCAACCGGCCAGCGTTCCCCTTCTTCCAAAGGATACTGTGGCCATTCAGTATCACAGAAGAAGATCAGGCATGTCTTTTTTAAACTCTGGGGATCAAACTTGTCCCAGTTTTTATAAAAATACTTTTTAAAGGAGTAGTTCTTGGAACTGCTAGCTCCCATCTGTAAGACAGAAAAAAGCGGCATCCACAGCCCTGGCTTTTTTCCACTGGAGGTGTCCCTCCCTGCTTTAGATGGGGGTGGAGACAGACTTTCCAGTGAAGCTTTTCTTTCCTTGTCTGACTTGGTCTGTCCCTTGCTGACACAGACACCTTACTCTTTCCCATCAGCCCGCTCGTTCTACCACTGAGGCAGGACAGAGACGCACCAGAGGTAGACCTGATGGCATCCCAAATTGATTTCCTCACAGGCCCCATCTCTCAACACAGTCATATTGAGGGCTGGGGCTTCAACAAATGCATTTGGAGGGGGCACCATTCAGCCCATGGGATATACCTTGACAGTTTTGGAGATCCCAATGTGACGTCCAAGTAGATTCAACTTTCAGCACATCATTGCCCCAAAAAAGTGCACCCCCGAGGCCAGGTGAGCCCAGGAACATATTTTGTTCATTCCTGGAGTGAATCTCAAGTGGTAATAGGAATCGTTTTTTTGACTCTCTGCTTCTCTGCCCTCTGTCCCTGCCCCATGGTTTTGGTTCTGTTTCAGGTCTTTAGACAAGCTTGCTTTTGGCTCTGATTTGGACATGGCTAATATTGTATTCCTTGTAGCAATGATTAGGAGTCTGGCTTTATGGTCTAACCATGTAGGGGGCAGAGAAGGCAATGGCAACCCACTCCAGTACTCTTGCCTGGAAAATCCCATAGACGGAGGGGCCTGGTGGGCTGCAGTCCATGGGGTCGCTAAAAGTCAGACACAACTAAGCGACTTCACTTTCGCTTTTCACTTTCCTGCATTGGAGAAGGAAATGGCAACCCACTCCAGGTCTTCCCTGGAGAGTCCCAGGGACGGGGGAGCCTGGTGGGCTGCTGTCTATGGGGTCACACAGAGTCGGACACGACTGAAGCGACACAGCAACATATAGGAGGATGCTGATAATTTTTCTCTACCACATGAAATACAATGGAGACTTGGGTTAACAGTCTTGTTTGTCTATTTAGGAACTTAAGTCAATTACATGAATATTTCATGCACACCACGAAGGAGGTCAGTTCTCTGAGCTATGAACTTGCTCTGCTCTAAACTATTAATACAGACTCTGGAAGCTGGATTACAACAGGGAATGACGGTCTTAGGATGTTGGTAGAAAAGATTTTACCAGAAATGTCTAACAATCGATACCTCAAGAAATAAATTTATAGCTATAGACTTACAAGTTGAAGCTGCTTGGACAACTCTCAGTTTGAGATCAAGTCAAAATTTCCAAAACTCTTATTAGTGGTTCCCAACCAGTAAGGATGTGGCATTTGCCAATGTCTGCAGACAATCCTGGTTGTCACAAAGGGGGAAAAGTGCTAGTGGCATCTTGTGAGAAGAGGACAGAGATGCTACTAAACACCCTACAAGGCAAAGACAGTGCCCACAACAATTAATCATCTGTCCCAAAATATCAGTAGGGCCAAGGTTGGGAAACCCTGCTCTAGTGATATGTATCTTGCTTAATTATTGATTAGACATTTTTTAATTGTGTAAGGAAGTATTGATGTTAACTTATAAAAATGCAAATGATTTTTTTTATCCTGGTAAATATTCATAACCCAAAATTTACCATTTTAAGTGTATAATTCAGTGACATTAAGTACATTCACACTGCTATGCAACCATCACCACTACTCACCTCCAGAACGTCTTCATCTTCCCAAACTCAAACTCCATTTACCTTAAACAGTAATTCATCTCTCCTTCTTCCCCCAGACTCTGGCAACAAGCATTCTGCTGTCTGTCTCTATGAATTTTGACTATTCTAAGTACCTCATATAAGTGGCTCTATAGGGTATTTATCCTTCTGTGACTGACATACCAATTAACATAATGTCTTCGAAGTTCATCAGTTTTGTAGCATTAGAATTTCCTTCCTTTTTAAAGCTTAATAATACCCCATGCTTTGTATACCACATTTTGTTCTTCCATTGACCTATCAATAGACATTTGGGTTGTTATCATCATTTGGCTATTGTGAATAATGCTGCTGTGAACATGAGTGTTCAGGTCCCTGCTTCCAGTTCTTTTGAGTATATACCTATAACTGGAATTCCTTCATCATATGGTGATTCTGTGTTTAATTTTCTACACAGCAGCTTCACCATTTTACAGTCCAACCAGTAATACACAAGGATTCCAGTTTCTCCACATCTTTGCCAATACTTCTAATGGGTGTGAAGTGATATCACACAGAGGTTTGATTAGTATTTCCCTACCAGTCAGTGAAAAGTTATGACCAACCTAGATAGCATATTCAAAAGCAGAGACATTACTTTGCCAACTAAGGTCTGTCTAGTCAAGGCTATGGTTTTTCCTGTGGTCATGTATGGATGTGAGAGTTGGACTATGAAGAAAGCTGAGCACCGAAGAATTGATGCTTTTGAACTGTGGTGTTGGGGAAGACTCTTGAGAGTCCCTTGGACTGCAAGGAGATCCAACCAGTCCATTCTGAAGGAGATCAGCCCTGGGATTTCTTTGGAAGGAATGATGCTAAAGCTGAAACTCCAGTACTTTGGCCACCTCATGAGAAGAGTTGACTCATTGGAAAAGACTCTGATGCTGGGAGGGATTGGGGGCAGGAGGAGAAGGGGACGACTGAGGATGAGATGGCTGGATGGCATCACTGACTCGATGGACATGAGTCTGAGTGAACTCTGGGAGTTGGTGATGGACAGGGAGGCCTGGCATGCTGCGATTCATGGGGTTGCAAAGAGTCGGACACGACTGAGCAACTGAACTGACTGACTGACTGACCAGTCAGTGATGTGGAGCATCTTTTCATGTGCTTACTGGCCTTTCTACATCTTCTTTGGATAAATATCTATTTAAGTATTTTGCCCATTTTTAAATCAGGTTGTTTTAATTGTTGTTGTTAAGTTGCAGGAATTCTTTATAATTCTGAATATTAACCCCTTATCAGATCTATGGTTTGCGTGTATTATCTCCCAATCTGTGGGTTGCCTTTTCCCTCTGTTGATAGTGTACTTTGAAATGTATAAAACTAAATTTTGATTAAGCCCAATTTATGTATGTTTTCTTTTATTGCTGTGCTTTCTGTGGCATAGCAAATAAATTGTTGCCAAAACTAATGTTATGAAGCTTTTTCCAGTTTTCTTCTGAGAGTGTTATAGTTTTAGCTCTTACAATTAAGTCTGTGATCCATTTTGAGTAGTTTTTTTTTTGTATATGTTGTAAGATAAGAGTACAACTTCACTCTTTTGCATAAGGATATCCAGTTTTCTCAGCACAATTTGTTGAGGAGTCTGTCTTTTCTTTATTGAATGGTCTTGGCATCCTTGTGCAAAGGTTTATTTATGTGAAAAGATTTGTTTGAGAGCTCTCTATTCTATTTCATTTCTATATGTGTATGTCTTTTTGCCAGTATCTCACTTTTTTTTTCAATTACTGTAGCTTTGTAATAAGTTTTGAAATCTGGAATTATGAGTCCTCAACTTTGTATTCTTTGGCTATTCAGGGTACCTTGAATTTTAAGATAAGTTTTTCTATTTTTGAAAAAAAGAATCATTGGGATTTTGATAAGGATTTCACTGAAGCTGCAGATCACTTTGAATAGTATTGCTTCCCAGGTGTAGTGGTAAAGAAACCACCTGCGATGTGGGAGACTGGGGTTCAATCCCTGGGCTGGGAAGATCTCCTGGAGTAAAAACTGGCAACCCACTCTAGCATTCTTGCCCAGGAAATTCCATGGACAGAGGAGACTGGCGGGCTACAGTCCATGGGGTTGCAAAGATTTGGACACAACCGAGCATGCACACATTGGATAGTACTGGCATTTTACAACATAAAATCTTTTCAATTTGTGAACAAATAATGTCTTCCCATTTTTTAGTGTATTCTTTAATTTCTTTTAAGCAATGTTTCACAGTTTTCAGGGTACAAGACTTTTGCCTCCTTGATTCTTTATTCCTAAGTATTTTATTTTTTCTGATGCTATTGTAAGTAGAATTGTTTTCTTAATTTCCTCTTTGGATTGTCATTGTTTTTGTATAGAAATGCAACTGATTTTTGTACAATGATTTTGTGTCCTGCAACTTTGCTGAATTCATTTATTAATTCTGACAAGTTTTATGTATAATCTTTTGGGTTTCCTGCATATATGATCATGCCATCTGTGAACAGAGATAATTTTATTTCTTCAAGAAATTGCAAAAGATGAGCATCCTTTTCTTGTTCCTGGTCTTAACAAAAACACGTTTCAATCTTTCACCTTTGGATATGAAAGTTTTCTTATGTGGCCTTTATTATGTTGAGGAAATTTCTTTCCATTCCTAGTTTACTGACTCTTTTTTATCATAAAATGGTGTTATACACAAAAATAAACTCAAAATGGATTAAAGATCTAAATGTAAGACCAGAAACTATAAAACTTCTAGAGGAAAACATAGGCAAAACAATCTCCAACATAAATCACAGCAGGATCCTCTATGATCCACCTCCCAGAATATTGGAAATAAAAGCCAAAATAAACAAATTGGACCTAATTAAAATTACAAGCTTTTGCACAACAAAGGAAACTATAAGCAAGGTGAAAAGACAGCCTTCAGAATGGGAGGAAATAAAATACCAAACAAAGCAACTGACAAAGAATTAATCTCAAAAAAATACAAGCAACTCCTAAAGATCAATTCCAGAAAAATAAACGACCCAATCAAAAAGTGGGCCAAAGAACTAAACAGACATTTCTCCAAAGCAGACATACAGATGGCTAACAAACACATGAAAAGATGCTCAACATCACTCATTATTAGAGAAATGCAAATCAAACCCACAATGAGGTACCATTTCACAGCAGTCAGAATGGCTGCTATCCAAAAATCTACAAGCAATAAATGCTGGAGAGGGTGTGGAGAAAAGGGAACCCTCTTACCCTGCTGGTGGGAATGCAAACTAGTATAGCCACTATGGAGAACAGTGTGGAGATTCCTTAAAAAACTGGAAATAGAACTGCCATATGATCCAGCAATCCCACTGCTGGGCATACACACCAAGGAAACCAGAATTGAAAGAGACACATGTACCCCAATGTTCATTGCAGCATTGTTTATAATAGCCAGGACATGGAAGCAACCTAGATGTCCATCAGCAGACGAATGGATAAGAAAGCTATGGTACGTATACACAATGGAATATTATGCAGCCATTAAAAAGAATACATTTGAATCCATTCTAATGAGGTGGATGAAAGTGGAGCCTATGATACAGAGTGAAGTTAGCCAGAAAGAAAAACACCAATACAGTATATTAACGCATGTATATGGAATTTAGAAAGATGGTAACAATAACCCTGTATGCGAGATAGCAAAAGAGACACATATGTATAGAACAGTCTTTTGGACTCTGTGAGAGAGGGCGAGGGTGGGGTGGTTTGAGAGAATGGCATTGAAACATGTATATTATCATATATGAAATGAATCACCAGTCCAGGTTCGATGCATGATACAGGGTGCTCGGGGCTGATGCACTGGAATGACCCTGAGGGATGGGATGGGGAGGGAGGTGGGAGGAGGGTTCAGGATGGGGAACACATGTACACCCGTGGTGGATTCATGTCAATGTATGGCAAAACCAATATAAAATTGTAAAATAAAAAATAAAAAGGTGTTGAATTTTATAAAAAAAAAACACAACTCTGAATCAGTTATGATAATCATGTGATTTTTTTCTTTCATTCTATTAATATTTGTTACACAAATTGATTTCCATATGTTGAACCATCATTGCATTCTGAGAGTAAATCCCAGCTGGTCCCAGTGTATAATCCTCTTACTATGCCGCTAATTCAGTTTGCTAATTGAGGATTTTTACATCATATTCAAAAGTAAAGGTGTGTAGTTTTCTTTTCTTGTAATATTTTTATCTGGCTTTGGTATCAGAGACATGCTGGTTTCACAGAACAAGCTAGGAAGTGTTTCCTCCTCTTCAGTAGTTCGATGCATGATACGGGATGCTCGGGGCTGGTGCACTGGGACGACCCAGAGGGATGGTATGGGGAGGGAGGAGGGAGGGGGTTCAGAATGGGGAACACGTGTATACCTGTGGCGGGTTCATGTTGATGTATGGCAAAACCAATACAATATTGTAAAGCAGTTAACCTCCAATTAAGATAAATAAATCTATATTTAAAAAAAAAAATTTTAAGAAGAATTTGAGAAAGATTGGTAGAAATCCCAAGAGAAGCAATCTGATCCAGGGCTTTTCTGTGTTGGGAAATTTTAAATTAATGATATAATGTCCTTACTAGTTACAGGTCTATTTAGATATTCTATTTCTTCATGATTCAGTCTTGGTAGGTTGTGTGTTTCTAGGAATTTGTAAATCTCATCTGGGCTATTCATTTTGGTGGCCTGCAATTGTCCCTACTACTTTCTTATATTCCTTCTTATTATATTTCTATAAAATAAGTAATAATGGCTCCATTTTCATTTCTGTCTGTAGTAATTTGACTTTTCTTCTCTTCCCTTTTTTTCCTAATCAATTTCACTAAAGACTTCTAAATTTCGTTACTCTTTTTCAAGAACCAAATTTTGGTTTCACTGATTTTTTTCCATTGTTTTTCTATTCTCTATCTCATTTTTCTCTACTCTAACCTTTTTCCTTCCTTTTGCTAGCTACGGTTTAATATTGTCTTCTTTTTCTCAACTGTAAAGTGAGGTTGTTGAATTGAAGTCCTTCTTTTTAAATGTGTTTACAACTGCAGATTTCCCTTTTAGCACCCTTTCTGCCACCTCACTTAAGTTTTGACCTAACATAATTATGTTTTGTTTTCATTTTCATTTGTTGCAAGATATTTTCTAATTTAGCTTATAATTTTTTCTTTGACTTACTGGCTGTTTGAGGGCATTGTTTAATTTCCATGTATTTGTATATTTTCCAGTTTTCATTTTGTTATTGACTTCTAGTTTTATTCCATTGTAATCAGAAAAGATATTTTATATGTGGTTTAACAGAAATAAGTATAAAATAATTTTACTAATATCACTCAGAAATTATTGTTATCCAGAGAACTTTGTCCTATAGAATGCAAATGATTTATAGCTTATAGAAAATAAAACTCCAACAGTTATTATTCCTCTATGGAACATTAACCAATTTGTATGGGATTCTGTAATCTTCTTCCAGCATTCTTTCTGTGCCTATAAATACTTCTGTATCTCCCATAACCCTTTGAACTAACTCTCTCAGCTTACTTGTTCCTTTAGTCATGAGTTTAATAAATCTTTGCTATGTGTTTAATCTAATAAATAAATAACTCTAATAGAAAATTGGGATATAATTAGATAAAATTAAAATGTTTATCAAAGACAGGTATAACTTGTTCATATTTGGTGAAGAAGAAAATCTGTAGAAAGAAATGGGCTAAAAGAGGGGTAAATGAGACCTCTTGCACAGGCAGAGGTCTTACCCTTAGGAGCCAGAGTGTTGTCCATTTTCTGATCCTGGAGAGAAGACAAAAGTGGTATGTGAAAGGCAACTGAGTGACAGTGACAAGTCAACTGTAGATTCCGGGGCTGCTGATATTGTTCAACATCTCATCATGCTTCTTTTCAGAACCCAGGGAATTGGCAACCATGCCCAAAATGACAATACCGGTCAGAAGCCAGACTAAGCCTCTCCCCAGCCCTGTGCAGCCTGTGCCGCTGGCGCATGTAACATGTAACACACCCGGACCTTCGGCCAGTAGAGAAGACATGGCTAAGACATGGTAAGGTACAATATGTCAACATTAACACTGGATTCTCTAAGCACAGTAGCAGGTATTCAAAATGCATTTACTGTGGGTGATGTAGTTGACTCTGTTTTGTCTCAAATAGAAAACAAAGAAGACTGTTATTTCCAAGTGTATCTAAAAGAAAACATTTCTGCATGTATAGTAAGAATTTTAACATTCACCAAAAGGAGGGCTGACCTTAGCCCCCATCCCATGGTGGGTAATTTCCAAGCCCTTGGAATGCCATACCTGGTGAGTGTCTTTGTTGACCTGGGGTTTTGGACTGCACCAGAATATCTAACGATGTGTTGATGTGGGGGCTTCTGAGTCATGCAGTATCAGCTCAACCTCCAGAAGGTCTAGAGACTGAGGTCAACCACATGGACAGCTGACCATGGAGCCCCAATAAAGGCTTTGGATACCAAGACTTGAGTGAGCGTCCCTGATTGGCAATATTCCCCTCATACCGCCTCACATCATTGCTAAGAGGAGTTCACACCATTCTTGTCTCCATGCGGGAGGAAGCTGAAAGGCTTGAGTTGGAAGCCCACCACTCTCCAAGGCTCTGCCCGTACACTTCTCTAGTTATCTGCTTTCAGGCTACGCCCTTTGCTGTTATAAACTGTAACTATGCGTATGTCAGCTTTCAATGAGTTCTACCGGTCCTTTGGGAGAATAACTAGGGTAAATAACTCTAACAGAAAATTAGAATATAATTAGGTCAAATAAAAATGCTTATTAAAGACAGAGGTAAATTGTTCATATTTGGAGAAGGGGAACATCTGCAGAAAGAAATAGGCTAAAAGTGGGTAAAAGAGACCTCAGGCACAGGCAGCAGTCTTAACCTTGAGAGCCAAAGTATTGCCCATTTTGTGAGCCAGAAGAGAAGGAGAAAATGTTACATGAAAGGGAGTGGAGATCACCTAAGGATGGACTTCGGGGAGCCTCACATTTGCAATTGATGTCAAAGGGAAGGTGGTTTTGTGGGCTGTGCTCCCCAACTTCTCATTTTGTTGTTGTTGTTTAATCGCTAAGTCATATCCGACTCTTTTGTGACGCCCATGAACTATAGTCAGCCAGGCTCCTCTGTCTATGGTATTTCCCAGCAAGAATACTATTGTGGGTTTCCATTTCCTTCTCCAGAGATTCTTACCCACCTAGGGATCAAGCGTGCATCTCTGCACGTCTCCTGCATTGGCAGGCAGATTCTTGACCACTGATCATCAGTTCAGTCGCTCAGTCGTGTCCGACTCTTTGCAACCCCATGAATTGCAGCACGCCAGGCCTCCCTGTCCATCACCAACTCCCGGAGTTCACTCAGACTCACATCCATCGAGTCAATGATGCCATCCAGCATCTCATCCTCGGTCGTCCCCTTCTCCTCCTGCCCCCAATCCCTCCCAGCATCAGAGTCTTTTCCAGTGAGTCAGTTCTTCACATAATGTAGCCAAAGTACTGCAGTTTTGGCTTTAGCATCATTCCTTCCAAAGAACACCCAAGACTAATCTCCTTTAGAATGGACTGGTTGGACCTCCTTGCAGTCCAGGGGACTCTCAACAGTCTTCTCCAACACCACAGTTCAAAAGCACCAATTCTTTAGCTCTCAGCTTTCTTCACAGTCCAACTCTCACATCCCTACATGACTACTGGAAAAACCATAGCCTTGACTAGATGGACCCTTGTTGGCAAAGTAATGTCTCTGCTTTTGAATATGCTATTGAGGTTGATCATAACTTTCCTTCCAGGGAGTAAGTGTCTTTTAATTTCATGGCTGCAATCACCATCTGCAGTGATTTTGGAGCTCAAAAAAATGAAGTCTGACACTGTTTCCACTGTTTCCCCATCTATTTCCCATGAAGTGATGGGACCAGATGCCATGATCTTAGTTTTCTGAATGTTCAGGGAAGCCCAATTTGTCACTACTGGAGATTAAACATAAGGACACAGGTCATCAAGAAATCCTGATGGTAAAGTATAGAAAGTAGAGGAAAAGTATCAGAAGAGCCTTCTGATCAAGACTGCAATGTGTTTAATTAGACTCCCTGTTGGTGAAGTTGGAGCAGTGGGGATGGGATTAGGTATAGCAAGTTTTCATTCATGGGTCCCCTAAAATTCAGAAGCTGTTTAGATATTGGTCACTCCACATCCCATTAGTCTTAAAAACTGAGAGTACATTGTAGGGAATATACTATGCACAGGCCTGTACTATAATTAACAGGGCCTCTTTGAAAAATAAAAATGACTTTCTCATTACCCCCAGATGAAGGGCTGGGAGCAGTAAAAAGTACATCCTGGAAAGACATCTTGAAAACAAGATGTTGAAATACTGATGTGATTGATGGAAAACCACTAGTGATGTTCCAGAACCTTGAGGGAGTTGCTGAGAAAAGGCATCACTAGCTGAAGGGCTAAACAAAGTCATGAAAGGCCTGAAGGTTTGACATTGAGGACTGTGCATTGTATATCTTTATCCCCAATCTGAGATTGTAAAGAATAGATATCTCTAGAGCACAAATATGGAAGTAGAAGTTAGCAATAAAAGGCATGTGAGGATTAGGATCTGGGCTTTTGCCTGCGAATGTCATCAGCCCCCTGATCCCCACTTTATTTCCAAGTCTTATTTTTCCTTATTTTTCTGCGGCACCACTCCCTAAGGTTTGTTCATTGTTGGGCTGGTCCTGACACACATTTATAAGATTCTAGTGAAGATTTATAAGATACTAGTGAGTGTTCCACAAGGTCACACCCTTACTAACAGAGCTGCAGAATTAAATCCTTCATTTGGCTCATTCACATGTGCTGGGGTCCTGCCCTGGTGGATCCAGGGAAATTCGAAGGAGAGACAGCGTGGGCGAAGAAAAACTTATTTATTTAATTAGAAATATAAAGAGAGATTAAGAAGAAATAGTGTAGTAGGAAAATTTAGTGGAGAAAAGAGGTTGAATAACTTGGTTTATGTGGAAAACCAATGAAGTTCCAAGACAAGGAACTTGCACCATCTACGTTAGGCCACTGGCGCCCTCTTGAATAGCAGGGGGTGGCCCGCCTTGGGCTCCCTCTTTTGTGGATCTTAGAAGCCAGGGCAAGTAAGTAGACATGGCGAGCCTCCACGCCCCAGATGGGAATTCAGCCAGAAAATAAAGACACAGGAGAAACCAGTCCAGTGACTGGCCCATCCCCTGTTGTCCAGAAAGGCCTTTTATACCTTTTTTTGTACATAGACATCAATGGATAATATAAAATTATGCAGCATCAGCAGCCCTGACTCTTATCGAGACCAGGCTTTCTCTCTGCATACCTAGTTGTATATACAAGTCTTCGGTGATTTGCATCATCTTCTGGCCAGAGGGCCAATTAACATTTTACAGCCCTTTTCTGATAAGGGTTTGTCAACCAGAAGACTTATTTGCGTTGTTCTTCCCAAAGTCTGGTGCCACTCTCAGAAAGCACTAAATAAAGTTACATTCTTACATAGCAAGGACACAGCAATTTATAACAATGAAAGAAGTACAGTGATTTATAACAAAGAGAAAAGTAATTAACTCAAAAGTCTAGTGTTGCCAACATCAAAACTACTATATTCCTATTTCTACATCCCAATTACATTGATTAATATCCTTCAGGTGCCTAAAAGATAAAGAATATGGAGGCCTGGCAGCAGTCATTGAGTCAACAGTGAAAACCCATCACCAATATGATTTTTAGCTCTTTAGAAAAGGCTCTATATCTTTAAGATGCTTTAAGTTTTGTGCCTCTTGCAGTTGGGGGGCTGAAAACAATTCACAAATTGTAAACAGTCTGGGGGAACTTTTCAGGCAAGTTAGAGAGCCATCAAAGGGGGTTCAGACCGAGACATTCTTTTTATATGCAATAAGGCAGGCAGACTCTGGTTTTTGGGGGTAGGTGTTCAGGAAAACTCAGGTGGAACCCCTGAAGCTAGATCACGCCTTTGCATTTTGTCTGGCTTCCTTCCTCATGACCATTGACATGGGCGGGATTCCTCACATTGGCTCCCGGCACACATGGAAGAAGAGACTTCTATGGTGTCCAATGGTTAAGACTCTGCACTTCCACTGCAGGGGCCATGGATTTGACTCCTGGTCAGAGAAGTTCTGCATGCTCCAAGGTGCAGCCAAAAAATAAATCAGCTTCCCTTTATTCCCACATGGAAGAAGATACATTCTGTGAGAGCCACCTGTTATAAACCACAAAGATGACTCTGAAGAAAACTGTTGTCTGTGATTCACAATAAAGATGTTTCAAAATATAATTTACATGTACAAGATGTTAAAATAGCAACAAAAGCACAGCACAAGATCCTGAGACCGATGGCAAGCCCTCGCTGTGATGTTGGAATGTACTATGTAATACTCATCAGTTCTGCTGTGTGACACCTCTCTCTGCAATGGACAGCTTGCCAGAAAGTCTCCTCTTGCTCTTTCCTTTTCTTGTACAGACACTTTGTCTCCTTAAAGTGGAAAGATGCATACAGAATATAGTGTAGAAGGACAACGATGACTCGTGAATGCTTCGTGACTCATTTATTGAAGACCTGGGACTCAGATTTCACCTCAGGATGAAGAACTTTCTGACAAATTAAAATGGGCCAGAAGTGTGATTGACTGCTCTAACAAGTAGACTATGGAAGACCCTTGCTGGGACTCAAGCACTAGTGAAAGTGAAGTGAAATCGTTCAGTCATGTCCGACTCTTTGCAACCCCATGAACTGTGGCCTGTCAAGCTCTTCTGTCCGTGGGATTTTCCAGCAAGAATATTGGAGTGGGTTGCCATTTCCTTCTCCGGGGGTCTTCCCAATCCAGGGATCGAACCCGGGTCTCCTGCATTGCAGGAGCACGAGTGGAGAATAAATTATATCAGCAGAGTCACTTAGCCATTAGGAGCAAGGGCTCCTCAGTCAGACAGACCTGGACTGAGAACCCGGCTTCCCCACCTATCTCCACTGTGCCCTAGGGGAGCCACCTGCTTATGTAACCTCAGCTTTTGAACCTGAAAAATGGGAATGGTAGCAACACCTCTGTCATAGAGTTGTTGGAACATTGCAGCAAGATGTACACTGGGGGATTCACAAGACTTCTAAAACTGTTTACCTCAGACTGGAACTTGAACCCATGTGCCAGAATTCAAACTGAGCCAAGACCCATAGCCTTCCAACTGAGATCACAGACCTGGTTTCAGTTCCAAATGAAGCTCAGCTTCTTGATGTCTCATCACAGAAATAATTCAGTGAGAGACAAAGTGATAGCTAAGAAGTGGATTTATTCAGAGAGAAACACACTCCACTGACAGAGTATGGGCCATCTCAGAAGGTGAGTGCAGCCTTGAAATGTAGTGTGGTTAGCTTTGATGGACTGGGTAATTCTATAGGCTAACTAGTGGGAGGATTATTTCATCTATTTTGGGGAAGGGGTGGGGATTTCCAGGGGTTGGGCCACCACCCAGTTTTTGGTCTTTGATGATCAACCTTGGAACTGTCGTGGTGCCTCTGGCTGTGTCATTTAGCTTGCTGTTATGTTATAATGAGTGTATACTGAGGATCAAGGTCTAGTCAAGTTGACTTGTCTAACATCTTGGACCCATTTGGTTTGAATCAGTTTATACTGTGCCCTTGGGCTATGTCATTCTTTCAAAGGTTGTGCCCTGCTCCCTTCCCTTCTGTTTCACTTTCATAAATGTTAGGAAATTTCACTGATTTTGTGCCTTTTGAAAAAAGAGCAGAAGCATTTCAGTACAGACCATCTGACAAAGGGCACTTCAACAAGTGATACAGATGAGACCAAGGTCACAGTCCTCACTCTCTGGAAAAGCAGAGAAGTCTGAGCAAGTTTTTGCTGCCTTTCATCTCATTTGGATAAGATAATAGTCTCCATAAACACTTCCTACTTAGTGTATTAAATAGAGCAAGAAACCACCAGCTTCTCCAGTAGACAAACACAAACATTTCAGGATCTACTACTCAGCCAGAATGAAATAATGCTTTTTGCAGTAACATGAATGGACCTCAAGATTATCACATTGTTACTGAGTACAAGCTCACTCTGCTCACTGCAAAATAGGTCAATGAATCCATGAGGCTGAGGTGTTTAGGCAAGGAATGCAACTTTATTTGAAAAGCCAGATGACTGAGAAGATGGCAGACTAATGTTTCAAAGTAACCATCTTGTCAAGGCCTGCCTGGATGCCAGGTTCTTTTATAAAACAAGAGAGAGAAGCTGTGAGGGACTGAAGTCAAAAGAGAATACAGAGGGAGAGGTGGCGAGGAAGTAAAGAGGGTCTTCAGTCTTGCAAAATATCTCTGGGAAGGGCCAACCTTTGAAAAGGGATGTGTTAAATCTCTTCTTTTCTGTAGCCATTCACAGGTAGGCAGGGTCAGATTATCTATGAGCTGAACAAAGGCACTTTAACAGTCCTGGTAGAGGGAGAGAGTCCCTTGAGGCAGGCCGTTATATGATTATAATAACAACAGCAATGAAAAGCAAGTCAAAGAAATGGTTCCAAAATGGAGTCAGAGTTGGTTCTTCTCTGCAACAACACTAAATGAAATAAATAAGATGGAGAAAGGCAAATACTATATTGTTTCAGGAAGGGGGGGCCCTTTCAGGGCCTGAGAGTGGACTCTTGTCTAACACTCAGAAATGAATTGTCTGAGGAGACGCACATGCTGACAAAGCAAGAGATTTTATTGGGAAGAGGCACCTGGGTAGAGAGCAGTAGGGTAAGAGAACCCAAGAGACTGCTTTGCCATGTGGCTCACAGTCTTGGGTTTTATGATGATGGGATTAGTTTCTGGGTTGTCTTTGGCCAGTCATTCTGACTCAGTCCTTCCTGGTAGCACATGCATTGTTTTGTTCAGCCAAGGTGGATGCCAACAAGAAGGACTCTAGGAGGTGGTTGGACATGTGGTGTCTTCCTTTGACCTTTCCCAAATTCTTCTGGGAAATAAGTGGCTTAGTGGTGGCTTATTAGTTCTGTGTTTCTTACCAAATCCTCCTGTCTTAAAATAACTCACACAAATGGTTATGATGGTGCCTGGTCAGGGTGGGCGATTTCAGTCAGTGTGCTTCCCCTAACAATATATTGTTAGGTAGTTAGAATAGGAAAAAGGAGTCCAAAATGGTGGTGACTAAAAGATAAAGAGAAAAGCCTGAAAAAATGGAACAAAAGAAAATCTGTGGGCTGAAGTGAGAACTTGAGGTGAAACAAACATGCCCCTTCTTGGCTAGCCCAATGTGCATAGGGAAGGCTCAAGGGGGGAAGGAGACAAATAAGATTGAGGCCTCCCCTTTGGGCATGGCCTGCACTCATGCCTTGAGGGTATACTATCCTTTGTTTGCCGAAAAAAACTCTGAGCTGTAACACTGGTCTGCTATTTCAAATCTTTGCTGCAGCGAGACAGAACGGAGGAAATTATACACTCCCCTGACATATGGGTGCCGTGTCTCAGATGTAACCTGGCTGAAACAACCTCAGCTCGGCCCCAGCAAGGCGGAAAACAAGCAGAGAAAAAGCCCAACTGGTGAAAGCTCACGTGGTGGAAACTGAATGCAAAGAAAACCTAGAACAGCAGAAGTGACACGAAGCCCTGTGTGCTGGAAACCAGGACAACAAAAACAAACTTGGTAGAAAGCTCATGCAACTCAGTCTCAGATTCCAGAAGACCTCCAGTTAAGGTAGGAGGTCCTCGCCCCTGTGGCTGGAAGGACATATGGCTAACAAAATCTTAATCCCTTTACAGTCTCTCATTTCTTGTTTCCTTGAACCCCCTGTGAACAAGTGAGTTGCAGTGGGTACAACTGAGGGACTCTGGCAGGGGTTATTCCCCAGTGTGCCCCAAAGGCTCCACTATCTGCTGCACCTTAGTAGCTGTTGCCCAAGTGGGTGAGGGTTCTTCTGTCTTTAACCTCCTCTGTGCCATGGATCAGGCCAATGAAAATGAAATTATGGGCACAGATCAGGCATTTAGCAGTTTCTCCAGCAAGTTATAAAGGGGTTCCTCAGCATGTTCTTCCCACTGATATTTCCTCCTACCCTTCAGCTCCTCTCCCCATCTATGCCACTGTTTACAAAGTATTGGGCAGGTCATCATCTTTCCATTTCTAAAAGTTGTTCTTGAAATTATTTACCTGAGATTGGGACTCAAACTCACATGGCAGAGACTCTTGCTATGTTTAGTCACTCAGTTGTGTCCAGCTGAGACTTGAGCCTGGCCAAAACCCATGGTGCCTCGTTTCAGGACCTAATGAAGCTCAGGTTCTTGATGTCTCATTGCAAAAAGAATTCAGTGAGACACAGCAATAGATAAGAGGTGGATTTGTTCAGATGCAGAGAGAAGCACAGTCCACAGAGTATGTACCATCACAGCGGGTGTATGCAGCGGCCATGAAATGTGGTGTGGTTAGTTTTTGTGAGCTGGCTGATTTGCTAATGAGTGGGAGGACCATTCCAACAATTGAGGAACCATCCACTCCTGGGTCTTTTGACAGTGCCATGGAACTGTCATGGCACTGCTGGGTGTGTCATTTAGCTTGCAAATTGAGGATCAAGGTTTAGTTGAATTTGACTTGTCTGTGGTCATCTACAAACTTGGACTTACCAAGAACGTTACCAATTACTGATCAACAAAGGCATTTGCCATCTGCCTCTACGGAGATTGAACCTCATGCTGCTACACCTTCAACAACCCCTGTGGGAGTTCAGGGTGGAGTGAGGCACTCTGCTCCAGGGAATCTGGTGGGACAGGTCTTTAGATAGTTGGACGTTTTTAGGAACAGATTTTTTTATCTCAATCCTTGCATCTCCTCATATCTAATGAAGCACTAAATCCCTTCATGGTGACATCAGATGCTTGTGACTAACAGAAACCCGTTTGTAAAATGAGTGCTTCATGATATTGAACTCCCCTTCACCAAAACCTTATATATTGACTTTCCCCCCTTCTTCAGCAATCAAAGCAAAGAAATAGAGGAAAAGAACAGAATGGGAAAGACTAGAGACCTCTTCAAGAAAATAAGAGGTACCAAGGGAACATTACATGCAAAGATGGGCTCGATAAAGGACAGAAATGGTGAGGACCTAACAGAAGCAGAAGATATGAAGAAGAGATGGCAAGAATACACAGAAGAACTGTACAAAAAAGATCTTCACGACCCAGATAATCATGATGAGGTGATCACTAATCTAGAGCCAGACATCTTGGAAAGTGAAGTCAAGTGGTCCTTAGAAAGCATCACTATGAACAAAGCTAGTGGAGGTGATGGAATTCCAGTTGAGCTGTTTCAAATCCTGAAAGATGATGCTGTGAAAGTGCTACACTCAATATGCCAGCAAGTTTGGGAAACTCAGCAGTGGCCACAGGACTGGAAAAGGTCAGTTTTCATTCCAATTCCAAAGAAGGGCAAAGCCAAAGAATGCTCAAACTGCCACACAATTTTACTCATCTCACATGCTAGTAAAGTAATGCTCAAAATTCTCCAAGCCAGGCTTCAGCAATATGTGAACTGCGAACTCCCTGATGTTCAAGCTGGTTTTAGAAAAGGCAGAGGAACCAGAGATCAAATTGCCAACATCCACTGGATCATGGAAAAAGCAAGAGAGTTCCAGAAAAACATCTATTTCTGCTTTATTGACTATGCCAAAGCCTTTGACTGTGTGGATCACAATAAACTGGAAAATTCTTAAAGAGATGGGAATACCAGACCACCTGACCTGCCTCTTGAGAAACCTGTAATCAGGTCAGGAAGCAACAGTTAGAACCAGACATGGAACAACAGACTGGTTCCAAATAGGAAAAGGAGTATGCCAAGGCTATATATTTTCACCCTGCTTGTTTAACTTGTATGCAGAGTACATCATGAGAAACACTGGACTGGAAGAAATGCAAGCTGAAATCAAGATTGCCGAGAGAAATCTCAATAACCTCAGATATGCAGATGACATCACCCTTATGGCAGAAAGTGAAGAGGAGCTAAAAAGCCTCTTGATAAAAGTGAAAGAGGAGAGCGAAAAAGTTGGCTTAAAGCTCAACATTCAGAAAACGAATATCATGGCATCCGGTCCCATCACTTCATGGGAAATAGATGGGGAAACAGTGGAAACAGTGTCAGACTTTATTTTTGGGGGGCTCCAAAATTACTGCAGATGGTGACTGCAGCCATGAAATTAAAAGACGCTTACTCCTTGGAAGAAAAGTTATGACCAACCTAGATAGTATATTAAAAAACAGAGACATTACTTTGCCGACTAAAGTCCGTCTAGTCAAGGCTATGGTTTTTCCTGTGGTCATGTATGGATGTGAGAGTTGGACTGTGAAGAAGGTTGAGCGCTGAAGAATTGATGCTTTTGAACTGTGGTGTTGGAGAAGACTCTTGAGAGTCCCTTGGACTGCAAGGAGATCCAACCAGTCCATTCTGAAGGAGATCAACCCTGGGATTTCTGTGGAAGGAACGATGCTAAAGCTGAAGCTCCAGTACTTTGGCCACCTCATGAGAAGAGTTGACTCATTGGAAAAGACTCTGATGCTGGGAGGGATTGGGGGCAGGAGGAGAAGGGGACGACAGAGGATGAGATGGCTGGATGGCAACACGGACTTGATGGACGTGAGTCTGAGTGCACTCTGGGAGTTGGTGATGGACAGGGAGGCCTGACGTGCTGCGATTCATGGGGTCGCAAAGAGTCGGACACAACTGAGTGACTGAACTGAACTGAACTTCCCCCACTGCCACTTAGGAGCAGTTTCTCAGAGCTATCTGAGATGCTGCCTCCCAGGACACAGTCTTCATTTTGCCCCAAATAAAACTTAACTCGCAACTCTCAAGTTATACATCTTTTTTAGTCAATACTGCCATCTTGGATGGAGAAGGCAATGGCATCCCACTACAGTACTCTTGCCTAGAAAATCCCATGAATGGAGGAGCCTAGAAGGCTGCAGTCCATGGGGTCGCTGAGGGTCAGACACGACTGAGTGACTTCACTTTCACTTTTCTCTTTCATGCTTTGGAGAAGGAAATGGCAACCCACTCTAGTGTTCTTGCCTGGAGAATCCCAGGGACAGGGGAGCCTGGTGGGCTGCTGTCTATGGGGTCACACAGAGTTGGACACGACTGAAACGACTTAGCAGCAGCAGCAGCAGCCATCTTGGACCCATTTGATTTAATTGATTTATGTTATGCCCTTGTGCTATGTCATTCTATGTCAAAAGTTGTGTCCTGCCCCCTTCCTTCCTGTTTCAAGCTCTTTTCCTGAGCCCCATCCGGGCCCACAATGTTGCCTCTGCAATATTCTGGAGGGACAGCAAGAAAATAGTTGGCCCTTCATAAGGAAATACTGTATAATGTCCAAACCCTCTAGAGATTCAGGCCTTCATCTTCCCTGTTTCCTACAACATGTGTGTCAACAGCATCTCTCAGTGAACCTGCAAGGGCGGGTCATAGGCCCACAATGCCTGCTAGAAGTCCATCTGTTGGTGGCATCGCTTCAAGGGCAACTGGGCTTCCAAGGACAATGTTTGCCACTTTGGGAGTTAGCTCTGTAGGCCATTTGGTCCAAAACCCTTACCACCCTTCTCCTAAAGCTACAAACATATCCCCTAGGTCAAATCCCCACTCGGCTTTTATTGAACATCTGGTCTGTTGTCTCTTATCATTTTGTGCTTAAGCCACTTACTAACTCCTACAACCATGACACTGCCCCTCTGTAGGCAACATCACTCCACCCAGCCTATTATTCAAATACTCTTAATGCCCCTAACAGAACCAGACAACCCACTCCTTTGTCATTATTTCTGTTATTGCCTAAAGTGGGTCTATGACAATGAAATGTTTACCATTGGAAACACTCTAAACTGTTCTTATGGAGGACTAAGGGAAGAAATCATTGACTTACATTCTCTCAGACCAATAAGAGGATGAACCTTATGGCTATTTCGCCAGATTCCCAGTCTCAGGGCACAGGCTTTGAATGTTTTACATCATGGTATCTATTCTCATCCACTGTGGACAAACTGGCAATGAGTTAAGATTACAACCCCTTAATCCTACCCAGCACTAGTCACGCTGGAGACCTTGGGGACACCTAGCTCCAGCCTGGGGATCCCAGGATGTCAACCTGCCCTGATCTGTTGAGGGATCTGGTCCCTGGGAAGTTGTCATGCCTCAACCTGCCCAGGGATCTGCCAGTCCAGGGGCCCAGGAGGTCAACCTGCCTTGGACTGCCTGGGGATTCGATCCCCAAGATCTGGTCCCTGGGAGGTTGTCATGCCTCAACCTGCCTAGGGATCTGCATCCTGACCCGGGGATGCCAAGCTCTTGGGTTGCAACAGTACTGTGTAGGATAAACTTCAGAAAGACTCACCCCTAAGGAAGTCCATCCATGGAAATAGAAGGAGGCCATTAGTTGTGGACCTGTGCCTGGTCTCAGCAATAATTCAGGAGCCCAACAAGAACCCCATTGCCCTTCTGGAAAGGCTAAAAGAGGCCCTCCAAAAGTTTACCAATCGGGACTTAGACTCTAACGAGGAACGGGTGATTTTAATGGACAGATTCCTGTCCCGATGTGCATCAGACATCAGGAAAAAGCTACAAAAAAGCTACAGCAGCAGCAGGACCCTGCTGCCTCCTTAGATGAGATGGTCCAGGCAGCCACCAATATCTTTTATAACAGAACAGGGAAGGGAGGCCAAGGCTTAGGAAAGGGAGAAAAGGAAAGAGACAAGGCATGCCCAGATGCTGGCCACCCTCCAGGGAAGCCCTATGGCAAACCCTGAGTCCTTGAAGGACAAGGCACAAGGCAAACGCCTAATCTATAGACAGGCAAGACATTGGGCCAAAGAGTGTCCAAACTGTGACAAGTCTCCTAAAATGGCTTGCTACAAGTGCCATCAGTTGGGACATTGGGTGGCACTCAGCCCTAAGGACACAAGAAACTCAAGGTCAAGTGCCATGCCTTCCCTCAAGATGGTTCAACAGGACTGAAGTGCTTGGCTCCAGCCAGCCCATCTGTCACAGATAACCATCACTGGCTGGAACCAACGGTGAAACTGGATGTGACGATAAGTCCGAGAAGTTCTCAGTTGACACAGGGGCTACCTACTCAGTCCTGACCTCCTGTTCCAGAGCCTTTTCCCCTCAATCCTGTACCATTTTGGATGCTAGAGGAAAAACAATTACAAAAAGATTCACTTGAGCACTTCTTTGTTGCTGGGATGGACAAATATTTTCCCACCAGATTCTAGTGGTCCCTGAGTGTCCTACTCCCTTATTAGGAAGAGATCTTTCCCTATCTTTGAAATCTTGCACCTATTTCAGTCCTGATAGAAGATGTTTTAAAACTTCCTCTTAGGGGTAAACTATTTTCACTAGCCACCAAATGAAACAACTCCTAAATGGGAGAGACCATTCATGGATGTCTGATCAAAGGATCCTCAGATATGAAGTATTGCTGATGGAAAATCCAGGCCTCACTATATCCCCTTGTGAGGTTAACCCAGCTACCCTCCTGCCTACCCCCAAGGGCTCTCTCCCCTTTCACTCTTGCCTAGAAACGGACCACTGGACAAAACTCTGAGAGGGATTGTCAGAAGATCCTCTGGCCAATCCTGAGGAAATCTGGTACACTGATAGAAGCAACTTTGTCTTAGATGGAAAAAGAGCCAGATATGCAGTAGTTTCCAATTTTGAGACCATAGAGGCTAAACCTTTGCCACCAGTTACTTCAGTCCAATTGGCTGAGCTCATAGCCCTGACTCGAGCTTTAGAGCTGGAAAAAGGAAAAAGAGTAGCTATTTACACTGACTCCAAGTATGCCTTCCTGATGCTACATGCATGGGCTGCTATTTGGAAAGAAAGAGGCCACTTGACCACCCAAGGGTCTCCAATCAAATATGGTGATCAAATCCTTACACTCTTGAAAGCAGTCCATCTGCCCGCTGAGGTTTCAGTCTCCCGCTGTAAAGGATGCCAAAAAGGGAGCAGGGAAGTGGCACGAGGGAACCAAGCAGCTGATCAGGCAGCTAAGAGAGCAGCGTTACAGAACAGTGACCTAATAGGGGTGGCCACCTTAGTTCCAGAGACTAATTTGCCAGAAACTCCTTCATATACTGAAGGTAAGACTCTTAAAGCTAAGAGTGAGGGCTTTCAGGAAGACCATATAGGGTGTTTCCCAAAAGAGGGACTCCTTTTTCTGCCTGGGAACCTCCAATGGAAGTTGGTTAACTCCTTACATGCCATGACTCATTTAGGGGAGAAGGCCCTCCAAAGACTACTAGAAAGGTCCTTCAGAAGAACAGGCCTCCATAGACTATAAGGCAAGTGGTCTCCTCTTGTCCCATTTGCCAATTAAACCCCCAAGGAGCTCGAAGACCCCAGCTGGCCCAGCCCATCCAATGGCATAGGACCAGGAGAGGACTGACAGATGGACTTCAACCAGATGCCAGTTTCTCAAGGGTATCAGTACCTACTAGTCATGATAGATACATTCACAGGATGGACTGAAGGCTTTCCCACCCAGACTGAGAAGGCTGAGGAGGTGGTAAAAAAAAAAAAAAAAGAAAGAAAGAAAACTGCTCCATGAAATCATTCTGAGATTTGGTCTGCCCCAGGTCATTACAAAGTGACTATGGGCCATCGTTTACTTCTAAGGTCACCCAAGAGTCTCTAAAGCATTGGGCATTACTTATTACCTCCATTGTGCCTGGAGGCCTCAGTCTCCAGGAAACCTAGAAAGAGCCAACCAATTCTTAAAATCAGCAATAAAAAAAGATAACCCAGGAGACCTCCCTGGGATGGAAGGAGGCTTTACCAATAGCTCTCTTCTGCACCCGTATTACCTCTAAGGAACAGGTTGGTCTCAGTCCTTATGAGATGCTATATGGGAGACCCTTTTGTTTATGTCAATAACCTCTTCTTAGATCCAGAGGCTCAGACCCCCTAGTCTTATACCATGGCCATTGGGCAATTCCACATGTGGGGTGTCAACCAGGACCCAAAAGATTCTAAAGAGCCACCACTATATGGTCCAGGGACTCAAGTCCTATTAAAGTCTGGAAAGATGGATCCCCAAAGGCTCAACTCCAGCCCACACAGAAGGGCCCCTACCCTGTAATACTTTCTACCCCCACAGCAGTCAAGGTACCAACACAACTCCTGGATTCACTACTCACAAGTCAAGCTGTGGAAGAAAACAGAACAGGACACTCAATATACCTTTGAGCCCCTGGGAGATCTCAGATACCTATTCAGACTACAAATGAGTGCCATTCCAATGAATGTCCCCAGAATTAAGTTTCTGGGGATAAGATTTCTCAGGATAGCTCTGTCTCTTGAGGGGGGATCGTTCGGTTCAGTTCAGTTCAGTTGCTCAGTCGTGTCCGACTCTTTGCAACCCCATGAATCGCAGCACGCCAGGCCTCCCTGTCCATCACCAACTCCCGGAGTTCACTCAAACTCATGTCCATCAAGTCAGTGATGCCATCCAGCCATCTCATCCTCTGTCGTCCCCTTCTCCTCCTGCCCCCAATCCCTCCCAGCATCAGAGTCTTTTCCAATGAGTCAACTCTTCTCATGAGGTGGCCAAAATGCTGGAGTTTCAGCTTTAGCATCATTCCTTCCAAAGAAATCCCAGGGCTGATCTCCTTCAGAATGGACTGGTTGGATCTCCTTGCAGTCCAAGGGACTCTCAAGAGTCTTCTCCAACACCACAGTTCAAAAGCATCAATTCTTCGGTGCTCAGCCTTCTTCACAGTCCAACTCTCACATCCATACATGACCACAGGAAAAACCATAGCCTTGACTAGACGGATCTTTTTTGGCAAAGGAATGTCTCTGCTTTTGAATATGCATCTAGGTTGGTCATAACTTTTCTTCCAAGGAGTAAGCGTCTTTTAATTTCATTAGATAGTTAGAATAGGAAAAAGGAGTCCAAAATAGTGATGGCTAAAAGACAAAGATAGAGAAACAAAAGATACTCCAACTGTTCTTGTCATTTGGGAAATTATGTGGGTTTTAGGAGTTCTATGCCTGGAACCAAAGACAGAGACTATATGTGTGTGTGTGTGTGTGTGTGTGTGTGTGTGTGTGTGTGTGTGTGTATACATACATATATACATATGTGTACATATATACATATATATGTATACTTCCATATATACATATGTATATTCTATAATTTCACAGGAATGGAGGAGACACACCAACTCTTAATATCCATGGCCATTGAAGTGACATACATCATTTTTAGATTTGGTCACATGAACTCAACCAATTGCAGAGGAAAATGGGGAAGCTGGTGGGGGTCTATTGACCATGTGTGTGCCAAGGTCAACCACCTGGACCTGCAAACACGACTCCTCTTCCCCCTCCACCTGGAGCCACTCCTCTGTTGTCCTGAGCGAGCTCTGAGTTGTCCCTAACTCAATGCAGGCCTTCATTCTTCCAGCCCTGCACTGCCTCTCAAAGAGACCCTGAGTGCTTCTCCTTCTGGCCTGCCAGGATCTGCCTTGTGGGGTCAGGGCTCTCTCCTCTCAGTGAGGGCACAGCTTCTCCAGGCAGGCAGGGCAGGTTTGTGCATGTGTTTTGATCACATAGCACTGTGGTTTATTTAACTTTCCAGTTATTTTTCACATGAATTGCCAAGATGTTTCTCCCACACTTAAAATTTGTTTTGTTTTGTTTTTAATTTTTATTAGAATATAGTTGATTTATAATGTTGTGTTCGTTTCTGATGTATAGCAAAGTGAATCAGTTATATATATATACATATATCTCCTTTTTTCATATTTAAAATTTTAAATTCAAAGTCTATATTCATCTTAGTTGGTATTTTATTCATTGATCTGATCTAATTCATACTTTATATTTCATGTTTTATGAAATTGCAAAAATCCTCCTTGGGCTTCCTCTGAGGCATTAGCTGAGCAGCACTACCTAAAAAAGTTGGGGTATGAGGTTGGCATGACCTACCAGCTCTGAACTAGCACAGACCTGCAGCCATCACTGTGTCCGTTTCGTGATGGTCACAAATCATTCAACAATCAATCCCAGGAGTGTTCTGGGGAGCAATGCCAGGCAGACATACAGTTTTTTAGGATCTATTATAATTTCCTTTAAAAATGCTTTTCTTACCTTTTTGTTTGATTTCTACCATTCTCAATGATTCTTCAAAATCACCAAAGAAAAGGGGGTTCCAAATGACATTGAGGAGCATCTGCAGAAGGCTCAGCTGTAGACTCTCTGGGCCTGGGGTCTGGGTGGCTTAAGCATCATGCTCTGCCCTGGGCTGTGCTGTTGCCTGGAAAGGACAAGGCAGACGATGGTGAGGCAGAGGGAAACCTGATTTCCATTAAAATATGCGAGAACTGCTTCAAGGGCATTAACAGAAAACGGAGTCCTGGAGCCTTCCCAACGCCACTTCCTTTGACAGGTACAGAGTTTTCCAATCTACCAGCTGGGGTCCTCAGGGACTGATTTTCCCTTGGAGCCCTGGTTCCCTCAAAGGCTCAGATGGCGTCCCCGGGCAGCAAGCCACTTGGAATTAGAAAGTAAATGACATCATGGCCAGATTCAGACCTCCCCAAACTTCATGCTCTGTATGACCCACTTGCCAAGGCAGGCATCATCGTGTGTCACATTTATAAATAGCTCCAAACACCTAGGGGCTTGGGGCCCCTGGACACAAAAGGGATGTCTGTCTTTCTTCAGCAGTTGCTTTGCATGAAATAAAATCAGTGAACCAAGCTGATACAGAATCGAGGATTTTCAGATCAATTCCTTTTTGAAGTTAGATTTGGGGTTTTAGGCCAACAATGGTCAGCACCTGACCAGAAGTTTTCTTGGAGGTTAGGGAACTAAGTTTGGGAGATGTGTAAGAACTGAGATACTGAAAAGACAGCTTCCAAAGAAGCTAATGGCTTGATTTCTTCCTTCCTTCCTTCCTGTCTTCCTTCCTGTCTTTCTGTCTTTCTTCCTGTCTTTCTTTCTGTCTTTCTTTCTTTTTGAGAAGATGGAACCAGAATCTCTGCTTCCTGATCTGATGCTCCTTTCAGTCTGATCCTCTTCGGGCATTGTGGCCAGGAGGGGGACTCTGTACCATCTCACTGATGGTGGCTGAAGGTCCCAATCTGGCTTCTCAGATCCTAAAACAAAGAAACAAAGGTGGACTTGACTGCGGAGTTCATTTGAAGAGTGGCCAGCAGAATTGATTGATTCTAACTGCCAAAATCCTTGCCCCTTGGCATTCTACACAAACTCAGGCAACTTGTAAAGTGCCCAGGACTGTGGTCTGGAACAGAAGCACTTCACCCGTGGAAGAGTGAAGGGCCTCAAAGATGCCGAGTGTCCGCTGAGTGGCTGCATGGCTGGCTTGTGTGCCTAGCAGGGGCTGCTTGCAGTCCAACCCACAGAACATGGCAGTTCTGGGTCAGCATCGCAGTTTATCATTGACCACAGCCTCACAGGTGTGAACCAGAGTCAGGAGGGGCACTGAGGTCCAACTGCAGAGGGCAACAGATCTGGTTCTAGCCTGTCCCTTAGTTTTGTGGGAAGCGAGGACACACCTGGGCTTGATCAGAGTGGGGAAAGGCCCCCAGGGAGGATGCGGCAACTCAGCCAAGGAGCGATGTAGGAGCCAGGTGGATCCAGCTCCCAAAGAACAGGATCCATCCAGTGAGGATCTTCAAGGCCACCCCTCACAGGAGCCAGAAGAAGAGTCTTGATTTCTAGATGAGCATCTAAAATTGCTTTCCTACCAGCAGGTCAGACAACTGGGTTCGCTGGGCAGGTAGAGACCAGCAAAACTGCATGGGTGAAAGCAAACAGCATGGCTTTCCTCTCTCAGGTCCCCCATCCCCTGACTCCTCTGCTTCCACTACAGTTAACGTGTGATGGCCATCCACTTAATGAACTTGGTTCCCAAACCCACACCATGGGTCCACAAAAATACCTCCCCTGGGGTCTGCCCCTTATAATCCAAGGCCCGCATAGGGTTCTGATTTCCACTCAGAGCTCAGAAACCTGACTCTGCAGACCTCAGCAAACCTACTGCCTCCCCACCTCCCCTTCCAGCCTCCACATGGGTTGCAGAAGTAGGAACAGTAGCCGCCAGCCTAGAAGGCGGAGTTCCCAGATATAAGTGTGAGGACCCGCCTTGGAGCAAGAAATCGAGGCCATGAGGGAGGGCAAGTGCCTCTTGTGAACAGTGTCCTACATCTGAGTACCCACGCCTAGCCTGGCTCTGAGGTCAGCTCCACAGTCCCTGCTGCCCAGGCAATGCCCAAGAAGACTCAGGAATCCATCCCGGACTAGACGCCCCAGGACTCTGCACTGGAACAAGAGCTCCTCCAGGGCAGGTGCAGTTCTGATGATTCTAGTACTGAGTCCAGGGTGTAGGAGTGGGAGAGGTGCTTTTCCCTTCACCACCAACAAGCAAGGCTCTGACCCCAGCTGGGGGTCCTACGAGTCAACTCAGTTCTGACACTCTTCACCTGCAGAGAGCATCAGGTCCCCCAGGCTGAAGGCTCATCCCCACAAGACCACCCCCACTTCAGATGCCAGTCACAGGTCCAAGCTGTCACCTGTGCTTCTGACCAAATGCCTATAATTTGGAGGTTCCTAGAACCCCATCCTGGGGCTTGATTAATTTGCTAGAGCAGCTCACAGAAGTCAGAGAAACATTTTACTTACTAGATTCCTGGTTTTTTGTTGTTGTTCAGTTGGCAAGTTGTATCTGACTCTTTGCGGCCCTATGGACTGCAGCACATGAGGCTTCCCTTCCCTTCCACCATCTCCTAGCTTTTCTCAAGTTCAGTCCATTGCACCAGCGATGCAATCCAACCATCTCATCCTCTGTTGCCCTCTTCTCCAGCCTGCAGTTTTTCCCAGTATCAGGGTCTTTTCCAATGAGTTGGCTAAGTATTGGAGCTTCGATTCAGCATCAGTCCTTCCAATGAATATTCACAGTTAAATGGAGGAGATGCAGATGGCAAGTGAGGCATGGGGAAGGACATGGAGCTTCTCTGCCCTCCAGGAGGTCACCACTCTCACCAGATCACTAACTGTTCCCCCACCTGGAAGCTCTTCAGACTCTGTCTTTTTGAGTTTTATGGAGGTTTCACTCCATAGACTCTATTGGTCAAGCCATGGGCCACTGGTGACTGAGTCAATCTCCAGCCTCTCTCCTTCCAGGAAGTCAGAGCATGGGGCTGGTTGGTTCCCCTGGCAACCAGCCCCCATCTGCAGGCACTTCCAAAGGCCTCCTCACTGACAGCCCAGAAGTGGTGGAAAGGAGCTTTCTATGAGTAACAGGACACCCATTTCACCTTGTGGGTCAGAGGACAAGAGCCCAAGCGGAACAAAAGATGTTTCTGTGGCTCTTACTGTGCAGGAAATCCCAAGGGTTTGGGGAGTCAGAAACAGGGACAAAGACCAAATGAGTATTTCTCATTATGAATCACAGGGTCACAGTGTCCTTTACTCAAAGCAGCACATATTTACTAAGCACAGAGGTGGCCTTTCACTTTGGGGACCACCCCAGTTGCCTTGTTCCCTATCAAGGCTGTAGGAGGGATTCTAGTGACACTTTCAGAAAGTCATAGGTTTTGGTAAAATTTGCCAAGTGAGATATTTTAACCACAGCTTTCCCAGTGCACTTCCTTTCGTATATGATGGGGATGGCTGCTGGTAATTTGGGGCCTGGCTGGTGGGATCTTGAGACATGGATACTTAAGTTAGAGTTGGGGGTCGGGGCTTATGTACTTGATTGCCCCCATCATCGCCTTTCATCCCATGGCTGGCTCTGACCCTGCCCTCTTACCCTGCCCTCTGCTGACCAGCCAGGGTTCCAAGGCCACCGTGTAGCCCCAGGGCTCCACTGTGACCCTTGCAGGCCTCACGGAGACCAGGCCTGGGAGATGTGGAGCCACAGCCTCAAAACATGTGGCGGTGGGATTTCCCTGGTGGTCCAGAGACTAAGAGGCTCCAGGTTCAATCCCTGGTCAGGGAACCAGACCCCCACATGCTGCAACTAAGAGTTCACATGCCGCAACTCAAGGTCCCTTGTACTGCAACTAAGACCCGGTACAGCCAAATAAAACTGGTCTGTGTGAATGTGTTAGAGATGAGTCAGTCAGCTAGTTAATATGATTATACTATTTTCCTGTATCTTACATATTTGTGGCCTTTGTAGGCTTTTAAACTAAGAATTTGCTGTTTTCTCATGCTAAATAATTTATTTTGAACCAATTTTTCAAAGACTTTTGAATTCTTTTTCTTAAAGTGCCTTTTCCAAATCATGCAAGCTTCAGGCCCATGTACCCTATGCTGACCGTGAACTTAGTCTGGCTGGCATTCTTCCAGGCTCTAGGGGTATGAGAAAAACAGACAAGCCCCCTGCCCCATAGGTTTGCCAGCACCCAGCACCCAGCCTAATAAATACTGTCTAAACCCAACTGCACCCTGGAAAGAGTCTGCCCCTTAGCGGGGCCGAGGGCTGACCCCAACCACACTCAGTGTCACTGGGACAGGTTTTCAGAACTGTTCCTATCCCTTGAGAGTTACACGTCCAGGCTGGCTGAGCTGCTCCACCTCTGCAGGGCACACAGTCTGGGAAACCCTTCTCCTGAAGCATGAGCTGGTGGCTGGTGGCCGGTGGCCTGCCCTCCCCGTTGTCCTGTCCCATGACCTGAGACATTTCCTCACAGGTGACTTTTTGTGTTTCTTGGTTTCATCTTGTTTTTTCAAACACTCAACTTCTACATTCAAGGCCCACCATTTAATATGGCAGTGTTTGAGAATATATCTGCTGCCTTATTCCCTTAAGAGAAATTCATGAGAGCAAAATCACAGAATAAGAAATTGTCATGGCTTTTGGTTTTACTTTCTCAAGTTGCTTTCTTAAAAGTCTCCACTTTACAAGCCCTCAGCTGGGCTGGGGAGAGTGTACCTCACCACTCAGTACTGAATTGGGTGTTTGCTTCTTAAATGTGGCAAATTTGATATATGGAAAGTGGCAACTCTTTGCTTAAATGGTCATGACTTTGATCACTAATAGAATTAAATGTTTTTCTTGTGTATTTTTTATTTTCTTTTGTAGTCTTTGTGCTTCTATGTATTATCTGAAACTATTGTTTACCCATGTCCTTTGCCTGTCTTTCTGTTGATTTCTTTTTAATGTCAATTTTCTGTTTTCTTTGGTGAGACTGTATGAACCATTTCTCTAATTGTGGTGAGTATTTTCCCTACTGACTGTTAGAAAATGAATCTGATGGCTGGGTTCCATCAGTTCCACTGCCTCCATGGCAGACAGATGGCTGACTCTAGATCCGTTCAGAGTGCCAACTGGGGCGTGAAGGGTAGTGGAGGACCTGACCTACAATGAGATGAGCACTGAAGTCTGCGAGGGTTTGTCTGCTAGCACAGCACAGAGCTGGCACGTCCCAGGCCTCCCTCTCCAGGTGGGCAGCCACGCAAGGCCTGCCTGTGCCTCCTCCAGAACCCGCTCCTAAAGGGTCCTTTGCATAAGGCCTTAGCGAGGCTCCTGCTGGCAGTGGTGGGAGCCAACCCCCTAGGCAGGACTTAGGGAAGCCTTTCCTGCTCTGGCCTCTGCCTGCCTTTCCATCCTCACCTCCTCGAGCCCATGCTGTCCTCAGCCTCAGCATCAGCATTGCTGGCTGCTTCTAGTTCCTTGAGTAGGAGAGACCTTCCAGCCCCAGTGTGTTTCCCTATAAGACTCCTGCTCAGCCTCCAGGGCTCAGTGCAGGCCTCGTGGCTTCAGGAAGCTTCCCTCCTGCTGCACCACCCTCATTGCACTCACGACAGGGGTTCTAACTGTCTGTCTGTCTCTGCACTTCGCCGTGCACACCCCGACGCCAGGTGCTGCCTCCCCCTCTGCATTGCCCACCGCACCTGGCAGGCACCCTGTGTATTCAAGTGGGCGGAAGTGGGCGGGGAGGCAGCTCGGGGTCTCTGTGGACCTGGCACTGGGAATTGCTCTTTCAAAGTGCAAGTCCTTTCACACACAAGCGGCACCATCGCTGCTATGGGAGATGGCGGTGACTTTAGGGTCATTATTAAAATGAAAGTAGAAATCATCCGCAGGTCCACCCTGGGCAGGCAGACAGTTTTTGTGGAAGATAAAACCATTGGTTAAGGGTGACATTTCTCACTTGACATGAGAGATGAATACATGAAGCAAGGGTGGTGTAATTACACTCTAATTTCACTCTTTTTCTAGAGTTTCAGCAGCCACTAGATGTAAGTGCCAAGGGGATCACACCATCTGCTCATGTGATCAGATCCCTACATGGTTTGTCACCTGCAATTTTCAACTGTGGGATCCAGTTCTGGGGGCTGGGGCAGGGCCAGGTCTGCTGTGCTAGACGCCCTGTGGGACGGTGCATCTTCTAGGAGGTGCTGTGTCCACCATGGAGGGTGCTGGCGCTGTCCCAAGGCAGCATCCTTGGTTAGCAATCAGAGCCCTGCCAGCCAGCTCTGCCCGCTTCACCAGCCTCATGCCCTCAGTGAAGGCTTGGGGGATTCCCCTCAGCCTTCCAGGGATGCTCCATGGAACAAAGTCAGGGGAGAGTCCTTCCCCACCATCTCCCCCCCAATGCTTTCCTAGGTGATTTTTCTTTTAGGTGGCATTTCCCTAGAAGTCTTCTTTATGTCAAGACTTGAACTGCTGCTTATTGAAGCCATCCTACAAAGATGATCTCCTGTTTCCAGGAGTCAGAGGGCCAAAGCTGGAGGCCCAGAAGAGAAGGCCATGCACATAGCAGCAGCGCAAATCCGCGGGCCACCGTGACCCCAGCTCTGTCCCAGGGTTTCTGAGTCTTTCTGCTCCTGGAGCAGCTGCTTACCAACATCTGTCTGCAGGAGCATCATTTGGGACTTTATTAATCTGTTGCTGCCAGGTATCCTCCCTAGATTTGGGCTGCTTGGGGCCTAGCCATCTGTGCCCCACCCCCCACCAGGGGGACTCTGATGCTGATCTCTTGAGGACCTGTTGGCTAGAGAGAATGAACCGGAATCTAGAGGGTCAGTACTGAAACTGTGGTCCACTGACCAGCAGCACTGCCTTACCTGGAGTGTGTTAAAAAGTGCAATCTCAGACCACCTAGGTCTACTGAATCAGGATCTTCATCTAAACAGGAACCTTGGGCAATACTATGCACCAAAAGAATTTAAGACACACCAACCCAACCATGGGGGAGGCAGAATTGAGATAAAGGCAAAGGAGCCCTATAAGTTTCAAAAAGAAACCCAAGTCACCCTGGGGAATGTTGGAGGTATTTGGAGGCACAAAGTGTTTGCTCCCAGGTTGTGAACTCTCAGTCTAGGAGACAGGCAAAAGCGGTGCCTGTGTCATCTGACCCACAGGAATGAGCCAGCAGTGGTGTTCCCTCCAAAGTGCTGGATACTCATTGTCAAGCACAAACACGCAGCCCAAGGCCTGTGGCTTTGAAATGGGTGACATTCTCAAGTGGCATGCAAAGGAAAATGCAGGCTGATTGCACTTTTCATTCCAAACTCACTTGCTTATTTGAGAGAGAATACAGGCATCCGATGTCAACCCTTACATCATAAGGTCTATGCTTGTTTGGCTGAGACCCATCCCTAGCCCCATGATCAAGCTTGGGGCCCATTCGAGTATGAGACTCCAATGTCTGTGACCCCATACCCCCCACCACCACGGCCAGCCTCTGCCTCTGGGTCCTCCATGAATGCAGGCTATGCATGCCTGCTCCCTGGCAAAACTGAGCCTCTGCACCAGATGTTCACTTACCCAGAGCTTTTGGTGAGTTTATTTTTTTAAGATTGGGGATAATTCAGAGAGCTTATTTTTCTCACTGGCCCTTTTCCATCCATCTCTTCCTAGCCATCCCCATTCCACCACCAAACAATACAAGTACTGTTGGATCAATTTGGGAATCACCTTCTGTGGCTTCATTCTACCTGTGGGATTTCATTCTGTGGACACTTGCTTCCAAATAAATACCTGTGCTTCCCTAGGAGAACTTTTGATAAATAATGTCTCCTCCACCTGTGCAATGGGATGCCCAGTTCTTGTTAAGGCTGAAGGTGAGATAAGATGACCTGAAATAGATCCTCACTCGTTTCTCAGACTAAAACGAAGATTCACCGACCAAGTCTCATTCCTCCTTGCCACCTCCTTAAAAACTAGTTTCCTGAGAGGGAATCAATGCTGGAAGGAGAAAAAGTGACAGTTCAGGATTCAATGGGACCCCAGCTGAGGCTGTTCTGTCACCCTGAGGATAGATCTCAAGGTAGCCAAATGGACCTCTGGCCATAGGGCCTTCCTGGACTCTGGATATTGTAACCTGGGGCCATTTTTGTGTCACTCACAGTAACATCCATAATGCCCAAGACCGGGACCTTCCTATTGAGGAGGCAGGTCGAGGTATGCTGCTCACCCTCCTTCACCTATGCCCTGGAAGAGTAAAACCACATGGTGCCTGGAAAGGGAGGCCACCCTCCCCCACCACAGCCTTCCTGGTGCAGGCCTGCAGCCAAGGATGATCAAGAGTGTGGAAGGCAAGGCTAGGGGACCAGGAATTCTCAGGCTGGGTTTTCCTTTCTCTTTAAAATAATATGGTGTGTTCTTTCTCTGCAGGGAGACTCTGGGAGCAATTTTTTGCAAATGAATTCAAGGAAAATAGCTTGAAGCAGTTAGGCCTTCTACTTAGGATGTCTTGCAAGGAAATAGGCCACCCACAGTCTGAGCCAATAATAACCCTCCATTTTCTTTCCTGAATAAGGACAGAGCCCCCAGGTGAGGCGATGCTATCATAACTTCCAGGAAGCATCTTTATTTCTTGAATATTTGCTTTTTCTTTTCCAAGTAGATTTTCTGTGGGGAATTCTGAAATGCAGGAGACACACACAGAGAACAAAAAAGCAGGTGAAGAAAAGGAGATTCTGCATCTCAAGCAGCACTTTCTCTGCCTCCTTGTGGAGCAAAACAGATCCAGTCCTTCCCCCAATATTTAAGCTCCACTGCATACCCCTGCCCCAAAGGATTAAAGGATGGTTCAGAGTATTGACAGCCCGGAGTGACCCCTACACTGTGCCAAGCAGTTGGGACCTTGTCGGATGAATCCAGATCACAGAAACATCTGACAATCAGTTTCCGGAACGTGGGGTGGGAGGAGGGTTCATCTTGTGTCTGCCGGAGTGAAAGGGTTAGTTGCTCAGTTGTGTCTGACTCTTTGCAACCCCATGGACTGTACCCACAAGGCTCCTCTGTCTGTTAATTCTCCAGGCAAGAATGCTGGAGCAGGTTGCCATTTCCTTCTCCAGGGGATCTTCTCGACCCAGGGATTGAACCGCAGTCTCCTGCTTTGGCAGGGGGCTTCTTTACCATCTGAGCCACCAGGGAAGCCTGTTGGGTTGAGATGCTGCCTTGGTCTTTTCCATCCCTCTCTACCCCACTCCCCTATCTGTAACTCTGGTTTGTTCATGCACAGGACGGAGAACTCTGACCACCCCGCTCCCATATTGCTCTCTGAGAAAGCTGAGGCCCGCACGGGCCCAAGGAGAGGACTCACTTTTCCACATGCCCTGGCACATGAGGACCCAGAAGCCACAGGAAAGGTGCCTGAGGAAGCGGCAGGCTGGGCGGGGGCCCCCATGGAACCGGATCGAAGGCTGGAGGCTGCATGACCAGAACCTACTCAAGGGAGCATCTCTGAGTTAGCCTCTGGGTATGCCAGGGAGAAGCTAATCCCCAGCCCTCCTGGCTTAACTTCAGCCCAAGTGAGGACATGAGTAATTTTCTCTCTGTACACCCACTCAATCACTTACCACCAGATTGTTTACTCTTAGTGCAACAAATTATACTCAGCCCGCCTACTCAGGACACACTGACCTGGCTGGTGCGGAGAAGTTCTGCCCCCTGCCCCTGCACCCAAGGATGGGTATAAAGACAGGTAGGCAAGTGTTGAAGGGGTGGGTGATGGCATGGGTGGCTGGAGGAGGAGAGGAGAGGTGGAAGGAGATGGGTAATGAGGAGCAAGTTTTGCCTCCAGCACGGCTCAGAGATATGTATCTGCAGAATTGGAACAAGCCACCTGGGGATTAAAGAGCAGGATGAAGCATCAATTATAACCTCCCTTGGCGCTGCCTCAGGACATGTGACACAGGTCTGGGATTGTCCTTTATGCTGGCCTCTGCAGGATACTAGTGCTCCCACTAGTGGCGGGAGGCAGGGGGCCTGGAGAGGACCACAAACCCCAGGCATTCTCCGGCACCAGTCAGCCCCTCCTCCTACGTATTATGAGCAGGGTGGATTCAGTAGCTTCTGAAACCATTCTAGTTTTAAGATTTTGTGGTTCTGGATCTGAGCGATTTAATACTGATTGATGATTCACACTCAAATCCTAAAGGCAATTGTAGTCTAGGATGCCCCATTAAGTGTCAGGTAAGTAAAACAATCATTTACCCTCAAAGTTCAGCATTAAGCAACACTGCTAGTGGAAAATACTTTTAATACCTTAATTGTCTCTGCAAAGCCAAATCGGATGGGAAAGAAAAGAAGAATGGCTGCTTCATCAGAGGGAGAGCAGCACGATGGGGTGAAGGCCTGCCTAGGAGGCCCTGCCCACACCTGTCTTGCCAGTGCCTGGCATGTGCTAAACGCTCCAGCAATGTTTGTTGAATTAAATTGACTTGAATGAAACACCCTGACATATTTTGTTCGTGCTTGTTAGAGATTGCTAGTTATCTCTTTAAATCATTCCCTTTTCTTACATGTTTATAGAATTCCCACTTTTTTGAGCACATGACTACTCAGATTAAAAACTGCTTTTCTTAGTCATCCTTAAAACAATACATATTGACCAAGATTTGCCCAATGAGATGTAAATGGCAGTATCCACCTGGCAGCCTCCAGGAACTTTCCAAAGAAGACAGTTAGGCATATCCTTTGTTTTCCCCCTTCCCACTAGCTAAATATGTGTGTGATGACTGGACCTGGACAGCCATGTTGGGCCAGAAAGTGATTATGTGAAATGAGACCACGTAAAGCGAGAGAAGAGTTCTGGTGCATGAGGACCTTGTGGCGTTGTGGAGCCACACCTCCAGTTCTACACTGTCTGCTCCCACAGTTTCATAAGAAAGAGAAATACTTTCCTGTCTTGTTTAAGTCACTGATATTTTGTCTGTTACTCCAAAGTGTTGCACAATGTCTTTGATGCCTAGAAATCCTCAGTAGTGTTTACTGAATGAATAAATGCCACAGCAATAGTGTTCATTATGGAAAATTAATTAAAACGAGAAAGCACAGGCAAACTATTTTCCTATAAGGACAAAAGAGAAACTCTGAGACTTGTTTGAGTCTTGCGTATCGCTAATAATCAATAACTGGTATTAGTTGAAGTGAAATAGCTATTTTACTAAACACCAAAATGTCTTACAATGACTTCCCTAGTATCTGTGAGCTCAACCATGAAAAAGAACATAATTTTTCCATGAAAATGCTTACTCTTGTCTTGACCCCTATTTTCTCTCAATAGTGAAAATAAATTCTCATTTCCAGACAAGCTCTGTCTGTGACGATGGAGCCTTTTCAGTTAGGTTCAGACGTGTCTCCCCTGCTCAATCCTGGGGAAGAGTCAAGGCTCTGGGGACCCAGAGAAGTGCTGCAGGTGGGGACAAGAGGTGCTGGCCAAAGCCCATTTCTGCCCATGTGGCCTATAAGTGAGGTCCTCATTCTCACACCTAGCACCCCCCACAGCCCTGCCGTGGTCCTGGATGCCACATCCTCGGCTCTCTAAATGTCTATCCCCACCACCACCACCAGAATCGTGATTCTTCCCCAGGCCCCCTGCTCTCTAAATGACTATCCACACCACACCAGAACCATGATCCTTCCACAGAACCCATGATCTCTAAGTATCTATTCCCACTACAGAAGAACCATGATCCTTCCCCAGGTACCCGGCTCTCTAAGTGTCTCTCCCTACCCCCATCAGAACAATGATTCTACCCCAGGTCCCCGCTCTCTGAGTGCCTATCCCCACCTCCACCAGAACCATGATCCTTCCAGGTCCCCTGCTCTCTACGTATCTATCCCCACCTCCGCCAGAACCATGATTCTTCCTAGGTCCCCTGCTCTCTACGTATCTATCCCCACCTCCGCCAGAACCATGATTCTTCCTAGGTACCCTGCTCTCTAAGTGTCTTTCCCCACTACCAGCAGAACCATGATTCTTTCCCAGGTCCCCAGCTCTCTAATTGTCTATCCCCACACCCACTACAACCATGATCCTTCCCAGGTCCCCCGCTCTTTGAGTATCTATCTCCACCCTCACCAAAACCATGTTCCTTCCCCTAGGTCCCCGGCTCTTAGTATCTATTCCCACCCCCCACCAGAACCATGATCCTTCCCCAGGTCCCTGCTCTCTGAGTGTCTATCCCCACCCCCCACAAGAATTATGATCCTTCCCCAGGTCCCCAGCTATCTATATGTCTATCCCCACCCCCACCAGAACCATGATCCTTCCCCAGGTCCCCTGCTCTGAGTATCTTTCCCCACCCCCACCAGACCATGATCCTTCCCCTGGTCCCCGACTCTCTAAGTTTCTATCCCCACCCCCACCAGACCATGATCCGTCCCCAGGTGCCCTGCTCTGAGTATCTTTCCCCACCCCCACCATAACCATGATCCTTCCCCAGGTCCCCTTCTCTGAGTATCTTTCCCCACCCCCACCAGACCATGATCCTTCCCCAGGTGCCCTGGCTCTCTAAGTTTCTATCCCCCACCCCCACCAGAACCATGATCCTTCACCAGGTGCCCTGGCTCTCTAAGTTTCTATCCCCCACCCCCACCAGAACCATGATCCTTCCCCAGGTCCCCTGCTCTGAGTATCTTTCCCCACCCCCACCAGACCATGATCCTTCCCCTGGTCCCCGGCTCTCTGAGTTTCTATCCCCACCCCCACCAGACCATGATCCTTCCCCTGGTCCCCTGCTCTGAGTATCTTTCCCCACCCCCACCAGACCATGATCCTTCCCCTGGTCCCCGGCTCTCTGAGTTTCTATCCCCACCCCCACCAGACCATGATCCTTCCCCTGGTCCCCTGCTCTGAGTATCTTTCCCCACCCCGACGAGACCACGATCCTTCCCCAGGTGCCCTGGCTCTCTCAGCACCTCTTGGACCTCCCGGGGTCTCAGTGCCTCTCCCTGATCCACCCTGAACTCCATAGCCTTGGCTACCCGAAGACCATGATTAGATGCTGTTCTGAGCCCTGGTTCATGCTGGTTCCTCCTTAGGGCACAGATCCCAGCGCTCGGGGGCCCCACCAACGCATATAGGTGTCATTATGACTCATTTGGCCCGTGTGTGCCTGACACAGTTCCTTTCTAGAGGCTCGCAGCTTCAGTGGCCTTTCCCGCTACACTGTGTGCTCACTCACTCAGTCATGTCCGGGCGCTTCACAGCCCCACAGGTAAAAGCCCACCTGTCCCCTCTGTCCATGGGATTATCCCAGCAACAATACTGGAATTGGTTGCTGTTTGCTCTTCCAGGGGATCTCCCCCCAGGCATCATACCTGCATTTCCTGTTTTGGCAGGTAGATTCTTTACCATCAAGCCACCTGGGAAGCTCCCACCTGCTCCACTACCATCTAATTGGAATGACTCTCTGCCCTGTAGCCCAGAAAATAAGCCTTCCTCCTCTCATTCTGTGGTGGAGATTTGGCTAAAAGGTATTCTTTCAGTTGTCATTTCTAAATAAATGTCGTGCACTCAGCTCTCCACTGTGATCCTTCTGGTCCCCTCACCCCACCCAAAGGCTAGACTCTTGTCATTTGAAATCCTTAGCTTTCAAGACACTCCCTCTGCTATGAGTTTTACAAGCCTATTTTTTTTAGAGTCAAGGCTAAGAGTTTGACTCCATTTTCTTTCTCTGGACTTGACCTCTAATGTTAGAAAGTAAGGTCATGGGATAGAAAGAAATACCAAGAATAATAATGATCAGTTAGTATTTCAAATGTTTTCTTGCTACTTATGATAAGATCTACTAAGGCTTGGAAGGTACTCAATGGTGAAGCAAAAGACCCCCAAAGAATCACAAAGAAATCAAGTTCTCCCAGAGCTATGAATTCTGTGGATCTGCCCCACCCTGACCTTTAGTTTCTAAGCCTCTTTCAGTCAGTTTTTTATCACTTGCTGCTGAGAGCGTCCTAACTGATATCAAGGCGTTCAGTTGTGGATTTGCCTTTGAGGCTTTGCTTACCCCATGACAAAACATCCTCTTTAAGAGGACTCACAGGAGATAACTACATCTGGCCTCAATTTTATGAATAATTGTGCTTTTGATCAACTGTCTCTTTTTTTCTTCTTGGATGCCAATCACTGTTGTAAGACTGTGCCAGAGATTTGTTTTAGTCACGTCTGGTAAGACACACAGACATGGAAACATCTGTCACAAAGGAAGAATTTTTGCACTCACAGGTCCCTGGAAATGAGATTCAGGGCCATACAGGGAAGCCCCATGGTCAGCCAGGAGACTGAGGGAGTGGGGAAAATTCAGCCAAGAGCCTTTATGATGGTTTCCACAAGGAAGGTAAGGAGAGGGAGAGTAAGCAGATTTAATATTGGCTAATTCAATTTTGAATAATCTCAGTGAGTTTGGGGACATAGGTATCTGCTACCTGACTCTGGGTGATCAGGGCAGAGGGATCTTGGCCCAGAGTATGAGAGCCCCTTAGCCAAGTAGGGGGTGGTATTGGCTGGTTTGCATTTGAAAAGTGCCTGAAGGCCAGTTGTTTACTATCTCTGCTCAGTCATGTCCAACTCTTTGCAACTCCATGGACTGTAGCCTGCCAGGCTCCTCGGTTCATGGAATTTTTCAGGCAAGAATATTGGAATGCGTTGCCATTTCCTCCTTCAGGGTATCTTCCTGACCCAGTAATCAAGCACACATCTCTTGCATCGGCAGGTGGATTTTTTACCACTGTGCACCTGGGAAGCCCAGCCTGTCTCTAACTGTTTACCGTCTCTGGTCCCGGGAGGGAAGTGGTCTTCACAAGGTCATCAAGGCCCCAAGACATCAAAGCACCAGAATAAAAAGACATGATTAATACATATATATACTGACTCATCCTTCTCTTTGTGTAAAATGTTACTAAGCTCAGAATTAAATTTATGGTTCATTTATACCCACCTGTCTAATTAATCTTACTCCTATATTTATCTTAGACTTCTACCTTCCATGGTCCTGTTGCTTTGCTTATTTGTTTTTATTTTTTATAATCTTGTATAAACTATCATAAATCTTTTCTGGAACAAGAAATTTCAAGCATTTCAGTCTCTTGTAAGGACTTTCATACAAATTACTATATGAATGCAAAGTGAAAGTCACTCAGTCGTGTCCAACTCTGCAACCCAGGCCAGAATATTGGAGTGGTTAGCTGTTCCCTTCTCCAAGGGATCTTCCCAACCCAGGGATCAAAGCCAGGGATCTCCCACATTGCGGGCAGATTCTTAACCAACTGAGCCACAAGGGAAGCCAAAGAATACTGGGGTGGGTAGCCTATCCCTTCTCCAGGAGATCTTCCCAAGCCAGGAATGGAACTAGAGTCTCCTGCATTCCAGGCAGATTCTTTACCAACTGAACTATCAGGGAAGCCCAATGAGAATGAAAGCATACAGCAATTTTATAAGGAATCTGAACTCTACAGAACACTGCCCTGCAGCTGGATCATGAACATATCCTCCTAGTGTACAGGCCATGATATGTATTCTTTATACATTTTATAAAAATACTTTTGCCTGCAAATTTAGCAGAAAGCTTGGTGTAAGGAGGGTTTCCTTTCTTGAAGGGCTCTCCGAAGAAATGGGAATGGCAGTGTTCTTTTCCTCTGGATAAATTTCCCTATAATAAGCAAGTGGAGGCCTTTGGATTCATCTGCTGCTGCTGCTGCTAAGTCGCTTCAGTCGTGTCCAACTCTGTGTGACCCTATAGACGGCAGCCCACCAGGCTCCCCCATCCCTGGGATTCTCCAGGCAAGAACACTGGAGTGGGTTGCCATTTCCTTCTCCAATGCATGAAAGTAAAAAGTGAAAGGGAAGTTGCTCAGTCGTGTCCGACTCTTAGCGACTCCATGGACTGCAGCCCACCAGGCTCCTCCGTCCATTGGATTTTCCAGGCAAGAGTACTGGAGTGGGGTGCCATTGCCCTCTCGGTTGGATCCATCTAGTTACACTTAAATCTGCCTCAGAAATAAGAACATTCTTTTCAACAGCAAACTTGTTTGGAGCACATGACTTGGAGGCCTTAAAAAGACTCAGTCATAATGATTGGCAGGTGTTGGGAGCTTTCTTGCCTGTTATCACCTGTGCATGAACAACAGGCTCTTTAAGGGTGGTCTGAGCTATCTCACACCTGAGAAAACAGTCTGGAGGCTTTAGCCTCCTGCACTTAGGAGCAGGATCACAACCCAGGCATCTATGCCTTTAACCAGTAGGTAGCTGCCTGGGTACCAGGGACAGCCAGAACAAGTTCAGGTGAAAGTGACAGAAACCCAGATGAAGCTAACTGAAGCCCAACAAAGATGGGAAGGAAGTAAATTCTCATTACTGATACCACACAGGGCCCTGTGGGGCTCCTGGGCACAAGGCCTTTGTATCCCTCGTTTCTTTAATTATAGGAAACAATGTTTATTCAGCCTCCATGACCTTCCCTGAGTTACAAGAGGCAGATTCAAACTGTTGTTAATCAGGGAAAGAAGGGGATGGGAGAGCAAGGAGAAACAAATGATCTAGAGCTGCCGGGAGCCAGCGTGAGGAATCCCACCCGTGACAAGGTCATGTGGCAGAGCTCTGATGGCAAGGCTAATCAGACCTCAGGTGTTCCCCCTGGTAGTTCCTGAGCATGTACCCCAAAAAACAAGAATCTGCCTGCTTTTCCACTCTTCTGATATTCTCTGGAAAAAGTCAAATCAGGGCTTTAGTCTTCTGCATTTGAAAGGGATGTTTCAGTTAAACCCCTCTGATAACACTCTAGCTTGCCTAACAGGTTCCCCCGGACCTCTTACAGCTTGTAAATTGCTTGCAGCCCCCCAACAAGGAGAGGCACAAAGCTTAAAAACATCTTAAAGATACAGAACCTTTTCTAAAGAGCCAAAAATCATATTGGTGACAGGATTTCACCCCTGACTCAATGATTGCTGCCAGGCCTCCATATTCTTTATCTTTTAGGCACCTGGGAGGATGTTAATCAAGGTAAATGGGATATGGAAAAAGATATATAATAGTTTTGATGTTAGCAACACTAGACTTTCGAGTTAATTACTTTTCTCTTTGTTATATATCACTGCACTCCTCTTGTGTCCTTGCTATGTAAGAATGTAACTTTATTTAGTGCTTTTTGAGAGTGGCACCAGACTTTGGGAAGATCAACACAAATAAGTCTTCTGGTTGACACCCTTATCAGAAAAAAGGCTGTAAAATGTTAATTGGCCCTTTTGGCCGGAAGATGATGTAAATCACCTAAGACTTGTATGCAGAGAGAAAAGCCTGGTTTTGATAAGAGTCTGGGCTCCTAACGCTGCATAACTTTGTATTACCCATTGATCTCTATGTATAATCAAAAGTATAAAAGGCCTTTCTAGACAATAGAGGCCGGGAAAGTCATTGGAAGGACTGGTTTCCCCTGTGTCTCCTCTTTACTCTAATTTCAGGCTGAATTCCCATCTGGGGCGTGGAGGCTCACCATGTCTACTTACTTGTCCTAGCTTCTAAGATCCCTAAGAGAGAGAGCCCAAGGCGGGGCACTCTCCAATATTCAAACGGATGCCGGTGGCCTCATGTAGATGGTGCAAGCTCCTTGTCTGGAACTTCATTGGCTTTCCACGTAAACCAAGTTATTCAGCCTCTTTTCTCCACTTAATTTTCCTACTACACTATTTCTTCCTAATCTAATCTTATATTAATAAATAAGTTTTTTCCTCGCCTACTCCATCTCCCCTTCGAATCACCCTGGATCCACCGGGGCTGGACCCCGGCATAGAGCAGCTTTGCAGCACAGCCCTATTTCCCCATCAACAGGTACATACAACAAAATCTTTGAGCTGTTTTGCAGCTACCTGAAACCCTCCAGGTGGGAGAAGTTAACAATCAGTGATGGTATGCTGCCCACAAGCATGTAGACCCCAGAGAAGTTAGACCTGAAGGTTGCTGATGCTGACTCCTACTTATCTTACCACCAACCCATCAGAAGAATGTCGACAAGCTGATCATGACTTCTTTGAACCATTACTATGAAACTTGTCACTATCTTCCCCAGGTTGGGACACTTGGTTTGAGGGCTAAGCTCACTGTGTCCCCCTTTGCCTGGCAAAGCAAGAAAGCTCTCCTTTTCTACTTCCCCAAAACTCTGTCTCCGAGATTTGATTTGAACCAGTAAACAGAGAAACTGATCTTTTGGCATCATGACTCAAGTAATGGGAAGGGGTACAGGTATAGGCTGGGTCTTCAGACCCAACCCCAGTGCTTTCAACCTGTCTCTCTGTCTCCCTACTCCTTCTCTGGGTGTGTGGGGCCCTAGCCACATAGGACTCCCACCCAGATCTGGGACGCCCAGATCCCGCAGAAGCAGCCCCATCCCTCTGCAAACCAGCCTGAGTGAGGGCTCTCCCTGGACCATTTGATCATGGGTTCATCCAGGACTGAGTGCTATTTCTGGCTCATCCTGGGTCATGTGCCTGGTCCTGGTTTGTGGGGATGGGGGAGTACAACAATGTGATTGATAGTGCTGGGCAGCATCGAGAGCCAGTCCCCAGGAAGACAGAAGGGTGTGGACAGATGCCTACCACAAAGCATCCAGGCATCTCAGCATCCTGTGCCTGCACAGCAGTGCCTTCTCCCTGGAGGCCTGCACAGCAGTTCTCTTGCCCCAGGGAAGCCTCCATGCTGGGAATGTCGGCACTCAGATCCTCTCACTAAGGCTGAGCAGCAGGGGTGTGGCAGGCGTTCTGCTAGCAGCCCCCTGCCATGGTGAGAAAGCTTCCTTTACGATGTGATGCAGGCGTGATACAGGCAGCTGCCACAAGTCGCTTAGAACCATGAGTTTTGACACTGAACCAGAAACACATTGAGAGTACAGCTCTCTAGCTCTCCATCAGAGCTGAGAGGCTGCCTGCACAGCTTCCTCTAGGGAGGGCAGCCTCCAGGGTCCAGGAGGGCTGATGGAAACCAGGCACACAGTTACAGCCCAAGCCTGTCATACATGGATGCCGACAAATGGCCATAGGTCACGGAGACTTGGTTTGAAAGTCATCAAAGTCCTCCAGGACCACAGCAATATCTTCTCACCCACCTGCTTACTCCTTGGAAGAAAAGTTATGACCAACCTAGATAGCATATTCAAAAGCAGAGATATTACTTTGCCAACAAAGGTCCGTCTAGTCAAGGCTATGGTTTTTCCAGTAGTCATGTATGGATGTGAGAGTTGGACTGTGAAGAAGGCTCAGCACTGAAGAATTGATGCTTTTGAACTGTGGTGTGGAGAAGACTCCTGAGAGTCCCTTGGACTGCAAGGAGATCCAACCAGTCCTTTCTGAAGAAGATCAGCCCTGGGATTTCTTTGGAAGGAATGATGCTAAAGCTGAAACTCCAATACTTTGGCCACCTCATGCGAAGAGTTGACTCATTGGAAAAGACTCTGATGCTGGGAGGGATTGGGGGCAGGAGGAGAAGGGGACAACAGAGGATGAGATGGCGGGATGGCATCACGGACTCGATGGATGTGAGTCTGAGTGAACTCTGGGAGCTGGTGATGGACAGGGAGGCCTGGCGTGCTGCGATTCATGGGGTCGCAAAGAGTCGGACACGACTGAGCGACTGGACTGAACTGAACTGACCTGCAATCCCAGGGCTAGATGCTCCAGTAAAGAGATAAAGCTGAGTGCGGTCTATTGCATGGAGTACACATGGGCCCAGTGAGGTAGATCTGTGATCAGGCTTCCAATGAGGCTAGTTCTGTCCCTTGAACTCTGACGCTCATTTCACATGGAAAGAGGGTGCCAGCCCTGGGGTGGAGCCGTGGTAGAGCTGACACTGGGGCTCTGGTCCCTGTAGATGTTCCACATGGCTCTAGAAAGAGGGACATGTATGGCTTTTCAAAACTGTGAGATCAAATTCATTGATTCTATCTGTCAAGGCTAGGTTCAGAGGCAAAAAGTAGTTCAAAATAAAAAAAATTATTTGCAAAAAAAGTGAGGGAATCATACATCAATAAAACCGATTAAAAAAATCCAACAATATCTAACCCCCATAAGATCATCATTTTACATCTATCTGTTCATGGTGGGAAAAGATCAGCTCCTTACATCCTGATGTTGTGTACAGCCTCAGACATTAACCCAAAGTTAGGATGATGTGGCTCCTGCTGAGAGTCCTGGATTACAGGAATTGCTCAAGATTTTGTTCTTTGCAGAAAGCAAAACTAGACAGAGTGGCTGTATTATTTTTCTTTTGTATGAGGTGCTTTTTCTCCCTACCTGTGGGAAATAAGCTACACAGTGATAACAGGGCTGAATCAAGCGCTGATTTCCTCATGATGAACCTTATTTACATTTTGATCCATTTCTCCTTATTACAGTATCATCCAAACCCTTCAAAGATGTAATCAAAATCAGTATCACTCCTAAGAGTGATCAGGAAGTTCCTAGCGTGGTGAGGAAAAGTGGCTTCAACAAACACAACAAGTGTCATTTCACATTGAAGAAGTTAGACAAAGTAGGGCCCAAGTTGCTTTGTTCTATTTCTTTCTGTTTTTTTCTTATTTCCTGAACACACTCTGAGACACATGGATCTTTACATCTGTTGATCTTGATGAAGCAGAATATCCTGAAATGTCATTCTTCTCAGCACTTCCTCTCTATTCTGTAACTCTTTCATTGTTCAAGAGGCTGCTGTTTGATGCATCAAGAAAGGCTGAGTATCTTTGGCTTTGATTGCTAACTTTGGTTTTGTGTTGATATTTTTTAGTATAATTCTTAAAATTTTTTAAATTAATTTTTATTGGAGTATAGTTGATTTACAACGCTGTGTTAGTTTCTGCAGTACAGCAAAGTGAATCAGCTGTGCATACACATGTAGCCACTCTTTTCCTGTATAGGTCATTAGAGAGCACTGAGTAGAGTTCTCGGTGCTATCCCGTAGGTCCTTGTTAGTTATCTATTTTATATATAATAGTGTATAGACATGAATCTGAATCTCCCAGTTTTATCCCTCACCTTCCTTCCCCTTTGGTAACCCCTTTGGTTTTTTTCTGCATCTGTGACTCTATTTCTGTTTTGTAAGTAAGTCCACCTGTACCATTGTTTTAGAGTCACATATAAGCGGTATCATATGATATGTCTTTCTCTGTCTGACTAACTTCAGTCAGTATGATCATCTCTAGGTCCATCCATGTTGCTGCAAATGGCATTATTTCATTCTTTTTATGGCTGAGTAATATTCCATTGTATATATGTACATCTTCTTTACCCATTCCTCTTCAATGGACATTTAGATTGCTTCCATGTCTTGACTATTGTAAACAGTCCTGCAGTAAACATTAGTGTGGAAATAGTGACAGATTCTATTTTCTTGGGCTCCAAAATCACTGCCGATAGTGACTGCAGCCATGAAATTAAAAGATGCTTGCTCCTTGAAACGAAAGCATTGATAAACCTAGACAGTATCTTAATAAGCAGAGATATCACTGTGCTGACAAAGGTCCATATAGTCAAAGCTATGGTTTTTCAGTAGTCATGTACAGATGTGACAGTTGGACCATAAAGAAGGCTGAGCACAAAAGAACTGATGCTTTCAAATTGTGGTGCTGGGAAAGACTCTTGAAGCACCTTGGACTGCAAGAAGATTGAACCAGTCAATCCTAAAGGAGTCCGGAATATTCAATAGAAGGACTGATGCTGAAGCTGAAGCTCCAATACTTTGGACACCTGATGCGAAGAGCCGACTCACTGAAAAAGACCCTGATGCTGGGAGAGATTGAAGACAGAAGGAGAAGGGGGCGACGGAGGATGAAATGGTTGGATAGAATCGCTGACGCAAAGGACATGAGTTTGAAAAAAACTTGGGAGATGGTAAACAGGGATGCTGGCATGCTGCAGTCCATGTAGTCGCAGAGGCAGACATGACTTAGTAACTGAACAACAACAACGGCAAACACCGGGGTGCATGTACTGTGTCAGACTATAGCTTTCTCTGGATAAATACCCAAGAGTGGGATTGCTGGGTGATATGATAACTCTATGAGGTTAGGTTTTTAAGGAACCTCCATGCTGTTCTCCGCAGTGGCTGTACCAATTTACACTTCCACAGAGTAGGAGGATTTCCTTTTCTCCACAGCCTCTCCAGCATTTATTGTTTTTGTTTTATCTGTTTATGGTCTTTTTAGATGAGGTCAGTACTGAGGCCCAGAGAAATTCTGGTTCTTGCCCAGAACTTTCTGCAAGTCAGGAGGCCCCTGACCCTAGCTCTAAGTTGCCAGCATCATTCTCCCTGTCACCCCATGACCATCTGCCGTTCCCCTACCTCACCCAGAAGCAAGGGTGTCACAGAGCTGCCCAGCCCACCGGAACTCTCCACCCTGTTCAGCCACACTCCAGAGGAAGCAATTTTATCAGTGCTAGTGACAAAGAGCTTTTCTCACCAGCATTAAATTCAAAACCAGACTAGCCTATATGTGTGATCCATACTGATAATGTGTAAATACCTACAAGTCTCAAAATGAGGAGCTCAAAAAAAAAAAAAACAAAAAAAAACACCACAATATATAAACTGTCTCAGAAGCTGGAGTGAAGAGTCCTTTCAGGAAACTGGATGTGTTTTTCAACAGGCCCATCACAAAAGGTCAAGTCTGGCCCAGTGAGCATATGCCACACACACGCCACAAAAACAAACTTCAACTCACTAGTGAACAAAGAAAAGCAAATGAAGTCAACAACCAAGGCCTTTATTCCCCATCAAATTTCTAATGGAAAAAGTGATGCCACCAGTGTCAGGGGGGTCCCCCAGCCCCCTTCTGTCCACACATCTCCCTTCTCCCTCCCTCCCATTTATTTATTCCTTTTTTTTTTTTTTTCTTTTTGCAGCTGGGAGTTGGAAACTACGTATCTCATTTTCTTCTGGTTGCAGAAGTCGCTTACTTGGCTCCCCAGCCAAGGGGAATTCGTCCATGTCTAGGGAAAAGCCAGCTACACATTAGCCCACTGTGGAGGGCTGGGTGGTCAGCAGCTAATTCTGTTGGGATTAGCGCAGCATCACTTCTCAGCAGAGACCTGGTCTAGAAAACAAGTCAGCTGGAGACAACATATCCTTTTAGCTGAAGTATAAGCTTTCCTCTCTCTTGATGCTTTCAAAGCAAAAACTGCCCCCAAAAGTGGGGAGAGGCATTGATAAGAAAATATGACATGGGCTCCAGGTGTGCCTGCCTCCTTCAGCCAGCAGTTTCCCCTCCAGGCACCACGTTAGCATGAAGTCATGGGTGGGAACATTTGTCAGAACATTTGGGAGATCTGACAGTATGGGAAGACAGTCTCCATTTCAGGACTGCCAGCCACTAAGACCAGTGTGTCCCACTTAGGGGAAAGAAAAAAAAATCACACACATATACAATTAGGGCCATAGTAAAGGAGTTCTTAAAATTTCAGTTTGCCAAAGCAAACATAATTTCATTCACTTATTGATTCACTATTGGGTTTCTACTAAGTGCTAAACACTAGGAATACACAGGTCAAAACAACAGACGTGGCCCCTTCCGAGAGCCAGCATCTAGCAGAGGAATCAATGGGAAATACCACGGATGCTGTATGACTGAATCTCTCTGCTGTATGCCCGACACTAACACAACGTCATAAGTCAACTATACTTCAACATAAAATGAAAATTAAAAAAGAAGGAAAGAAAATACATTAGATGTTTTTGGCCTAGGAAGGCTTCTGTGTAACAACGTCTCCTATTTTCTGTATTCTCAGACTTTAACATGTGATGAATACCTAGTTGCTGTTGTTCAGTCGCTCAGTCATGTCCATCTCTTTGCAACCCCATGGACTGCAGCACGCCAGGCTTCCCCGTCCTTCACCATCTCCCAGAGCCTGCTCAAACTCATGTCCATTGAGTAGGTGATGTTATCTAACCATCTCATGCTCTGCCAATCCTTCTCCTTTTGCCTTTCCTCTTTCCCAGCAAACACTGGAGGGGCTGCCAATCTCCACGGAGAGTTAACTTACCCCAGGAGCAAACTTTTAAAATGCAAAGCAGCCAACCCAGAGCCCACCCTACTGACCAGCTCCTCTATGTGACTCCAATCAGGATCCCCATCCCCTGCTCAAATGGCTCCTGGACCACACGACCAGGGACCCCCACACCCAGCGTCCCCTGAATAATCCAAACCAGCACGCGTGGAGGCTGCTGACCCAGCCTTGCCCTCTCCTTCCCACACAAGCCATAATTAAAGCCTGTGCCCACATCTCCCCTTGTTCCCCTACCTCCTGACCAAACGGTCTTCCCCTTGTGGCCTTGCAATGCTCGGCACCTCCTGTTTCTAAGGAACTTTGGTATGAAAATATTTCTTCTTTGTGGCAGTCATTTCCAGGTTTGAGTGTCTTTCCTGATAAAAGAAAGCACATCAGGGTGGGGTGGGGGGCTTCTGCAGGGTGGAGGTTTAGCTGCTCCCTGAACCAGAAGGAGTTATTATATCAGAGGTGGGGGAAGGGGAGACATTGCAAGCATAGGCCTTAAGGCAGGATGAGACTGGCTTTCTGAGGGCCTGGAGGAGACCTTAGGGGCCAGAACCTGGGGAGCAGGGCAGGGGCCCCGTTCACAGGATGTGCCCTCTACGAGCACTTTCTGTTCTGAGACCTGGGAGCCTGTGGGGCCCATGGCTCCTTCTCAGGGTCCTTGACATGAGGGGCTGTGGTACAAATGCAGACAGAATGTCCTCGTAGGGTTTGAGGGACCCCAGTCTGAACAGGATGTGGCCTGAGCTCATGTCACAAACAACTGGAGAAAACACTCTGTGAACTGCCATGAAAAGGGTTTAAGAGGATATTTGATCAGTTAGCGTGGTGTTTAATAAACAAGGCAGAAAGAATCCTTCAAATACTAAAGGCTAAAGCCCATTTTCCAGGTGTTTTCTCATAAAATCCTTCCTCAGTGCATTGCCTGGTGCATCTTCGTTAGGATTTGACAACTGGATCCCGTCTGAGGACTGAGCTGTGGTGTGATGTTTCCAGTGGGAGCAACAGAACCCTCTTGAGAATCAGATCAGCTACTGGTGAGAAGAAGGAGCAATGCCTGCCTCCCTCCCAAAACCGCGCTTCCAAAGCAGTGAGGGAGCAGGCCTAGGAGTACAATGCGGGGCTATTGACCTATCTGAGGCCCCAGGCACTGTCTGGGGCATCTTTTTTTTTTTTTTTTTAGCTTTTTATAGATCTATAATACATATCCAGCAAAATGTCAGATGGTGAGTATGCAGCTCAATGAATTTTCACATTCTGAATTCACTTGTATATTCCACACCCTGATTAACAAACAGCATTACCAGCAATCCCAAATCCCCTCAGAGACTCACTTTGGTCACTATACGCTCTGCAGGCAATCACTATCCAAAGTGTTCTTACTGAGATAAAATCAATATGAGGTCAAATTAACCATTCAGTGTCACTTAATAACAGTTCAGTGTCACTTAATCCATTCACAATGCTGTGCAACCATGCCCACCTCTGTTTAGTTCCAAACCACTGTCATCACCCCAAAATAAAGCCCCTCACCCAGGAAGCAGTTCCTCATCTGTAACCTACCTCACCTCAGCTCCTGGAAACCACCTCTCCGCTTTTTGTTCCTAGATTTACCTATTCTGCATATTTCATACAAAAGGAGTCATACAGCATACGACCCTTCATGTTTGGCTTCTTTCACTTAGTGTAAGGTTTTCAAGATTTATCCACTTTATAGCATGTATCAGGGCTTCATCCTTTGTATTGCTGAACTATATGAATGGGCTACATTTCTTTATGCATTCATCTATTAATGAGTTATTATCTCTTTTGGTCTATTATGAATAATATTGCTCCAAACATTCATATACAACTGTTTGTTTTAGTACCTGTTTTCAAATCTTTTGCATATATATCAAGGAGTGGAATTTCTGAGCCATAAGGCAATCCTATGTTTAACTTTTTGAGGAACTGCAAAACTGTCTTCCAAAGTGACTGCACCATTTGACATTCCCACCAGCAATGCATGAGAATTCCAGCTTCTCCATATCCTTGCCAGTATATTTTGTATTTTTTTGCATATCTGAGTGGGAACAAAGTGGCCTCTCATTGCAGTCTGACCCACGTTTCCAGAATGACATTGACCATCATGTGCTTATTACCCATTTGTTAATTTTTTCTTCTGTAGAAAAGTCTATTTAAATCCTTTGCCTATTTTTAATGAGGTTACTCATTTTTTACTGTTGAATTTTGGGAATTATTTCTCTTTTCTGGACACAAATTTCCTATCAAATGTATGATTTGCAAACATTGTCTTCCATTCTGTAGGTGGTCTTTTCACTTTCTTGATAGTATCCTATGAAAAACAAAGGTTTTTAATTTTGAAGCTCTGATTTCTCCTTCATATTTGAATGAGATCCTTGCTGGGTACAGTAATCTGGGCTGTAGGTTATTTTCTTTCATCACTTTAAGTATGTCTTGCCATTCCCTCCTGGCCTGAAGAGTTTCTATTGAAAGATCTGCAGTTATCCTTATGGGGATCCCCTTGTGTGTTATTTGTTGTTTTTCCTGTGCTGCTTTTAATATTTGTTCTTTGTGTTTGATCTTTGTTAATTTGATTAATATGTGTCTTGGGGTATTTTGCCTTGGGTTTATCCTATTTGGGACTCTCTGGGTTTCTCAAACTTGGGTGATTATTTCCTTCCCCATTTTAGGGAACTTTTCAACTGTTACCTCCTCAAGTATTTTCTCACGGTCTTTCTTTTTGTCTTCTTCTTCTGGGACTCCTATGATTCAAATGTTGGGGCGTTTAACATTGTCCCAGAAGTCTCTGAGATTGTTCTCATTTCTTTTAATTTGTTTTTCTTTTTTCTTCTCTGTTTCATTTATTTCTACCATTCTATCTTCTACGCACTTATCCTATCTTCTGCCTCCGTTATTCTACTGTTGGTTCCCTCCAGAGTGTTTTTGATCTCATTTATTGCATTATTCATTATATATTGACTCTTTTTATTTCTTCTAGGTCCTTGTTAAACCTTTCTTGTGTCTTTTCGATCCTTGTCTCCAGGCTATTTATCTGTAACTCCATTTTGTTTTCAAGATTTTAGATCATTTTCACTATCATTATTTGGAATTCTTTTTCAGATAGACTTCCTATCTCCTCCTCTTTTGTTTGGGTTGGTGGGCATTTATCCTGTTCCTTTACCTGCTGGGTATTCCTCCGCCTCTTCATCTTGTTCCTATTGCTGTGTTTGGGGTGGCCTTTCTGTATTCTGGCAGTTTGTGGAGTTCTCTTTATTGTGGAATTTCCTCCCTGTGGGTGGGGTAGGATGGGTGGCTTGTCAAGGTTTCCTGGTTAGGGAAGCTTGTGTTCTGGTGGGTGGAGCTGGATTTCTTCTCTCTGGAGTGCAATGAAGTGTCCAGTAATGAGTTATGAGATGTCAATGGGTTTGAAGTGACTTTGGGTAGCCTGTATATTGAAGCTCAGGGCTATGTTCCTGTCTTGCTGGAGAATTTGTGTGGTATGTCTTGCTCTGGAACTTGTTGGCCCTTGTTTGGTGCTTGGTTTCAGTGTAGGTATGGAGGCATTTGATGTGCTCCTATCGATTAACGTCCCCTGGAGTCAGGAGTTCTCTAGTGTTCTCAGGATTTGGACTTAAGCCTCCTGCCTCTGGTTTTCAGTCTTATTCTTACTGTAGCCTCAAGACTTGTCCATCTGTCACTTCCAAGGTGGTTCCCTCTGTTTTAGCTTCTTCTGTTTGCCAGTCTCTTCAGTGTCTAATTTCCCCCCTGACACAAGAGGGCGGTGGTGGACACTCTTTTAGGCTCACTTGTTCAGTCGTGCTATAGGGATGGAGGAACGCTGCAAACAAATAACACTGGAGTCTGTGGGAAGTGCTCACAGTGTCTCAGCCATGGCCACACTGGGTTTGCCCCCGTTCAGGGTGTGCGTGCTTTCCCAGTCTACACTGCTCAAGCTCTAGGTTGCTCTGCCAGGAACTGTCTGAGGCCAGCTCTGGGTTGTATGCACTTCCCAGGTCTAAGCCGCTCAGGTTCAGGTACTCAGGTACTCCACTAAGGCACACACTTGGTTGGGCCTGCGTTTTGTGCCCTTCCCAGGTCCGAGCAGCTCAGGTGACCAGGTGTTTGGTGAGCACTGTCACTACGACTTATCACCTCCCCCGTCCCTGCCGCTCAGTTTTCTGGGTGTACAACCGGCACACCTTCTCAGGCGGATGTCGACCGTCCAGAATCCCAAGAAGTCTCGGTTAGCAACGAAACCTGTTTGCAGTTTGGTAGATGATGCCTCTCTGGGGCTGCAATTGCCCCCTTCCAGCTCCGGCTGCCCTTGCCTGCCTGTCTCTGGCAGGGGATGGGCAGGTCCACAGCTGGCTAGCTCTAGTCAGTCCTTTGTTCTGTGAGTGGGTCTGGCAGTGTCTTAGGTTACGGCTTTTCACCTTTTCACGGGATAGCTATCCCACAGTCTGCTTTGTTAGGTCCCTCGGATTGCCCTCGGGGCATTCAGGCCTGCTCCTTACTCTAAGGAATGCAGCCCGCGGCTCCCTGCCCTGTGCCCACTTGCTAGTGGGGGATGGGGGGGTCTGCGCGGCTTTCCTGCCAGGAGTTACCCTTGGGCATGTAATTTGTGGGTTTTAGTTATTTATTTTTCCTCCCAGTTATGTAGAAGATATTAAGAAGAGGTGGCTAGAGTACACAGAAGAACTGTACAAAAAAGATCTTCACAACCAAGATAATCACGATCGTGTGATCTCTCACCTAGAGACAGACATCCTGGAATGTGAAGTCAAGTGGGCCTTAGGAAGTATCACTATGAACAAAGCTAGTGGAGGTAATGGAATTCCAGTTGAGCTATTTCAAATTCTGAAAGGTGATACTGTGAAAGTGCTGTACTCAATATGCCAGCAAATTTGGAAAACTCAGCAGTGGCCACAGGACTGGAAAAGGTCAGTTTTCATTCCAACCCCCAAAAAAGGCAATGTCAAAGAATGCTCAAACTACTGCACTCATCTCAGAGGCTAGTAAAGTCATACTCAAAATTCTCCAAGCCAGGCTTCAGCAGTATGTGAGCCATGAACTTCCAGATGTTCAAGCTGGATTAAGAAAAGGCAGAGGAACCAGAGATCAAATTGCCAACATCTGCTGGATAATCAAAAAAGCCATAGAGTTCCAGAAAAACGTCTATTTCTGCTTTATTGACTATGCCAAAGCCTTTGACTGTGTGGATCACAATAAACTGTGGAAAATTCTGAAAGAGATGGGAATACCAGACCACCTGACCTGCCTCTTGAGAAACCTATATGCAGGTCAGGAAGCAACAGTTAGAACTGGACATGGAACAACAGACTGGTTCCAAATAGGAAGAGGAGTACATCAAGGCTGTATATTGTCACCCTGCTTATTTAACTTATATGCAGAGTACATCATGAGAAATGCTGGGCTGGAAGAAGCACAAGCTGGAATCAAGATTGCCAGGAGAAATATCAGTAACCTCAAATATGCAGATGACACCACCCTTATGGCAGAAAGTGAAGAGGAACTAAAAAGCCTCTTGATGAAAGTGAAAGAAGAGAGTGAAAAAGTTTGCTTAAAGCTCAATATTCAGAAAACAAAGATCATGGCATCTGGTCCCAACACTTCATGGCAAATAGATGGGGAAACAGTGGAAACAGTGGCAGACTTTATTTTGGGGGGCTCCAAAATCACTGCAGATGATGATTGCAGCCATGAAATTAAGAGATGCTTGCTCCTTGGAAGGAAAGCTATGACCAACCTAGATAGCATATTGAAAAGCAGAGACATTACTTTGCCAACAAAGGTCCATCTAGTCAAGGCTACGGTTTTTCCAGTGGTCATGTATGGATGTGAGAGTTGGACTGTTAAGTAGGCTGAGTGCCGAAGAATTGATGCTTTTGAACTGTGGTGTTGGAGAAGACTCTTGAGAGTCCCTTGGACTGCAAGGAGATCCAACCAGTCCATCCTAAAGGAGACCAGTCCTGGGTGTTCACTGGAAGGACTGATGCTAAAGCTGAAATTCCAGTATGATGGCCACCTCATGAGAAGAGTTGACTCATTGGAAAAGACTCTGATGCTGGGAGGGATTGAGGGCAGGAGGAGAAGGGGACGACAGAGGATGAGATGGTTGGATGGCATCACCGACTCAATGGACATGAGTTTGGGTGAACTCCGGGAGTTGGTGATGGACAGGGAGGCCTGACATGCTGCAATTCATGGGGTCGCAAAGAGCAACACTGAGCGACTGAACTGAACTGAACTGATGTTGCCCTCTGAGATTCCGAGGCTCGCCACAGATTTGCCAGTGAGAGTGTTTCTTGGTGTTTGGAAACTTCTCTTTTTTTAAGCCTCCCTTCCCAGGATGGATCTCCATCCCTACCTCTTTTGCCTCTCTTTTTATCTTTTATATTTTTTCCTACCTACTTTCAAAGACAATGGGCTGCTTTTCTGGGTGCCCGGTGTCCTCTGCCAGCATTCAAAAGTTGTTTTGTGGAATTTACTCAGCGTTCAAATGTTCTTTTGATGAATTTGTGGGGGAGAAAGTGGTCTCCCCGTCCTATTCCTTTGCCATCTTAGGACTGCCCCCTGATCTTTCAATAGAAACTCTTCAGGCCAGGAGGGAATGGCAGGACATAATTAAAGTGATGAAAGAAAATAACCTACAGCCCAGATTTCTGTACCCAGCAAGGATCTCATTCAAATATGAAGGAGAAATCAAAAGCTTTACAGACAAGCAAAAGCTGAGAGAATGAAGCACCACCAAAATGGCTCTCCAACAAATGCTAAAGGATCTTCTCTAGACAGGAAACACAGAAAGGGTGTATAAACTCGAACCCAAAACAATAAAGTAAATGTCAATGGGATCACACTTATCAATAATTACCTTAAATGTAAATGGGTTGAATGCCCCAACCAAAAGACAAAGACTGGCTGAATGGATACAAAAACAAGAGCCCTATATATGTTGTCTACAAGAGACCCATCTTGAAACAAGGGACACATACACACTGAAAGTGAAGGGCTGGAAAAAGGTATTACATGCAAATAGAGACCAAAAGAAAACAGGAGTAGCAATACTCATATCAGACAAAATAGACTTTGAAACAAAGGCTGTGAAAAGAGACAAAAAAGGACACTACATAATGATCAAAGGATCAATCCAAGAAGAAGATATAACAATCATAAATATACATGCACCCAACATAGGAGCACCACAATATGTAAGACAAAAGCTAACAAGCATGAAAGGGGAAATTAACAATAACACAATAATAGTGGGAGACTTTAATACCCCCACTCACACCTATGGACAGATCAACTAAACAGAAAATTAACAAGGAAACACAAACTTTAAATGATATAATAGACCAGTTAGACCTATTTGATATCTATAGGACATTTCACCCCAAAACATTTTTCTCAAGTGCACACGGAACATACTCCAGGACAGACCTGGACATCTTGGGCCATAAATCTAGCCTTGGTAAATTCAAAAACATTGAAATTATTCCAACCATCTTTTCTGACCACAATGCAGTAAGATTAGATGTCAATTACAGGAGAAAACCTATTAAAAATTCCAACATATGGAAGCTGAACAACACGCTGCTGTATAACCAACAAACCATAGAAGAAAATAAAAAAAGAAATCAAAATATGCATAGAAATGAATCAAAATGAAAACACAACAACCCAAAACTTATGGGACACTGTAAAAGCAGTGTTAAGGGGAAGATTCATAGCAATACAGGCTTACCTCAAGAAACAAGAAAAAAGTCAAATAAATACCCTAACTCTACACCTAAAGCAACTTGAAAAGGAAGAATCCAGGGTTAGTAGAAGGAAAGAAATCTTAAAATAGGGCAGAAATAAATGCAAAAGAAACAAAAGAGACCATAGCAAAACTCAACAAAACCAAAAGCTGGTTCTTTGAGAAGATAAATAAATTGGCAAACCATTAGCCAGACTCATCAAAAAACAAAGGGAGAAAAATCAAATCAATAAAATTAGGAATGAAAATGGAGAGATCACAACAGACAACACAGAAATACAAAGGATCATAAGAGACTATTATCAACAACTATATGGAAAAAAATGGACAACTTGGAAGAAATGGACAAATTCTTAGAAAAGTACAACTTTGCAAAATTGAACCAGGAAGAAATAGAAAATCTTAACAGACCCATCACAAGCATGGAAATCAGAAACCTTCCAACAAACAAAAGCCCAGGACCAGACGACTTCACAGCTGAATTCTACCAAAAATTTAGAGAAGAGCTAACACCTATCCTACTCAAACTCTTCCAGAAAACTGCAGAGGAAGGTAAACTTCCAAACTCATTCTATGAGGCCACCATCACTCTAATACCAAAACCTGACAAAGATGCCACAAAAAAAGAAAACTACAGGCCAATATCACTGATGAACATAGATGCAAAAATCCTTAACAAAATTCTAGCAATCAGAACCCAACAACACATTAAAAAGATCATACATCATGACCAAGTGGGCTTTATCCCAGGGATGCAAGGATTCTTCAATATCTGCAAATCAATCAATGTGATACACTACATTAACAAACTGAAAAATAAAAACAATGTGATTATCTCAATAGAGGCAGAGAAAGCTTTTGACAAAATTCAACATCCATTTATGACAAAAAACCCTCCAGAAAGCAGGAATAGAAGGAACACACCTCAACATAATAAAAGCTATATATGACACACCCTCAGCAAACATTATCCTCAATGGTGAAAAACTGAAAGCATTTCCCCTAAAGTCAGGAACAAGACAAGGGTGCCCACTTACACCGCTACTATTCAACATAGTTTTGGAAGTTTTGGCCACAGCAATCAGAGCAGAAAAAGAAATAAAAGGAATCCAAATTGGAAAAGAAGTAAAATTCTCACTGTTTGCAGATGGCATGATCCTCTACATAGAAAACCCTAAAGACTCCACCAGAAAATTACTAGAGTGAATCAGTAAAGTTGCAGGATATAAAGTCAACACACAGAAATCCCTTGCATTCCTATACACTACCAATGAGAAAACAGAAAGAAATTAAGGAAACAATTCCATTCACCATTGCAATGAAAGAAAATACTTAGGAATATATCTACCTAAAGAAACAAAAGACCTATATATAGAAAACTATAAAACACTGGTGAAAGATATCAAAGAGGACACAAATAAATGGAGAGATATACTGTATTCATTGATCAGAAGAATCAATATAGTGAAAATGAGTATACTACCCAAAGCAATCGATATATTCAATGAAATCCCTATCAAGCTACCAGCGGTATTTTTCACAGAGCTAGAACAAATAATTTCACAATTTGTATGGAAATACAAAAAACCTCGAATAGCCAAAGCAATCTTGAGAAAGAAGAATGGAACTGGAGGAATCAACCTGCCTGACTCCAGGCTCTACTACAAAGCCACAGGCATCAAGACAGTTTGGTACTGGCACAAAGACAGAAATATAGATCAATGGAACAAAATAGAAAGCCCAGAGATAAATCCACACACCTATGGACACCTTATTTTTGACAAAGGAGGCAAGAATATACAGTGGATTAAAGACAATCTCTTTAACAAGTGGTGCTGGGAAAACTGGTCAACCACTTGTAAAAGAATGAAACAAAACCACTTTCTAACACCATGCACAAAAATAAACTGAAACTACAACACTTTCTTACACCATACACAAAAGTAAACTCAAATTGATTAAAGATCTAAACGTGAGACCAGAAACTATAAAACTCCTAGAGGAGAACATAGGCAACACACTCTCCGAAATAAATCACAGCAGAATCCTCTATGACTCACCTCCCAGAATATTGGAAATAAAAGCAAAAAAAAAAAAAAGGGACCTAATTAAAATTAAAAGCTTCTGCACAACAAAGGAAACTATAAGCAAGGGGAAAAGACAGCCTTCAGAATGGGAGAAAATAATAGCAAATGAAGCAATGGACAAAGGATTAATCTCAAAAATATACAAGCAACTCCTGCAGCTCAATTCCAGGAAAATAAATGACCCAATCAAAAAATGGGCCAAAGAAATAAATAGACATTTCTCCAAAGCAGATATACAGATGCTCAACATCACTCATTATCAGAGAAATGCAAATCAAAACCACAATGAGGTACCATTTCACACCAGTCAGAATGGCTGCTATCCAAAAGTCTACAAGTCTACAATAAATGCTGGAGAAGGTATGGAGAAAAGGGAACACTCTTACACTGCTGGTGGGAATGCAAACAAGTACAGCCACTATAGAGAACAGTATGGAGATTCCTCAAAAAACTGAAAATAGAACTGCCATACAGCCCAGCAATCTCATTGCTGGGCATACACACCGAGGAAACCAGAAATGAAAGAGACATGTGTCCCCAATGTTCATTGCAACACTGTTTATAATAGCCAGGACATGGAAGCAACCTAGATGTCCATCAGCAGATGAATGGATAAGAAAGCTGTGGTACATGTACACAATGGAATATTACTCAGCCATTAAAAAGAATACATTTGAATCAGTTCTAATGAAGTGGATGACACTGGAGCCTATTATACAGAGTGAAGTAAGCCAGAAAGGAAAACATCAATACAGTATAATTCCCTGGTGGCTCAGACGGTAAAGCATCTGCCTGCAATGTGGGAGACCCAGGTTCAATTCCTGGGTTGGGAAGATCCCCTGGAGAAGGAAATGGCAATCCACTCCAGCACTCTTGCCTGGAAAATCCCATGGACAGAGGAGCCTGATAGGCTACAGTCCATGGGGTTGCAAACAGTCGGACACGACTGAGCAACTTCACTTTCAGTTCAACACATATATGTGGAATTTAGAAAGACGGTAATGATAACCCTGTATGTGAGATAGCAAAAGAGACACAGATGTATAGAACAGTCTTTTGGACTCTGTGGGAGAGGATGAGGGTGGGATGATATGGGAGAATGGCATTGAAATATGTAAAATATCATATGTGAAATGAATCACCAGTCCAGGTTTGATGCATAATACAGGGTGCTCTGGGCTGGTGCACTGGGATGACCCAGAGGGATGGGATGCGGAGGGAGGTGGGAGGGGGGTTCAGGATGGGGAACACATGTACACTCATGGAGGATTCAAGTCAATGTATGGCAAAACCAATACAATATTGTAAAGTAAAATAAATGAATTAAATAATTAAAAATAAATAAATAAAAATAAGACGATGCGCAAAACTCAATAGCAAACAAAATGGACAATGTAGTTTGAAAGATGGGCAGAGGATCTGAATAGACATGTTTCCAAAGAAGACATATAAGTATATTAAAAGGCCAACAGGTACTTGAAAAGATGCTCAACATCACTAATCACCAGTAAAATGCAATTAAAACCACAATGAGATATCACCTCACACCTGTTGGAATGTTTATTATTTAAAAGACAAGAAAGAGATCCCTCATGCACTGTTGATGGGAATATAAATTTTTGCAGCTACCGTAGCAAATAGTATGGAGTTTCTTCAAAAAATTAAAAATAGAATTGCCATATGATCCAGAAACTCCTATTCTAGGTATTTGTCCAACAGGAAACAGAAACAGTAACTCAAAAAGATATATGGACCCCCCCCCCCCCATGTGCCCTGCAACATTATTTACAGTGGGTAGCATGAGAGCCACCTAAGAGTCCATCAATGGATAAAGAGAATGTGAATATTATGAAATTATGGAATACTATTCAGCCATAAGAAAGAAGTCAATCTTTCCATTTACGACAACATAGATGATCTTTTGAGGGCATCGTGCTAAATAAAATAAGTCAGACAGAGAAACACAAATACTGTGTGACCTCACTTAAATGCAGAATGTAAAAAATAAAATACAAAACAAAATCAAACTCATAGATACAGAGCACAGATTAGTGGTAGCCAGAGGCAGGGGTGTGAGGGGTAAAAGGTGAAATGGATGAAGGTAGTCAAACAGTACAAACTGCTAGTTGTAAAATAAATAAGTCCTGGTGATGTAATGTACAGATGGTCATTATAGTTAATAATGCTCTATTGTATGTTGGCTAAGAAAGTAGATCTTAAAAGGTCTTGTTACAGGAAAAAAAAATGTAAATATATGTAAGTCTACGTACATTATATCTCAGTTAAAGAAAAAAGAAGACACAGAACTTGGAAAAAAGTTTTCACTTTGATGAAGTCCAATTTACCTATTTCTTCTGTGGCTTGAGCCTTTGGTGTCATATCTGAGAATCTATCACCTATTCCATGGACACAAAGATCTATTGCCATGTTTCTTTCAAGATTTTTATGATTTTAGCCTTTGCATTTCGATTCATGTCTGATTTTGTGTTAATTTTGTGTTGGTGTAAGGTAGGGGTCCAACTTTATTCTCTTGCATAGCAGTAGTCTTGCAATTTTGTTGAAAATTAATGGAGCATCCTTCAGCCAAAAAGGATTCAAGACACAAGGTAATCCAGATTGAGTCATTGGTTCCAGGGTGAAGCAAGTGAGGCATCTGACAACCACCTGGCTTTCGACCAGAAACCTGCCTCACCACCACATTAGACAAGGAGCCCAGTTCAGTCCCTGCCATATCTCTCAGAGATGAAGAAGCAGCTCTCAGTTGTGAACTGAGAATAGGTTTAAGATGCTGTATGATGTGCAGGGCTGCTGTCTGAGCGCCATCATGAATGGCAGGGCATGGGGCATGGGCTTTGCTGGTTTCCTCATGGCTTGTCTGTGACATGCCCAGGGTCCTCCATCTGTGGAAGGTTCTGCCTGCAGGGAGCCCTCCCCAAAGGGATGTACTCTTCGTTAAGTGTGAAATCAGCTAGAGTACACAGAGAGTAGTGGATTTGTTGTTTCAAGGCTTCCTCAAATCTCGTGGGAAATTCAGTCCATCTATTTCTGGAGAGGTAAGAGCATATGACACCCACATCCTCACATACACGTGCACACAGAAATGTCACCATTCTGCGTGCCCGGCTCCAGCGAGCCATACTCCCTTGAGACACTTCGTTATTGAGAAGGGAAAAGCAATGTGTGAAAATAAATCCTCAGGCAGCAGAGGCTCTGCCTGCGGGGTATTGTTGTCATCCTGATAGTCAGGAAACGAAGAGGCTCTAAATAGCAAAGGCAGATAATTACTACCTTCAAAAAGAGAACAGAAAGCAAGTCTGCTTCCATCTGAGTAAAGTGGATGCACATTATCAATGTGCTTTTGATGTGGAGGTGGTGGGAGCTCAGTGTCAATCCCTAACACAGACCCCAAAGAAATCAGTCCGCTTCACAACACCATCTCCATCACTTCTGTACAACCTGTGGTCCAGGCTGAGAAGGAAGTCAGCCCTAGAAAGGGTCATTTTTCATAAAGCACTTATGTTAGTTTCCTATCACTGCTGTAACAAATACCGTTTGGCATTTCTGGAGGCCAGAAGTCTGAGAAGGCTGTCAGCAGGGCTGCGCTCCTCCTGGCAGGACCGGCCGTTTCCCTAGAGGCTGCCTGTCTTCCTTGGGTCCTGGTCCCCTGCTGGAATTGCATCACCCCCATTTTCACTCGTCTGACTCTGAATCCCTGCCTCCCTCCCATAAGTACTCCTATGACTACACTGGGCCCAGTCAGACAATCCAGGATAACTTTCCCTTCTCAAGGCCCTTTCCTTAGTCACAACTGTGGTCTCCTTGGACGTATACAGTACCAGGATCACAGGTCCTGGGGATTAGCACATCTTTGGGGGCAATTTGTCCTCAGTATCACCCTACTGTAGGCTTTTCTGCTTCCAAGGGAACAGGTAAGGAGTCCCATTTGCCTGGCCTGCCGCTATTTGAGGCAAAAGCAGGAGGGCCCAGCACAGGGCATGTGCTCCTCCCTTCATGCCTCTCTGAAGATTCCCTGGGAGCTTGCAATGAGAGTGGCAGGCAGGGGACCTTGGACTCGGTCTCTAGGAGGTGGGCCCATGGAGATGTCCCTGGCCAGCACCCCTACTAACACAGTGGTTTCCTGCGCCTCTTTCTTTCAGAAACAGTGGGCTCTTTGGGCAGGAAGGATGTCTCTTCTCCCTCTGCCGTCTCCCCACCTGGTCACAGTGCCAGGTACACAGTGGGTGCCCAATAAGTGTCTTCCACCTTGCCTTGCCTGCATCTGATTCACATCCTGGTTCCCTCCCTGGGAGCTCTGTTCCCTCTGGGATCAGCACTGATGCAGCCCCAGCCGGGAGTGCCTTCCGCCAGCCCCACCTGCAGCAGGTCTGAAGCAGAGGGAGTTACAATCCATTGTACAACAGCCGTGTTGCTTGCTCTCCCTTCAGTCTTGGTGCTCCCAAGATCTCTGCATCCCGCGTAAACTTCAGATGGGCCCTCTGTCCCGACTTACAGAGGGGACCTCAGGCCCAGGCGGTGCAGCCCTTCTGTGCCCATGCAGAGGAGGGGGCTGGCAGCAGACTGGCCATGTGGCTGGTGACTGGGCATTGCCAATGTCCCAAGAGGTGAAGGCACAGGTCCACTACAATGGCAGAGATGGACAGGACTGTGCTGGGCGAGAGCCTGGGCTAGGCTTCTCCTACAGAAGTGAAGACCACACTTTTTAGGATCCTGGGGTCAAGACAGCACCTTGTGGGCCCCTCCCTGTGCCCTCTAATGACCCAGCCTCCTGAGATTTATGGAAACTTCATCACAAGTCATGTGTCTATGTGCTAAGTCGCTTCAGTCATGGCCGACTCTTTCTGACCCTGTGGACTATAGCCTGCCAGGCTCCTCAGTCCATGGGATTCTCCAGGCAAGAACACTGGAGCAGGCTGCCATTTCTGATGGGTCATCAACTCCACTTTCAGCTCTTCTCAGTGGGGGATGGGGCTGACAATCCCAGGATTCTCATCCTGCCTGGATCTTGCTGGTGACTCGCCCTTACCCAGGACCCAAAGTCACCTCACTAGAACAGAAGACACTCCTATCACTCAGGAAATCACAAGGATCTTAGGAGCTCTGTGCCAGGAACCTATGGCAGGGACCAAAAATACATGTATTTCCTACTATCTTATCCAACCTGAAAGAGTTTCTATTGCCAAATCCAGAAGGATTTGAACAACAGAATAAAAAATATAGTATTAGATTATAACCCAAAGTACAAAATAACTATATATACATATATATATATATATATATATATATATATATATATATATATAAAACCCATACTAATGAAAATCATGATTGAATAAGTATATAAATGGGTGAGAAGGGGCCGCTTCTCTTTACAAAGGGTTTCTTACAGTATATGGATACAGTGCCCACTCCAAGGGGCTGGTGCTTCACCCCTCTCCTTTACGCCTGGGAGCCAAGGAATATTGTGGGGACATTTGGAACAGTCCCCGGGGTGGAGAACGCTGTCGGGCAGCCCTCAGCCATGTGCTACGCTTTTTCCTAAACCCATAACCCAAGCCTAATCATGAGGAAAACACCGGCATAACCCAAATTGAAGCACCTTCTACCAAACACTTGACCACAACTCCTCAAAACTGTTGAGGTCACAAGAAACAAGAAAAGACAGAGGAACCGTAAACAGACCAGAGGAAATGAGTGTGACAACCCTGTGCAACGCACTGTCCGTCCTGGAGCAAAATGAGGGCAGCAAGAGGAGAACAGGAGAAACCCAAAGAAAGCCTGGAGAGGGTGACAGTGTCGCACTAACGCTGGTTGCCAAGACTGACAAATGTTCCAGGAAACAGAACCGTAACCGGGGGGAGGAGGGAGACATGATGCATGGGAGTCTATGTCCTCCCAGGGAAACTTCCCTTCAGAGCTAAACTGTTTCCAGAATAGAAGTTCCTTTTTGAAAAGTCTCTAATTGATAAATCCCTAATGCATTCAGCAACGATGTATGTTGCACTTACCCCCTCCAGGATGCTTTTCTCTGGGCGGCCCAAACACCACCTCTCCCTCTGACACGTGGTGGCCATGGTGGCCCACGCTGGCAGGCAGAGGACAGAGGACACAAAAAGGCCCCTGGCCCTGGTGCTGCGAGCAGGGAGCGGGGAAGATCTCCTCCTTAAGGGCAGAGGGCCCACCAGGACTGCCATAGTCGAGAGGGCCTCAGGAGCCCACCCAGTCCTGGGCTTGGAGTCGAAGAGCAGGCAGGATTTCAGGGCTGGGCTGAGAGGCCCCAGGGAGTGACTGCGGTGCCCCTTGTTTACAGACCCTGAAGATAAGACTCAGGGGCTCAGAGTCAGGAGGGACTGTCCCCAGGAGCAAGGGGCAGAGCCCACTTATGTGTCCAGGCCTCCCTGGGGCCAGTGGCCACATCTGCGGTGGAGGGTCCTTGGAGGAGGTGGGGCCTCCGGGGCCATGCGTCTCTCCCCAGGGGAGACTGGCCCCTGAGCTGCCTGCTGTGGGGGAGGTGCCTCTGAAGAAAGACTGCAGTTCTCACCCCGAGCCACCCCCTGGGAAGGGGTCTCACCACGGGCTCAGGCAAGGCATGGGCGTGAGGCGCCCCCCCTGAGCCGTGGCTCCTTCTGCAGCTCCCGCCTCAAGCCCGGCCTCCCCGGACCAGCTTCTCAGCTGCGCTCAAACCCAGGTGAGGAGTGAAGATGAGGATCAGATCTCCTGGAGAATTCCAAGAGCCAAGCAAACTGAACTGAGTCAACATCAGAAGGAGACAAAACCTGAGGATGTAACTGGGAGCTGCCATTCTGTTACGGCCGCTTTTAAAACTTTTGTTCATGAATCTGATAAAATCTAGATCTCTGGTAGTTTTAAGTCCAAGCCTCCTGGACACTGCAGTTCTTTTCACCCTTTGCTTAAACAATTCATTCTCCACAGCTCACTAAGCTGAAGAAGCCTGGGAATAAACCTTGAAACAAATGTTAATGAAGTTCTTTGCCTGTAAACAAAAGATTAATAATAATAATGATAATCAAATCAAACTAAACTTGCCCACTAGGCCTGGCCTTGGTTGGCTCTGAGCCCCCAAGGCAGCAGGCAGTGAGTTTTCCTTGTTGAAAGCAAAGAGTGAGGGGCCTGTCACTCCATCCCCTTGATGGCAAAGCTGCTCAGCTTCTCCCCTCTCATAGTCACTGTGGAATAGTGTCCAGGCACCCGTCCCTTCTCAGGACTCAGCAGCCAGGCCAGGCCTGGGCACGGGGGTGCCTCCGTGCCCACCAGGGCAGTGTGGTCCCAATTTCCAAAACTAACTCTCCTTGTAGAGTCACGACATCAATTGCCCCAGTAAACATAAACATGCCCCAGTGTTACCAGGGAAAGAAAACAGTGAAGCCTCCATCAGCCATGAACTAGTTTATAGAACAGAAACCGGCCTCTGGGAGGCAGTGGGTGCAGGTGGGGATGGCTGAGCATCGGGAGCTCAGAGACAGGTGGCAGAACAGCAAGAAAAGGCATTGATAGCTCCCGAGGCCCCTTCTCAATCTGCCAGCAGGAGCTGGTCTGCCTGTCCTCTCAAGTGGGCTGGAGGACCCCCGACAAAGTCCAAGTTCCGCGACACATTCCCTTCACAGACAGGCTGGGCCCCACCCTCTGAGGATCGCTCAGGACTGCAGGAGTCCTGAGACCTAATAATACACACAAATCAGAACACGGGCTGCGGGCCCTGGCCATGCAAGGACAGAGGGAAAGCTGACGCCCAGCCCGGCCCGCTGGCCTTGCCCTAAAGCAGCAGGGCGCCCAGCCTTGGAAGCAGGCCCCCGGCTGTGCCAGCAGCCCCTATATCGAGAGAATGAGCCCGCCGAGGGGAATGGCAGGCATGCGGCCCAGCTGTCGCTGAGGCGGCCCAGAAAGCCAGCTTCCCTGACACCCTCCTTCCTGTCCCCAGTCTGTGGCCCAGACTGAACGGTAATGAACCTGTGAAATGGCAAAGCAGGAGCACAGAGTGCAGAGAGGCCACTTAGAAGAGGGAAAAACAGCAAACCCATTAAAGGAGGTGGTAGCTTTGTCCTCAAAGCTAACTCTGACTGAGGGGATGCAGGAGGGTCGTGCCCCTTTAGTCTTTCCGCATAAGGACCCTGACTGTTTCCAGGGCTGCCCCAGGCTTGCCCACCATCCTCACCACCACATTCCCCCATGCATCCTAGGAGAAATAACCAGCTTCTATACACAACAGCAGCCTGGGACTGTATCATCACCTCTTGGCCTTGACTTTCCAATCTGCAAAATGGGAAAACTTCTAGCTTTCCTCTGGGGCTGGCAGCTCCTTGACACAGGGGCAGGGGGCAGGGAAGACCTCCCAACCCCAGGTCACCATGGGAAGAGACCCAGCTCCGGGCCAGCGGCGCCCCCAGAGCCAGCCCCCTAGGAGGAGTGGCAGGGCTCTGAGGGCTTGGCCCCCACTCCCGAGGAGTGCCTGAGATTAACGAGACCGTGGCCAGGCATCTGAAGCCAAGGACAGCCTCCAAGGAGCTCAAGACCTGACCGCCTCTCCCTGGGGGCCATGCCTTGCCCACTGACTGGGGCCATGGACAGAACAAGCTTTCCAGACACCCAACAGGAAGGGGAGGGCACACAGTGCCCAAGGAGAAAGGGAAAAAAACTGGCCACTTGTCGCTGTCCCTCTGCTTCCTTCTAGGGTCAGGTGGAGTGTGTGAAGGGGAGGACAGCTGCCTGCCCCAGAGTCCCCAAAAGGTGAGGCTGTGCCAGTGGCCAGGTGCCTGCTCTGCGGCCGTGACCTTTAGGGCTCTGTGCTGCTCCCGGTCAGGGTCGGCCTGGCTAGCCCCAGCCTCAGGGCACAGGCAGGCCCAGGGCCTGGGCCACCAGGTTCGCACTTGGAACATCAGAGGGGAGACCAGAGACTCATGGCTGTTCACCAGGCCTGGAAGCTGGGGGGCTGGTGGGGCTGGCGCCCAGCCCACAGAGCAAGCGAGAGGGAGCATCGTTCCCAGCCCACCCCTTCGCTGCCAATGAGAGTCAACCCTGACTCCATCTTCCAAGGGCCTCTAGACCCCAGGCTAGCAATATTCATCCCGTGATTTGATGCAAACACCTAACTTCAGGAGCCAGGAACCAGCAGCAGCCTCTGATTGGATGCACCAAATAAACAAGAGATTGAAAGTACAGGGCCTCACAGAAGCTATGACCTCGAAGAGATGATCTTGTTCTACCTGAGTGCAGGCTGAGCCCCTGCTGCTGCTGCTAAGTCGCTTCAGTCGTGTCCGACTCTGTGCAATCCCATAGACGGCAGCCCACCAGGCTCTCCCGTCCCTGGGATTCTCCAGCCGAGAACACTGGAGTGGGTTGCCATTTCCTTCTCCAATGCATGAAAGTGAAAAGTGAAAGTGAAGTTGCCAGGTCGTGTCCGACTCTTAGCGACTCCATGGACTGCAGACCACCAGGCTCCTCCATCCATGGGATTTTCCTGGCAAGAGTACTGGAGTGGGGTGCCATTGCCTTCTCCGAGGCTTGAGCCCCAGAGGGGCCCAAAGGGACATGGCAGAGCACCTTTAGCCCTTGACCCCTGCCAGTGACCTCAGAAAGGCTCCTGTACCCGTCACAGAGCTAGGCTAGTGTGCAGAGCTCTTCTCAAGACACAGCAAAGAGGAAGAACTAGTGATTTGCTGAGATCCTCCCACCCTGCAGGGCTGGGCTCGCTGCTCCCTCGCACAGACCAGAAGGGGGTTCACAGACACCCTGGGTTTGAAGGAGGTGGCACTGCCCAGAGGAGGGAGGCTCCTCGGGCATCTGACTGCCGACCCAGGCTAGAGTTTGTTATCCACCGCTGTTTACTGACGCTGTCACGCCGCCGGGCGGCACAATTTCCACCCAGCCCCCGTGCAGCTGCCACCGTGCTGGATTCGTTCGCTGCCAAACCCAGGCTGGTGTCCGGGGTGACTCTCCGTTCTGTCCCCACAGCTCTGATGGCCTGGCAGGGTCACCGCAGACCAGGGAAAAGATGAAGATCTCGCAAGAGAGAGGGATGGCTTCATAATTCCCTCCACCACTGGGAAGCTGTTTCAACCCACTAGATACGAACAGGCACTGATATAAAACTAGAGGCAGGTGGTGGGGGTTGGTTCCTTGCGGCCGGCGGGCAGGGCGGACAGCTGCCGTCCCTCCCCTCCCCCTCCTTCCCTCCTCCACCCCGCCCCCCAGGCCCCTCTGAACAAACCCTGGATAAAGCTATTTGAGGCAGGTTTCTCCGAGGCTCATTTATCATTTACAATTTCCTTGCTTCAGTGCCTGGCGATGGGAGGAAAACAGCACAAACCCTCATTCTGTGGTTTTTCTGAATTTTCTATAGAGAACGTTTCAGAATGGAATGAGAGAAAGTGCGAAGGGGCAGCCCATAGCACACTCCCGCCTCAGGACTCAGACTATATACCCCCTTCTCAAGGTCCAGGCTGCAACCCCATCCTGGGACCCAGCGTGTACCCCGTCTCAAGGCCGGGGCTGCACCTCCCCTCAGGGTCTAGGCTGCATCCCCTCAAGGCCAGGACCCCTCCTGCCTGGGACCACCAATCTACGTGGCTCCCACACGAGCCACAGCTCACAAACTCCAGGAGCCATTGCTTCAGTGGGCATCCACGGGTAAGTCAGAGGCCCAAGAGGCGTCCTGGAACCCCTTTCTGCCCTAGCAATGCAGCTTCCCCTTCTCTCTCTGCTTGAAACAGTTTCATGGTTTTCCATCATTCTTAGAATAAAGAGAAAATATACACTCAGAGATGGTGGATCTTCAAGCTGTGTCTACTTCCTCTGTATCCTTGCTGCCCACCACTCTTCCCCACCCCTACCCCAGCCACAGCCACCTCTCTGCTGGTGGAGAATCTCCAGCCTCCCCAGTTCACCTGCCACCTCCTCCTCACCTTCAAAGTGCCTCACAGACCCAGAGAGATGATATGGCGAGGGTGATGGGAGGCGGGTTCAGGGTTGGGAAGTCATGTACACCTGTGGTGGATTCATGTCAATGTATGGCAAAACCAATACAGTATTGTAAAGTACAAAAATAAAATTAAAACAAACAAACAAACAAACAAAGTGCCTCACAGATGCTTGCTCAAGAACCCATCCCCTTGGCGTCTACATCGTCACATGCCATGCCTCTTGTAGCCTGTGCCACACGGACAGACTCATATCCATTTGTATCATAGTCTGATGAATTCTGACCTGGGAATCAACCCTGAATATTCATTGGAAGGACTGATGCTGAAGCTGAAACTCCAATACTTTGGCCCCCTGATGCGAAGAGCCAACTCTCTGGAAAAGACCCTGATGCTGGGAAAGACTGAAGGCAAGAGGAGAAGGGGGCGACAGAGACTGAAATGGTTGGATAGCATCACCAACTCTATGGACATGAGTTTGAGCAAGCTCCAGAAGATATTAAAGGACAGGGAAGCCTGATGTGCTGCAGTCCTTGGGGTAGAAAAGAGTCAGACATGACTGAGCGACTGAACAACTGATAAATTTGGTCTCCTACACGGGCTCCCTGAAGCTAAGGCCAAGACTGTCCAGTTGGCCTCCTTGTCTCCCAGCACAGTGCTTGCACATAGTAGAAGTTCAGCAAATGTTTGCTGAGTAAACCAGCAAATTGATTGATAGCTGCAGGGTGTGCCAGAGGGGAGTGACAGAGTGCTTTTGGAAAATGAGCTAAAGAATAATCAAGACTTGATGTTAGATGTCTTAGCTCCCCCAGCTGAGGGACCAACAGCCCCACGCCTTTGTCCTTGGATAACCAGTAAGACAAGTGGAGAAAAAGGACACTTCCCTGGCTATGAATGAACCGTGATCCTGTGCTCTCCTGTGGCCGGGAACAAATCTGTTTGCCTCACAGTGCCTGGATTGCCCTTTGGAAAAAATCTGACCACCCAGTGGAGGGCTGGGACTAGGAAGCAGCCAGGGAGGTGCTGGGGAGGGGGCACAGAGACTCGAGGAGGTTCGGCTGTGAGGGCACCTCCAGCCCCGCTGGAGCACTGTGTGTCCTCCCTTGGCAGCAAGATATGCCCTATAATTTCAGGGCTGCTAGATCCCCAGCTTTCAAATTCCTGGCCTCCACAGCCAGGGCAGTGTCAGTTCAGTTCAGTTCAGTCGCTCAGTCATGTCTGACTCTTTGCGACCCCATGAATCACAGCACGCCAGGCCTCCCTGTCCATCACCAACTCCCGGAGTTCACTCAAACTCATGTCCATTGAGTCAGTGATGCCATCCAGCCATCTCATCCTCTGTCATCTCCTTCTCCTCCTGCCCCCAATCCCTCCCAGAATCAGAGTCTTCTCCAATGAGTCAACTCTTCACATGAGGTGCCCGAAGTATTGGAGTTTCAGCTTTAGCATCATTCCTTCCAAAGAAATCCCAGGGCTGATCTCCTTCAGAATGGACTGATTGGATCTCCTTGCAGTCCAAGGGACTCTCAAGAGTCTTCTCCAACACCACAGTTCAAAAGCATCAATTCTTCAATGCTCAGCTTTCTTCACAGTCCAACTCTCACATCCATACATGACCACTGGAAAAACCATAGCCTTGACTAGATGGACCTTTTTTGGCAAAGTGATGTCTCTGCTTTTCAAAATGCTATCAGGGCAGTGTAGGAAGAAATAAATAGTTTCTCTGGGAGGAGGCAAGTTCTGGGCGCCCCTGGTGATCCCAGCATGTGGGCTCCCTGGGGTCTAGCTTTCCACCTGCCTGCCCTGCACCCACACTAGAGGCCAGAAACAAAGCTCAGAGGAAAACCTAGACTCCAGAGAACCTTTCAGAGCTGGGAAGCATCTAAGGCATCCTTTTAAAGCATTTACTGGAGAAGTTCAAGTGCAATGTAGTTACCCCACACAGTACCTCTCAGTGACTCAATAGAAGAGACACTCAATAAATATGTGTGGATGAATGGAGATGAGGGAGCAGAATTGTGAGTGCTCTGGCTTCAGAAGGGCAAAGTGCAAATGGAGACTTTTCAGAACTTCACAGAGAACTTGGAGGTGAAGAAACTCTTTAGAGCACTGGAGTCTCATCTTCTTGGTTCATCCCCTTCTCCTTCATCCTGAGGGCTTCAGAACAGCCTTCCCTTCCTGTCCCAGGGGTCCCAGGCAGGAGGAGTTGGAAGGGAGCAGGATTGCAGGCTATCAGAGGAATGGGGACCACCTTGAGCAGAGCTCCCCACTGCTGTGACCCATGGAAACCAGAGTCATCCACTGAGCCGGGGCTGGAACTCAGAGACGCTTTTCCCAGTGCTATCTGCCTGGCTCACTCAGGAGCTTAGACCGAAGACATGGAGGAAACAGGTTTAGTCCCTTTAGCAGAGGCTGCCTTGGGATCCGGCTGGACACAGCCATCCTCTGACTCCTGGCCCAGCCCAAAGTCCTAAGCTCCTCCATTGGGCTCAGTTTCTCTGCTTCCCATCACTCCTTTGGCTGCAAATGGATCTGCCCAAACCTATATCTGCTGCTGGAAATACCATTCAGGGCTGTGAGTATGGAAGGGCCTTTTCTCTATTAATTTTTTTCATTTTTCACTTACGTATGTTTAATATTAACATAGCACATATATTTTGAAAAAAAGTTTAAAAAATAATGAAGTATAAAAAGCAGGAAAAAATCACCTGTCATCCCCTCTACAGAAAGCATCATGGTGATTTATCACTTTGAGCGAGTTGCTTTGATCCTTTGCCCTTCATTTTCCCCTGGCCCCGTGGGTCCCTGCTGACACATGGCACATTAGTGCTGGGGTTCAGGGCTCCAGGCAGCTCTGCCTCCCAGTTGGTGCCCTGTCATCCTTGGCAGTTTTCAGACCCAGTGCATTTTTAGGCCAGGGGAAAAATAAATAACAGCTTTAAAAATAAGGCAACAGAATTTGGGGCAAAATTTCTTAAGCCTATGTGTGAGATTTGAGCTGTATTTCAGGGGTGGCCAAAGCCAGGCTTGCGCAGTGAGAGATGTTAAGTTCTATTTTTAGGGAATATTACAGGCTGAGTTCTTAGAGCAACGCTCCTGTGGAAAGCAACTAAAAAGTCAGATCAAGTATTTTGAACATCTTACAGGCACTGAAGAGTTGACAAGGAAGCAAAAAATTAGTCCAGAATCTGACAGGAGCCAGCAAGGCCAGTGATTCTAGAGAGAGCTCTTGCCCCAAGAATGTTTGCTTATCTCATTTACTTTGCACTTGAGGGCTAAAAGTTTGCCAAAACTTGGTACCTCCCTCATGAAGCTGGGACCCTGAAGCCTACACCATGGGTAAGCGTGATGGAGTAAGCCAGGAGTAAGCCCTACCCATATGGAACTCAAGGATCTGAAAAGCCAGTGGCCTTAGTGCTGAGTGCATGCTAGTGGCATGGGGGCAGATTCCTGGGAAACTGTGATATCAGGCTGAGCTGTCTCATATATTTGCAGCCCATGTCGTCTACAGGGGCCAAGAGACCTATGGATTTAGTTTCACATCATCTCAGATTAGTAGTATCCTAGGAGCAGAGACATTACTTTGCCGACTAAGGTCCGTCTAGTTAAGGCTATGGTTTTTCCACTGGTCATGTATGGATATGAGAGTTGGACTGTGAAGAAAGCCAAGTGCCGAAGAATTGATGCTTTTGAACTGTGGTGTTGGAGAAGACTCTTGAGAGTCCCTTGGACTACAAGGAGATCCAATCAGTCCATTCTGAAGGAGATCAGCCCTGGGATTTCTTTGGAAGGAATGATGCTAAAGCTGAAACTCCAATACTTCGGGCACCTCATGTGAAGAGTTGACTCATTGGAGAAGACTCTGATTCTGGGAGGGATTGGGGGCAGGAGGAGAAGGGGACGACAGAGGATGAGATGGCTGGATGGCATCACTGACTCAATGGACGTGAGTCTGAGTGAACTCCGGGAGTTGGTGATGGACAGGGAGGCCTGGCGTGCTGTGATTCATGGGGTCGCAAAGAGTCGGACACAACTGAGCGACTGAACTGAACTGAACTGAGGAGATCCCTGGCAGAAGCAAATACAATCCTTCCCGAAGACAATCATCTTTGTTCTGGGTTTCTTCAAAGACACTGAACACAGCACTGTCAAGTATACACAGAAAAGGGTAGTATGGGTAAGAACCAAAACAGTAAGTAGCAGACAGACTCCAAGACTTCAGCCACTGGGACTGGTAGATTCACATGCTTGCTCTATTAGAGAAGTAAGAAGAGAGGTAACAAATATCCACAGGAAGCAGAAAACTGTGAAAATATGACTTAGTTAATTTGAAAAGTAGTAAAGTCATTTTTAACATTTTCTAAAAGTTCTATGGCTGATTCATGATGACATATGGCAGAAGCCAACACAATATTATAAAGCAAGTGTCATTTAATTAAAAATATATAAATTTTAAAAAATTTTTCTAAAAGTTAAAAATTCAATACCAGAAATTTAAAACTGAACAAAAGGATTTAACAATAGATTAAGTAAGTGAGAAGAAGATGGAAAGATCAATAAGAGGAAATTATCCTATGTAACTCAGATGTAATTCAGATATACATCCTAAAAAGAAAAATACAAAAGAAAATTAATGTAGAAAGTATCAGAATTTCTGACATTCTATTTTTTGCTTGCAATTGTTCTTTTTGGTTAAAATGTACATAAAATGAAATGGACGGATCTTAATCATACAGTCACTGTATTTGACCTTGGTAATCCCAACCTGTATCAAGATATAGAACATTTCCATTATTCCAAAAAATCTCCTCATGCCACTTTTCAATTTCCATGCCACTCCCAGAGGCAACCATTGCTCTGATATTTTGCTATACCATAGACTAGCTTTACCTTTTCTAGAATATTATATAAGTGGAATATCACAGTACATATTTAATGTGCAGTTGCTAAGTTATGTTCAACAGTACACATGTTTCTGTGTAAATTTCTTTTTCACTTAGGACGTTTTAGAAACCCATTCATGTTGTTACATGCGTCTGTAGTCTGTTCCTCTTTATTGCTAAATAATATTCCATTATATAGCTGTACATGATTGTTTATCCATATGTCTACTGATGGACACCTGGTCTATTTCCAGATTTTATTGCTATGAATCAAGTTGCTAATAGCATTCTTGTACAAGTCCTTTTGTGACTATATTTTCAATCTTACTGAGTAAATTCTTAGGAATAGCACTATCAGGTATAGAGCAGGTGTATGTTTAGTACTCTTGCCTGGCAAATCCCACGGATGGAGGAGCCTGGTGGGCTGCAGTCCTTGGGGTCACTGAGGGTTGGACACGACTGAGCGACTTCACTTTCACTTTTCACTTTCATGCATTGGAGAAGGAAATGGCAACCCACTCCAGTGTTCTTGCCTGGAGAATCCCAGGGATGGGGGAGCCTGGTGGGCTGCCATCTACGGGGTCACAGAGTCGGACAGGACTGAAGCAACTCAGCAGCAGCAGCAGCATGTTTAGTTTTATAGGAAATTACCAAATGTTCCCCCAAATGGCTGTACCAGTTTACAATTCCTAGAGTATGAATTCCAGTTGCTCCACATACTTGACAAAATTTTAGTGCCAATCGTTTTCATTTTAGCCACAATGATGAGTATAGAGTAGTATCTGATTGTTCTTTTATTTTGCATCTATCCAATGACTAAAAACATTGAGCACTTTTTCATATGCTTATCATTTTTTCCAATTGTGGTAAAAACATATAACATTAAATTTAGTGTTTTAAATATCTGTAAGTGTACAGTTCTGCACATTATATACATTCACATTGTTGTGTAACCATCACCACCATCCATCCACAGAAACTTATCATCTCCCCAAGCTGAAATTCTGTTCCTATTAAATGATAATTCTCCATTCCCCTCTCCCCAGTCCCGGACAGTGACCATTCTACATTCTATGAGTTTGACTCCTCTAGGGACATCCTATAAGCAGAATAGTACAGTATTTGTTCTTTTGTGACTGGCCTACTGCTCTTAACATAATGTCTTCAGGCTCATCCATGCTGTAGGGTCAGAATCTCTTTCCCTTTTAAGAGTAAACAATATCCCATTGTACATATACACCACATTTTGTTCACCTAGTCTTCTGTTAACAGACACGGGCCACTTCTACCTTTTGCCTATTGGGAATAATGCTGCAATGAATATGGGTGTGTAAATAACTCTGAATCCCTGGCTTTTATTTCTTTGGAGTATATATTCAGAAGTAGAATTGCCATGTCTGATGGTAATTCTAACATTAATTTTTTTAAAAATTGCTATAACATTTTCCATAGTGGCCATACCATTTTACATTATCATTAGCAATGCATGAGAATTCTAATTTCTCCATATTCTTGCCAGTACTTGTTATTTTGTTCTATTTGTTACAATAGCCATTGTAATGAGCATGATTATATGCTTATTTTATCATCCATTTATATGTTCTTTTGTGAAGTGTCTGTTAAAAATATTTTGCCCGTTTTACTGCATTTTAGTCTTTGTTATTGAATTTTAGATTTTTATATAGGCTGGACACCAATCCTTTGTCAGATACATGTTTTCCTAGTGAGTGGTTTGAATGTTCATTTTCTTAGTGGTGTTATTTGGTGAATAACTATTTTAATTTTGGTGAAGCCCAATCTGTCAATTCTTCAGAGTGAGAGGAGAGAAAAAATGGAATTGAGGCAATATTTGAAGAAACACAGGCTGATAATTTCCCAAACCTGTTGAAAGACAGGAATCCACATATTCAAAAGCTCAGGATAAGTAAAAAGAAACCTGCCTTTAGGTACAACATAGAGAAACTGCAGAATATCAAAGACAAAGAGAAAAAAAATTAAGCTGGAATGTGAGGCAAGGGAAATGCAGATTCCCTCAAGGAAGGTCTAGACTAACTGCTGACTTTTCACCAAAATGATGGCACTTGGAGGGCAGAGAAATGTCATCTTCATTACAACAAAGACACAACCATTATCCTGAAATTCTATATTAGGAAAAAAGTGTCTTTTAAAAATGAGGGTGAAATAAGAACATAAGTAAACAAGCAAACAAAAACTGAAATATTTTGCAACCAACACTTTATCATGAAAGGAAATTCCAAAGACTGTGTTTCAGTCATAAGGGAAATAATCTCCCTTGGGAGGGACCCATAGGAAGAAGAAATGAGTAGAAAAAATCATTGATATACAAGGGAACCTCAACTTTATAAAACAATTACAGTCTTTGAGAAGGTTAAAACCATGACTGATGTATGATAAATAATCATACATAGGGGTTTATAAACATAGAATAAAATATGTGACAAGTCAGAAAGAAAGCAAATAGATGAATTAGCAGCCCTGTGTGGCTTCTCTGGTAGTTCAGCTGGTAAAGAATCCACCTTCAATCAAGGAGACTCTGGTTCGATTCCTAAGTTAGGAAAATCCCCTGGAAAAGGGATAGGCTACCCACTCCAGTATTCTTGGGCTTCCCTGGTGGCTCAGCTGGTAAAGAATCTGCCTGCAATACGGGACACCTTGGTTCAATCCCTGGGTTGGGAAGATCTGCTGGAGAAGGGAATGGCTACTCACTCCAGAATTCTGTCCTAGAAAATTCCATGGACTATCCCATGGGGTTGCAAAGAGTCAGACATGACTGAGCAACTTTCTCACCCTCACAAAGAGGGTAAAGATATTGATTAATTTTTAGATTTTTAACAGGGTGGGCTAATGTAAAATGATAGCTTTAACCCTAAATATGCCAGTAATCACATTAAAGATAAATGAACAAAGTGTCTGAATTAAAAGACAAAATTGCAGTCTAGAAAAACTATTCAACCTTATGCTATTTATAAGAAATATATATAAAATAAAAGGATAATAAAATATGAGGGTACATCAAAATTGAAAATGAATAGTTTTAAAAAAGAAAATAATAGAGTCGGGAGTTACAAAAGTCTTTGCTCTGCTACTTTTACTAATCTATAAACTTAATTTATAAACTGCTTATAAATTTGGGCAAGTCACTGAGTCTTGAAACCTTACTGTTGCCATTTATAAAAGAAGAATAATAATCCCTGTCCTAGCTACCTTAAAAGATAAAATGAGCTAATGTGTTTGAAAGTTCTTCATGCAGCACCAGATACAATATTAACATAAGTGACGCATAGACTAATGAAATGAAATGTTAATGGTAACCTCGTCTATAGTGTTGCCCCTATTGTGGGCTGGACTGTGTCATCACCACCCCAAATTCATATGCTGAAGTCCTAACCCCCAGGATCTCAGAATGTGACTGTATTTGGAGACAGGGTATTTTAGTTTTTTCAGAATCTTATATTATGAGGAAGTGTGGACACCCCCATGGTGAGAGGGAAGAGGCTTCTGGAAGCCAAGGAGAGAGACCTCAAAAGGAGAAAGCTCGGCTTAGATTTGGGGTTCTAGCACTCAGAACTCTGGGGAAAGCATAATAATTCCTGTTGTTTTAAACCACCTAGTGTTTGGTAACTTAGTACAGGTCCTGTAAAGGAAATTAGGAAGGATGGGGTGGACAAGGATCCAGGGTTACTGTGGCCCCCCAGCTCCTCTGGTTCAGGGACCAGAACTCTCTACATGGGAATAATGCTCAGGAAACCCCAGTGATTGTCATGCGAAAGGCAATCCTGATTCCACGGGCACCTCTGAGAAATACATCTCTTTGGCACATTTCACAGTCTTTCTTTCACGTGGTCACCACCCCCAGAAACTGTTTAGTATCAGTGCTACTGAACTGCAGTCTGACGCTCATCATCGAAAGCTAATATTTCAGAGGCAAGTGTTAGTAGAAAGGAAAGCTTGCTTTATCCTGGAGGCCTGCGACCTGCAGAGAAAGCACACTCATATCCAAAGGCCAGTTCCCCCCTGCCAATCAGATGGCAAGAGCTTTGAAAGGGGAGCTTCAGGGATGCACAGGCAGAGAGAGAGGTTATTAGGTTGGTGCAAAAGCAATTGCAGTTTTGGACCTTGAATTTTAAATCATTATAACTAGGCTCAAACACATCTTTATTAATCAAAACCATTACAATCAACACATTTTTTCCAACAAGAAACATTTGTTTATTCCTGTAGCATAAAAATCTGAGCCTTGGGATTCCATGAACTCTTAGAAAGCATTTTCTGCCTCCTTCTGGTTGTGGAAGTGTTTTCCCTGCAAAAAGTTTCTGAGATGCTTGAAGACGTAAGTAGTTGGCTGGTGAGAAGTCAGTGAATATGGCAGATGAGGCAAGACTTTTTAGCCCAATTTGTTCAACTTTTGAAGCGTTGGTTGTAAAATGTACGGTTGGGTGGAAAAGAATCGGGCCCTTTCTGTTTAACAATGCTGGCTGCAGGCATTGCAGTTTTCAGTGCATCTCATTGATTTCCTGAGCATACTTCTCAGCTGTAGTGGTTTCACCGGGATTCAGAAAGCTGTAGTGGGTCAGATCAGCAGTAGTAGACCAGCTGATCCGCTACTGATACTGGTCTGCTGATCCAGTGTCACAGTGGGTCAGCTCTAGTGGATCAGCAGATAACCAAACAGTGATAATGATCACTTTTATGGTGCAAAAAGGGTTTGGCTTTGGGAAGTGCTTTGAAACTTCTTCTCAGTCCAGTCACTGAGCTAGCCATTGCTGGTTGTCATATAAAATCCACTTTTCATTGCACATCACAGTCCAATTGAGAAATGGTTCATTGTTGTTGTGCAGGATAAGAGAAGATGACACTTCAAAATGATGGTTTTTTTTTTTTTAATTTATAATCAGCTCCTGAGGCACCCACTTATTGAACTTTTTCACCTTTCCAATTTGCTTCAAATGCCAAATGGTCAAATGGTCAATGTTGAGTTTTTTGGCACCTTCTCATGTCATTGTTAGAGGATCAGCTTCAACGATGGCTCTCAACTGTTGTTTGTCAACTTCCAATGGCTGGCCATTGTGCTCATCTTCAAGGCTCTCATCCTTGCAAAACTTCTTGAACCACTGTACATTTGTTAGTAGTTCCTGGGCCAAACACACTGTTGATATTGCAAGTCAGCTCTCCTGCTTTATGATCCATTTTGAACTCAAATAAGAAAATCATTCAAATTTTCTTTTTGTCTAACATCACTTCCATAGTCTAAAATACATATAAGATAAGAGAAAGTAGTAAGTCGTTAGCAAAAAACGTAGAGCAAGAAATGCACATTAAGATGGTATGTAACATAACTGCATTTATTTAAGGATGTATTCCAATATTAGATAGCCAATTTCAACAATGCCAAACTGCAATTACTTTTGCACCAATCTAATACATGCAGAAACAGCGCGACAGGGTCAGATAGTCATCTTGAAATCAGTCACGCAGTGGTCTGATCAGTGTCATCTTGTTTTCAGTACAGTTCATCTTTGGTTCCAGGGTCGATTTGTACCCGATTCTTGGAATTGTGGCAGCTTATGTCATAGCTACAGTCTGGTCATCACGTAGTTAACTTCTTCCACCTTCTGGGAGTTTCAGTATCTATAAGACAGCTCACAGAACATGGGTCAGAATATTACCTATAATCCTAAGGAGGACCTACAGTCTTTGACTTTGTTTAATGATTCCAGAAAAACATCTATTTCTGCTTTATTGACTAAAGCCCTTGACTGTGAGGATCACAATAAACTGTGGAAAATTCCTAAAGAGATGGGAATACCAGACCACCTGACCTGCTTCTTGAGAAACCTATATGCAGGTCAGGAAGCAACAGTTAGAACTGGACATGGAACAACAGACTGGTTCCAAATAGGGAAAGGAGTACATCAAGGCTGTATATTGTCACCCTGCTTTATTTAACTTATATGCAGAGTACATCGTGAGAAATGCTGGGCTGGAAGAAACACAAGCTGGAATCAAGATTGCCAGGAGAAATATCAGTAACCTCAGATATGCAGATGACACCACCCTTATGACAGAAAGTGAAGAGGAACTAAAAAGCCTCCTGATGAAAGTGAAAGAGGAGAGTAAAAAAGTTGGCTTAAAGCTCAGCATTCAGAAAACGAAGATCATGGCATCAGGTCCCATCACTTCATGGGAAATAGATGGGGAAACAGTGGAAACAGTGTCAGACTTTATTTTTTGGGGCTCCAAAATCACTGCAGATGGTGACTGCAGCCATGAAATTAAGATGCTTACTCCTTGGAAGGAAAGTTATGAGCAACCTAGACAGCATATTCAAAAGCAGAGACATTACTTTGCCAACAAACGTCCATCTAGTCAAGGCTATGGTTTTTCCAGTGGTCATGTATGGATGTGAGAGTTGGACTATGAAGAAAGCTGAGTGCCGAAGAATTGATGCTTTTGAACTATGGTGTTAGAGAAGACTCTTGAGAGTTCTTTGGACTGCAAGGAGATCCAACCAGTTCATCCTAAAGGAGATCAGTCCTGGGTGTTCATTGGAAGGAATGATGCTAAAGCTGAAGCTCCAGTACTTTGGCCACCTCATGTGAAGAGTTGACTCATTGGAAAAGACTCTGATGTTGTGAGGGATTGGGGGCAGGCAGAGAAGGGGACGAAAGAGGATGAGATGGCTGGATGGCATCACTGACTCAATGGACATGAGTTTGAGTGAATTCCAGGAGTTGGTGATGGACAGAGAGGCCTGGTGTGCTGCAATTCATGGGGTCGCAAAGAGTCGGACACAACTGAGTGACCGAACTGATCTGAATGATTATTATTATACCATCCTGTTTCACTACCTTCTTTGCTTCTGCAATTTCTCACTTCTCTGATTAAATTTATTCTTTGGCTGAAGTTTTTTCTACAGACAAGAGGCAGGCAGATAACATGTGGTGGAGAGGGCGGTGTCTGTTCTAGGAAGACTCCATAGGGTCCTGCTATGTTTCATCAGGATAAGCCATTAAGAAACTGACCAGCAGAGGCTGGGTCAAGCAAGAGACTCAGGACTCTGCACCCAGCAACAGAGCCACCCGAAATGAGGGGCCTTTGCTGCCCATTCATGTTGGCTAACCTCTAGCTGCTTTTGCCACCCTATGCCAATTCCAGAGTTGCAGCCCTGGGCCTGTTTGGAGGAGTGGCTCTGATTGCAGGTGACAAGGATGCAAGTGGACCCAGAGCCCTGGGAATCACCATGCTGCTCACCTCAACAGAGTGCCAGCAAAGCAAATCTTTTCAGCTTCTCTCTGAGTTGCAGCCCAGACACAGAGCATCGGCTTGTGGAAACTCCCCAAATGAACAGTGACATATCAACAGTGCTAAAGGGGATAACTTCCAAGGACAGTACCAGGCAGAGAGAAAATAGAAATGACAAATGAGGCAAGACAGAAAAGGAGAAAAGCATGCAGGTGGGCTGGCCACATGAGTGCCCTCAGAGGCAGGGCTGGTCTATGGCCTGAGCCCTCTCTGCCTTCTGTCCTCAGGGCAGAGGTACTGCTGGTTGAGAGGTGGCCGTACTCTATGTCCTTCTCCAGTACAATGAGTGATGTTTCCCCACAAGAATCTATATTTGGAACCATCCTGCCTGTCAGAGGACAGTGCTGCATGGGAGGGAAGCCAGCCTGCTGGTGGTGAGAGCAAAGCAGTCAGAAGTCCACCGCGTCCAGTGGTCATGCTCCAGGGTAGCCTCCCTGTTTCCTGCCAGCTCCTCCAGCAAGTCTTACGGTGATCCAAGGCAAGGCATCGGTGCCCTGTGGTGGTGCGGCAGTGACAGCAAACTCCAGGAGGGAACCACATCTTAGCAGGAGGGAACCACACCTTGCACATAGTAGATGGGCAATAAAATATTGCATGAATCCCCTTATGGGTTCTGTCATATCTGGGGGCAATTCAGGAATTAATGCATCTAGGAGGTACCCTGACAGTCCACGGTCTAGTTATATTAATCACTTCCAATGGTTTAAGTTATGAAGCCTAGGTGTACTCCAATCCCAGATTCTTCTATTTTTTCCCACTCAGTCTAATTCTTCTTTTCAATCCTGACCCTCTCTTCGCATTTTCTTCTTTGTCTCTTGTTTCTTCAACTGAGCGCCAGTAAAATAGATTTGGTGTGAATAAAAATTGTGGCAATTTATTTTGATAGAGGAAAATGACTGCAGTTAGATCCCTGATAAGACTTACCAAGTCTAAGGAGACACACCATACGTGATCATCGGAAAGTTTTTTTGTTGCTTTCAATTCTCTCACAGGTCCAAAACTTGGAGCTCTGAGATGGCTTCTCAGTGGGAAATCAGCCACAACACTATTTTCTCTAGTCTGAGTACACTGTTGCTGCACAGCGGCTTCTCCCCGCTTCCTACTGCAAACACACTTCGTGCTGCTGGAAATAGTTATTTCTCTCCTCTCCCAGCACAGAGATGTGTATGTGTTCTATTCACAGTAGGCATGTGCATTTCACATGTGTAGTGTTATACATATATATATATATAGATGTTTAGTGGATAAGTTGTGTCTGACTCTTTCTGGGGCCCCACGGGACTGTAGCCCGCCAGGCAACTCTGTCCATAGTATTTTCCAGGCAAGAATACTGGGGTGGGTTGTCATTTCCTTCTCCAGGGGATCTTCTTCTTGACCCAGGGCGCCAACCCTTGTCTCCTGAATTACAGGCAGATTCTTTACTCCTGAACCACAAGGGAAGGCTATCCCACCCAGGGCATATATATAAAGTATTTACTACTCCACACCAGAAATCTTCGCTCAGGTCTAATATAGGTAACACAATTTACCAAATAACTATAATCACGAACTACTTGAGAGAAGGAAAGATACAGAACACTAATGAAATATGTGATGCTTATTTCTTTTTAAAGAAGTACCAGAAAAGGAAAGGTCATCTGGCACACTTCCAGTGAAACCACACAATTTCTAAATTTTGTACATCATTTCAGAAGAAAACTGTCAAAGATGAGGCAGGAGGAAAACTTCTGTCAGTCGCTTGATGATTATGATCAGAGCAGAAATGGGTCATTACTGCCTTAAATTTCTTACTAAAATTCTAATTAAGAGACCTGGGTTTTGGCTTTAAAAAAAAAAAAAAGATTTAAACTGCCAGTTAGCTGACTCATGTAATTCTGATATTTTTCAGTACAAGTTGGTTTCCAATGAAAGACTAGAATTTAGCCCATTTTTAAACCTTTGTCCACCCCGGGTAGATAGATGGTTTTCAATGGATTTGGTATCATATACTTGTTTTATTAAAATCCTAAGTTCTACTGAATGACTGGTTCTCTTGATATCTGGGTTTGGCAGTATTCCTACCTTGGAAGCTTCAGTGATTCCTGAAGCTTCTCAGTGGGCCATAAAAGGAGAGAATAAACGTGGAAAGGTGGCATATGATATAGCTGTATTGTTAATTCTTATAAACATATTTCTGAATGAGTGTATCACCTTCTTTGAGTCAAAATCTATTTCATTTAGGAAACACTTTTCCCGGGAATTTTGACTAGGAAACATTAGACTACTTTAAAATGTAGAGATGCTCTGTTCTCTCATAGAAATACAAGCTGGTCCTTTGTGTTGTGTCTTTCAGACTTTGCCGGAGGGGAGTAGGGTTGCTTCCTCTCCGTTGCTCGCCTTTGCTCAGCACTGTCTCCGCTCCCTTCCCTGAAGGCATTTCCTCGCTGGCCCGCCCCCAGCGCCTGTCCCCGCCGAGGCCGCGCTGTCCTTCTTTTGGAGCGTTCACTTGGTCCTTTCTCGCCTCCTCCCACCTATGGGCGCGGCTCCTTCCCCTCCCCACTCTGGGAAGGGCGCTTCGTCACCCAGACGAAGCAAAGGCCTTCCCGAGAAGTGATTATCTTCGCTTAACAAAGGAGAACTGGTTCCTCAAATGCAGAACGCACACCTTTCAGTTTAGATCTCAGATGCAGGAGGGAACCCGGCTTCAGTAAGGCCACGCCCGCCGCGGGTGGAGCGGGAGTGCGCTTTTCGCTCGGGACCCCGGGCCAGCACCACGGTCAGCGCCCTGCCTGAGGCGCGCCCTGGCCACCCGAGCGCCGCCCCGGCGCCTCCGGCAGATAGCCCTGCACAGGGGACACGCCGGAGGTCAAGTCGGGCCACGGCGCGGGTGCCAGTCTGAGGAATAGATCTGAGCCAGAGGGGCGGGCCGTGAGCTGCGGAAGACTTAACTCAAGGCCTTGTAAGGCCTGCACTCATTTAGAGTATTGTGAAAAGTGACGGAGGAAGACGGAGTCCCTTTTACTCCCCTACCCCCACAGCTCCCCGCCCCCGCAAATAAACACAACAGACAACTTTACGCAGCAAAACAGAACGGCTGAGTTTAATGCTTCAAGTTTTCCATTTCCTTCCACAGGGCTTCGTTTTAAAAATAACAAAATGAGGTAAACAATGTATGTACACATTATAAACAGTGTGTCAGTTTGCGGCAGCGGCAACGCTGATGGTTGGAGAGCAGCTGCCGTGCGGTGGCTCGAGGTCAGCCGCCTGCGCCGCGAGCAGATTCGTCGTCCTGGGGAGAAGTCGCGGCTGTCGGAGAGGCGTCTAGAAGCATTTGCGGTGGACGATGGAGGGGCCGGCCTCGTCGTACTCCTGCTTGGTGATCCACATCTGCTGGAAGGTGGACAGCGAAGCCAGGATGGAGCCACCGATCCACACGGAATACTTGCGCTCAGGTGGGGCGATGATCTGTAAGACAGTGAGGACCTGTCAGGTGCGCGGTCGCGGCCGGGGGCCCCTCACAGGCCGCGGCTTGGGCGAGGGCGCCACCCACCTTGATCTTCATGGTGCTGGGGGCCAGGGCGGTGATCTCCTTCTGCATGCGGTCGGCGATGCCCGGGTACATGGTGGTGCCCCCAGACATGACGTTGTTGGCGTACAGGTCCTTCCGGATGTCGATGTCGCACTTCATGATGCTGTTGTAGGTGGTCTCGTGGATGCCCGCCGATTCCATGCCTGGGGGCCACGAAGGGGAACGTGAGACAGAGGGCGGGAGGCCCGGGGGGCCCGCGGGGCTGGCACGGGCCGGATGGCGGCTGCGCGGGGCTCACCAATGAATGAGGGCTGGAAGAGCGTCTCCGGGCAGCGGAAGCGCTCGTTGCCGATGGTGATGACCTGACCGTCGGGCAACTCGTAGCTCTTCTCCAGGGAGGAGGAGGAGGCGGCGGTGGCCATTTCGTTCTCAAAGTCCAAGGCCACGTAGCACAGCTTCTCCTTGATGTCGCGCACGATCTCGCGCTCAGCTGCGGGGAGCGGGGCGGGAGAGGAGCCCTCAGCGCGGGGTCCCGGGGACAGCGCACAGTCTGCCGGCCCACCCGCCTGAGGAGCCCGGGGCGCCGCGCACCTGTGGTCACGAAGGAGTAGCCACGCTCGGTGAGGATCTTCATAAGGTAGTCGGTGAGATCGCGGCCAGCCAGGTCCAGACGCATGATGGCGTGCGGCAGCGCGTAGCCCTCATAGATGGGCACATTGTGGGTGACGCCGTCGCCGGAGTCGAGCACAATACCTGCGCGAGGGTAGAGTCGGAGATGAGCGGCTGCGCTCTGCTAGGCGCTCGGGGAGGGGCGAGGCGCTCGGGAAGAGGGGGCGGGGGCTCCCGGGCTCTCACCGGTGGTACGGCCGGAGGCGTAAAGGGACAGCACTGCCTGGATGGCCACGTACATGGCCGGAACGTTGAAGGTCTCAAACATGATCTGGGTCATCTTCTCGCGGTTAGCCTTGGGGTTGAGGGGGGCCTCGGTGAGCAGGGTGGGGTGCTCCTCGGGGGCCACGCGGAGCTCGTTGTAGAAGGTGTGGTGCCAGATCTTCTCCATGTCGTCCCAGTTGGTGATGATGCCGTGCTCAATGGGGTACTTGAGAGTCAAGATACCCCTCTTGCTCTGCGCCTCGTCTCCCACGTAGGAATCTTTCTGCCCCATGCCCACCATGACGCCCTGCGGAGCGGATATACCAAGCTCTCATTACCGAGGTTCCCAGTGGAGCGGGGCTAGGCCGCGTGGGGACCCGGCCTGGCTCCCTCCGGGAACCGGCAGCCTGACCTGGTGACGAGGGCGGCCCACGATGGACGGGAACACGGCCCTAGGGGCGTCGTCGCCGGCGAAGCCGGCTTTCACCAGGCCAGAGCCATTGTCGCACACGAGGGCGGTGGTCTCGTCTTCGTCACACATGGTGTCTGGTTTCTGCAAGGACAGGAATGCCATGGAGATGCTCAGTGTTTCAGGCACGAGGCCCCGCTGGCTGGAGCGCCCTCCCTCCCGGGGGACCTATGGACACCTCCAGCCTCCAGCCCCCAGCCCGGCGCCATCCTGCCGGGGAAGCAGTCACAGCCGCGCGGGCGGAGCTTCGCTGCTGGGAGCTCTACTGCGAGGAGACCGCAGAGAGCGTTTCTCCACCTGGGAACTCAGGACACACGGACCCGGACCCGAGAGCTCTCTGCCTTCGCTGCAGGCACCGCCCTCTCCCCCCATCCCTGGCGTCGCATGGGGGTCAAGGTCCGCGAACCCTGATTGCTGGGCCACTGTGAGGGTGGAAGGAGACGCCGTGGAAAGGGCGTGGGTACTCCACCAGGGCACGAATGGCTTATTTTGGACCTCCATGGCACTTCAGACTCACAGCCGAAACGCCCTTGGGACTGATGGCGAGCCAGGGGATACTGTCTCTTCTACTGTCCTTTGGTTCTGTTGGGAAGGAACTGCCCTGGGGAGGACTACAGCAAAACCTTTCATCTGCCTCGGCACGCACGAAGTGTCAAGGAGAGCTGCCCCCAAAGGGCTGGGAATAAATTTGGAGATCTTTCCAAAGGACCCGGCCTCCTGTCTCTTCTTTAAAGCACACGTGACTCTGGGGCCAGAGGCGCGGCTCACAGGACGCGGGGCTGGGGCTGATGCAGTGAGTGGGCCGCACTCTACCCGGAGTTCTCCAGGCTGCCGCGGTGGGGCCTGTCCTCCTGTCCCCACCCCGCCCCTGCCTACCTGGGCGGGTGGCTACACCTGCGGCTCTCCGGCTCCGGTCCCGGTCACCGTGGGAAGGAAGCGAGACTTCTCTCGGCGCTGTCCGCTGCGGTGGCCGCTCGTCCCCCTGCTCAGGTTTTATATAGCCCTCGGGCGCTCCCCTCGCGCCGCCCCGCAGGAATGTCTCTCCCCTTCTCAAGCCATATTTGGGTGTCGGGCACTAGAGCCCCCTCCCCCGACCAGTTCAAGGCCTGGGTCCCCGCCCGGGTCCCCTGCGCTGACCAAAGAAGGAGAGGTCTGGCCTGAGCCCAGGTAACACGGGCCGGGCCGTATATGGAGTGTCTGCCCGCCGGTCGGCCCCTCCCGACCCCGCCCCGTTGCCTGGCGGAGGGGCTGGGGTGCGGCGAGGGTCACCGAGTTTGCGGGGTGCGCCGTGAGCCTGCGCCCGGGCTGCACCTGTCCGCAGCCGCCCCGCCCCCGGCCATTCGGTGCTCTCGGAGCCTCGGGAAGGTGCGCCCACATTTCACCTCTTCTTCGTTCGGGTTCTTTACCCCCCAACTCAAGTGTGACTCCACCGAGGAGGACCCTATATCCTAGTGGTGGGGCCAAGAGGACCGGAGATGCAGTCAATCCCGGAGTCCCAGGCAGGGGAGGCAGGCGATCCCTTCCCCCAGATTCCCAGCGAACTCGGTCTCTCCCCCAACCCCGAGCTCCCCAGTCCAGAGGGCTGACGCCGTCGGCCCCCACCCCCACCGGAGAGGGCCACCAGCGGCCGGCGGGCGCGCAGCTGTCGCGAGGACAACTGTGGAGAGTCAGGGAGGAGGCGCTGGGCTCCCGGCACAGGCCCCGCAGCGGCTCTGGGCTCTCGCAGTCTCTGGCACTGAGCCAGGACCCCCAGCGCTGCCCGCCTCGGGGACGCGCTGTGGGCTCGGGAGCTCATGAAGGGAGTGAAGTTGAGTGACTAACTGCCCGGCTCCGGAGTATGGCAGGCTGAGCTGAGCACCCCACTCCCGCATCCTTGGCGGGGCTCACCGACGCCCCAGTCCTGGGGAGGAAAGGCAAGTGTCACAGCCCTAGGGTGGGAACTGAGAGGTGCTCTTACTAGATGAAGCCTCACCCGTCTCTCCTCCCTGTAAAGAGGACAAGGGCATCGCGCTCTAGGATGGGCAAAACCTTTCCCTTCTGCAAAGGCTGAACAAACTCATCGTTATATTTAGAGGGTGATGCCCAGCCAAGGCCAGCTGATTCCCAATCCACCTTGGAGAGTCACCGTCCACCAGAGCCTGCTGAGCGATTCTATTTATACCGCTGATACACGGGGGATCTGTCTTTCTGATTTTCTAGAAGGATTTGGATCTACTTATGGTAAAGGTGGAGTAGGGGTCAGAGGAGGTTATTAAGTTGGTGCTCCTCACTGTTTTTTCCTCTGGGGGGAACAGTTCTAACCTTGCTGTGGAAGGTACAAGGAGGAACAATTTTCTGCAATGAACTCAGGGACATGCTTTAAGGGGTACATCAGTGATGTGGTGTGAGCCAGAATGGAACCACTCATTTTTCTGACGTGCTCAAGTGTTCCCAGAATAGGAACTCGGTGGTGGAACTCAGCAACTGGGACAGGTGTGGGTCCTCGAAGAGGGATATAAAAACACATGCAAAACCCTCGTCCCCAGCCACACACTACTGCTGCTGCTGCTGCTGCTAAGTCGCTTCAGTCGTGTCTGACTCTGTGCGACCCCATAGATGGCAGCCCACCAGGCTCCCCCATCCCAGGGATTCTCCAGGCAAGAACACTGGAGTGGGTTGCCATTTCCTTCTCCAATGCATGAAAGTGAAAAGTGAAAGTGAAGTTGCTTGGTCGTGTCCAACTCTTAGCAACCCCACGGACTGCAGCCTACCAGCCTCCACCGTCCATGGGATTTTCCCAGCAAGAGTACTGAGTGGGTTGCCATTGCCTTCTCTGGCACACTACTGCAGGCCTTCCTAAAAATGACCAAAGTCAATAACAAACTAGGGAGTTAGTACAGGGCCTCTTTAGTATGTATAAAGCCATTGTGCCTTCATATGCAGCTTCTTAAATTAGAGAATGAATGAATAATGGACAGAACTACATTTCAACACCTTGTGTTCTGCTGTGGCAGTGTGACATGGAGACACTAGGGAAAAATAACGTGGCAAACGCACTCTGTGTACAGTGTAGGGGAAATAGCTTCAATTCTGGTCTTGAAGGTAGAAGTATGCTGTCATTCACTGAATACCTAAGAACTTGTTGACCTCTTAAAGGGCAAGGAGGTTGTATTTTTCAAAATTCTTGCTCAGTGCAACTCTTCTCAGTGCAAGTTTTTGTAAGCTCAGGCTCTATTAGATTCAAACACACATGCAAAGCTATGAATCAGGCTTTTGTAAGCTCAGGGTCTGTTAGATTTGAACACACATGAAAAGCTATGAATCAAGCACTCACAAGCTAGCAGAGACCTGATGGTACAGCAAACCCTGGGGAGGTGGGCCCTAAGAACACCAGTTGGCATGTCTGTTCTCCGCCCTGGGTCAGGCTGGTTGAAATAGTCCTGGAGGGCCACTGTGGGGTGGTTGAACTCTCATTGGCTGAGGAATGGCCCGAGGAGCAGGTGGAAGGCAGTCTCCATACATGTATGCTCTGGGGATCAACCCAGTGCCTTGCGTCTGAGTAAGCAGGTCACTGCCTGCACAGCCTTTTGAGAGTGACCCTGGAAAGGTCAGCCATGCAAGCTATGCTCGGAGGAGAACTCCTGCTTCCAGGTTTGCAGGGGCAGCTGCAGCTTGATCATCTGGCAGGCCCATCTGCCACAGCCCAGCCCATGTGCTCCCTCCCATGCCCTCAGCCACGTCCCTCACCTCCTCCCGTTTGTGGATCCCAGCCTTGTGCTGTCGGTTTCTGACCTATTTAGACGTGAACTTTTAAAAGGCTTGTTTTCATATTGTTCCGTTAATCCTGTAACTATCTGGAGGTACATGAGACAGGTACTAGTTACACTAGCTTTAAACATAAGAAAACCAAGGTCCAAAGAGCCAGACATGTCCTGGGTACCATACTGCTGGGGACACGCAGGCACTTGGAAGACTCTCCCTTCCCTAGGAGTGGTTGGGCTACCTTCTGTCTCCCTCTAAACTTGTCCAACACTTGGTATGTTCTGGAACTTTAACAGATCCTCAAGGGATCTTCTCCAATGAAGGGCCAAAGACATCTTGAAGTCACAGCTTCACATGCGGCCATCCTCTGTCATCTCAGAAAAAAATAAAAATAAAAATAGTGAGGGGGGCTGCCTGGCAACACAGTCAGAAACAGTCCAGCAACCAAGTGGGTAAAGGAAAACACCCAAATTCGCTGTCCTCCTAAGCCACACATCTAAAAATGTGCAGTCAACTGTGGCAATCAGGAAGAGAGGACTTCGATCTTCTACTGATGGTTTTCTCAGGCCGAGACTTGCTCTGCTTTGTCATCTCTAAGGGACTGAAGACTCCACTGGAGCCTTTCCTCCCCTTTCCCGCTACTGCATCTCCGCTTGCGCTTCCCACTTGCCAGCCGTAGTGAATCAGTTAAAAGGTTGCCCTTCAGTAAAGCTCATTTGAGTGTACCTGTCCCTCTGATGGGCTATGTGACCTCGGGCAGGTGGCTTCCAGAGGCAATCAGGCTTCTTAACTGAGGCTGCCACTCTTTAAGACTGATTTGAAGGTTGAAACTAGGCAAGTGCATGGAATACACTATCTTTCTTCTAAAAGGGTTTGGAGGCGGTGAGAGGGATGAGGTGGTAAGGGTGAGCAAAGGACACTAAAAACCATTACAACTGCTCACTGAGCACTTGGACAGAAAAAGTCAATGTATGTATTTTAAATATATCTGGAGTGCACAAAGATTTTTGTACAGAGATTTATTCCAGTATTTATTTAACATGGTGAAAAATAAATAAACCAACCCAACCCAACCCAAGACCAATAACCCAAGTGTTCTAAGACTGTTGAGAAGAGAGACAGAGATCTGTTAAATAAATTATAATACAGCCATATGGTAAAGTGTCAGGCAGTCATTAAAAAAAAATGTATCTTGAGGAATATTGAAGACATACATTCTTGAAGGGGGGAAAGTTAGTTCTTAGGAGGTTAAAAGAATCTTAGATATTACAATGATTTGTGTCTCCAAAGGCTGTGGTACATAAAAAAGATATACAATATACCTGTGGTATAAATTTTCATGGAGGTGGGGGTGAAGGGAACAGAGTGACTAAAGAATATTGTCTTAAAAAGTCTCCTTAGGAGGAATGATAATGAAAAAGAAGGTTGGGAAATACTGGACTAAAGATACATAGAAATGCTCATAATCAGTCAGTCAGTTTAGTCGCTCAGTCGGGTCTGACTCTGCAACCCCATGGACCACAGCACGCCAGGCCTCCCTGTCCATCACCAACTCCCAGAGTTTACTCAAACTCATCTCCATGGAGTTGGTGATGCCATCCAACCATCTCATCCTCTGTCACCCACTTCTTCTCCTGCCTTCAATCTTTCCCAGCATCAGAGTCTTTTCCAAATTTGTCAGCTCTTTGCATCAGGTGGCCAAAGTATTGGAGTTTCAGCTTCACCATCAGTCCTTCCAATGAATACTTAGGACTGATTTCCTTTAGAATGGACTGGTTGGATCTCCTTGCAGTCCAAGGGACTCTGAAGAGTCTTCTCCAACACCACAGTTCAAAAGCATCAATTTTTTGGCACTCAGCTTTCTTTATAGTCCAACTCTCACATCCATGCATGACTACTGGAAAAACCATAGCTTTGATGAGACAGACCTTTGTTGGCAGAGTAATGTCTCTGCTTTTTAATATGCTGTCTAGGTTGCTCATAATACCTCACATCAAAATACACAGGTTATAAAATGTGATACATGCACAATCTAGGATATATTTCAAAATGGTAACTGAAGCTATTTCTGGCTAGTGGGATTACAGGGGTTTATTTTCCTCCATATATTTTTGAGAGGTTTCACATTTCCTACAGTATTTTTTAACTTATAGAATTACATAAGATTCTATGTAAAAAATACACTTTGGTATTCAATGAGTTAACTTTACATAAGAATATAGACAGCTGTTTTCTCTCGAAGGATTCCTTGAATAAACTGTCCAGGAAAAGGTAGGTGGACTACACTGATACTTCTGTAGTTATCAAATACACCCATGCATGGGGAGAAGCTAAGGTCATCAGTGTGGCTCTCCTCCAGGTCTAGTTACGTGGAGGACTATGCCACACACCCTGATTCCCCCAGACAGTCCCCCAGTACGTGGAGGGTGATGGATGCTTCAAGAAAAGTATCATTCAGACCCCAAAGATAAAAAGAAGCAAAATTCAATTTCTAAAAAATTTTCTTCAAAAACAAAATGCCAAAACAAAGGGCATCAGTGTCAGTTGCCTTCTCCCTCACCAAGAACTCCAGCACATCTCTTGCTGTGATTCTCAGATTCTGCCTCAATCCTTGACAACAGTCACAAATCCCTAAAACAGGAGAGCACACAAGGACCACTCCTCACAATCAAACCCACAACCTTATTGTTTGACTGGGGCCAAAAGCTGTGACTTTCTGAGCAGCGTTCAAAGACAGGAGCAAAGAAAACCTTTTCCAAGTCAGAACCATTTCTGTCTCCTTAATATACATGCTCACCTTTATAGTACCTTTGTAATTTATCAACTATTTAGTTTGTAAAAGAACCGGTTATTTTTTGATGAAGACTATGTTGTGGAAAGTTTTAAAATTTAGAAGAAAAAAAGTACTCAATATCTTTAGGCTTTAATTACACTATTACCATTAAAATGTTTCTCTTTTAAAAGCCCCAACCATCTTAGAGCTATGGCCATCCTTAACAGACAGAGGTAGCAGAGCCTTTTTCTCTGTCAAAATGAGACATCAGCCATTGTGCTGAGAGCAGCACTTTGCCCCTGTGGTCAGCGGGCCTGGGCCACCGTCACCGCCTCTCCTCACAGGGGGTAACCGGGCTTGTGGCACTCAAGGAGGCGGCATGGCCCTGTGTCCCTAGAGCACAGCGTCACAGGACAGGATCGTATGGATAAGAACAAAGTCCCTCTAAAACTGACATCCTTTAACACAAGAATCCAACCATTTCTTATGCCATCTGACAACTCTCTCTCCCTAACTCCCCTAGAAGCGTTAGGACACTCCTCACCCTGATCTCACGCTGCCTCTCCATGGCAATGCAGACAGAGGCCAGAGGCCGGGCGGCCCCTTCTTGCCCTCTGGTTACCACTGGGAGCAGATCAGAGGCAGCATCTGCAGCCTGCAGTGGAGCCGGCACGAGGGCTGAGCTCTGCGAAGCCAGGAACCGGACTCTTCACCACATTTAACTCCTGACCTTTTCGGCTGTTGGAAGCAAGTTGTTTAGTGAGTATTCAACTGGGCCAAAGCCTGAATATGCCAGCAACTCCGTCTTTATTTAAAGACAGATTAAAAACTGCACAATGACATTGGCCAAGACAAAGAAGCTTTGAGAACAACTACTTTTCAGTTAAATCAGTTGCCATACTAAGAAAACCGATAAAGGTTTCTATAAAGGTTTCACACCTTACATTAGCCAGACAGACTGAGGAGAAGCTGGAATTCAGTGTAAATCATTCTGAAATGCATGACGCTGACTGAATAGGTTGTGGTGGTGGTGGTTTAATTGCTAAGCCATGTCGGATGCTTTGCGACCTTATGGACTGTAGCCCGCCAGGCTCCTCTGTCCATGGGATTTCCCAGGCAAGAATACTAGAAAACATAAATATGCTTTATTCACCAAGATATTTTTATTAATACTATTATTTATGTAGAAAAATTTGACATCTTTCCCAATGAAGTAAACAGTTATCAAGCTCACACTGAATTGCCCCACTTTTTGTTTTGTCTATTTTATAAGTTAGCAAATTGTGACAGTTATCCCACTAGATATTCTGCTCCCAGCCCTAATCAAAATCAAAACAAATATTCCAGACACTTTGCAGTACATAACATCTAAGAGTCACAGCAATTTCAGAGACGACTTAGTGAAATCTTGCTGTTTTTAGAGTTATAGAAGCTAAAGCCTAGAAGTGGTCTTTGTATACAAGAAGCTGGAACCAGGACTCTGGATGGAGTGACAGAAAAAGGAACAGTAGTAGATATGAAAACAACTGATAAACTTCAGTGGAAAAGAGGAAGAAAAAACAATATCATGTAACTGAAAACCAAAACTACAGTCATACAACTATTTTGTAGTAGCTTACAAATAAAGTATAAAAAACTCAGAAATATATGTTATAAAACTGTACAAACTCCTAGATGTTTAAGGTCTAAAGTTTTTAGAAGGACACACTTATACAAATTTTCAGGAAAAATAATCATTTTTAGAAAAAGTCACATTTGTCCCTGGACATAGTATTCATAATTGGCTTTCAAAACAAACTCAAAGTAAGGGTTGGACTTCAAACTTCCCAGCTGGTCGGCCTGCAGCAGCTCCTTCACCTCGGGTAGGTACTCACTGAGCTGAATGCCTAAAAATACAAACACAGAAAGTTGTTTTTTTTTTTTTAATTTTCACATAATTCTCAAATGAATTAAGATGACAGATGATAGAAACACCTGTGCTTCTATTTAAAATATAACATCACTCTGCTATTGGAAAATACTCTGTTCTAAATTCCTTCCATCTGCCAAGCATACTTACAGGCCTGACAATATGACATTCTTCACTTAGTAGGGGCTACATGACTGTTCTATATATCTGGGCTACGTGTTTGACTCTAGTGGTCAAAAGAGCCGTCAAAACAGCCATTCCATTTAAAGTCTTTAAAACAATCTGCAACATTTTCCTTTTTCTCCATAGCTCAAGCCATTCCTTCTGTGTGGAAGTTTTAAGTTAATAATCACTTGAAAACAAGTATTTCAAGGCCAACCAAACAGCATTCTAAGCAGCTATACAGTAAAAGAAGTAGAAGGTATCAGTGAAAGATTGCTTATAAACCAGTTGTAAAATCTGTTAAAACAGGAATCCTGAGTTATCAAGGAAGACAAAGTTATACTATACCTTCTTAAAAGACTTTCAGACATTTATCTGTCCCCCAGATCAAAGAGCCACTGTTTCACCTGGATGGGTGGTCTCCCCACACTCCAGAAATGCCTGACTGCAGAGGTGCTTATTTGAGAACTGGTTTTTAATGTTTTTTTCCTAGGGTAATTGGTTCGCTTAATTTTTTAAAAATTAATTTCCAGAGCCAACTTTGGTAATATATATTTTCCTTGATTTTGATCAACTTTCTTTTGTATTTCAAGTTTATTTTTGAAAAGACATATACAATTCTTTAAAAATTAAAAAGAAAACAAGTATTTCCAACAATTCTATATTCTCCTATTCAGGAAATAATTTAGTGGAACACTGCCATGAAAGCTATCTGCAGTATCTAACATACTGGCAGTTTCTCTCTGAGACTAGAAGGAGGGAAACCATGCCTTTGTCAGTCCCCTATGGACCTGGAAAGCCAATAAGCATCTGTGTAGTTACAGAACAGCATATACAATTTTCTCATTTGATAAATAAAGAAAATTGGAAGAAACATTTTAAATTAATAAGGTAACATTTTATAACCTGTCACATTACCACAAGCTTCTCAAAATCAAATACTGTTTATTTTTAACATCATCTAAGTGCCTAGCACCACTGTTGGTACTTAGTTACTATACAATAAAAATCTTATAATAAATGCTATGAGAATTAATCTGCAATATTTATATATCATTCATTACAATCAACACACTTTCAATAAAGACTTTTTATCTGCGAAACAGTATTACACTTGTGAAAATATCAATTTCCTAAACATCAATTCTCTTAAAAACTTACGACCCCATTCTAAGCGGGCAGTGTTCATTGGCTCTAGGTGATGGCCACCAGGTTAATAGTTCAGTCTAGTGTAGCAAATCTTTCAATTTTTAAGAGAAGTCAGAAAACATTTTTTAAAATTTGTTTAATTGGAGGCTAATTGGACTGTGAAGAAAGCTGAGCGCCGAAGAATTGATGCTTTTCAATTGTGGTGTTGGAGAAGACCCTTGAGAGTCCCTTGGACTGCAAGGAGATCCAACCAGTCCATTCTAAAGGAGATCAGTCCTGGGATTTCCCTGGAAGGACTGATGCTAAAGCCGAAACTCCAGTACTCTGGCCACCTCGTGCGAAGAGTTGACTCATTGGAAAAAGACTCTGATGCTGGGAGGGACTGGGGGCAGGAGGAGAAGGGGACGACAGAGGATGAGATGGCTGGATGGCATCACAGACTCGACAGACCTGAGTTTGAGTGAACTCCGGAAGTTGGTGATGGACAGGGAGCCCTGGCGTGCTGCAATTCATGGGGTCACAAAGAGTCGGACATGACTGAGCGACTGAACTGAACTGAAATACTTCACAATACTGTAGTGGTTTTTGCCATACATTGATATGAATCAGCCATGGGTGTACATGTGTTCCCCATCCTGAAACTCTTTCCCACCTCCCTCCCCATCCTATCCCTCAGGGTCATCCCAGGGCACCAGCCCTGAGCACCCTGTCTCATGCACTGAACTGGACTGGCGATCTATTTCACATATGATAATATACATGTTTCACTGCTATTCTCACAAATCGTCCCACCCTTGCCTTCTCCCAAAGTCCAAAACTCTGCTCTTTACATCTGTGTCTCTTTTGCTGTCTTGCAATAGGGTCACTGTTACCATCTCTCTAAATTCCATATATACGCATTAATATACTGTACTGGTGTTTTTCTTTCTGGCTTACTTCACTCTGTATAATAGGCTCCAGTTTCATCCACCTCATTAGAACTGATTCAAATGTGTTCTTTTTAATGGCTGAGTAATACTCCATTGTGTGTATGTACCACAGCTTTCTTATCCATTCGTCTGCTGATGGACATCTAGGTTGCTTCCATGTCCTGGCTATTATAAACAGTGCTGCAATGAACATTGGGGTACACATGTCTCTTTCAATTCTGGTTTCCTCAGTGTGTATGCCCAGCAGTGGGACTGCTGGGTCATATGGCAGTTCTATTTCCAGTTTTTTAAGGAATCTCCACACTGTTCTCCATAGTGGTTGTACTAGTTTGCATTCCCACCAACAGTGTAAGAGGGTTCCCTTTTCTCCACACCCTCTCCAGCATTTATTGTTTGTAGACTTTTGGATAGCAGCCATTCTGACTGATGTGAAATGGTACCACTCATTGTGGTTTTGATTTGCGTTTCTCTGATAATGAGTGATGTTGAGCATCTTTTCATGTGTTTGTTAAACATCTGTATGTCTTTGGAGAAACGTCTTGGTTCTTTGGCCCGTTTTTTGATTGGATCATTTATTTTTCTGGTATTGAGCTGCAGGAGTTGCTTATATATTTTTGAGATTAATTCTTTGTCCATTGCTTTGTTTGCTATTATCTTCTCCCATTCTGAAGGCTGTCTTTTCCCCTTGCTTATAGTTTCCTTTGTTGTGCAGAAGCTTTTAATTTTGATTAGGTCCCATTTGTTTATTTTTGCTTTTATTTCCATTACTCTGGGAGGTGGAACATAGAGGATCCTGCTGTGATGTATGTTGGAGAGTGTTTTGCCTATGTTTTCCTCTAGGAGTTTTATAGTTTCTGGTCTTACATTTAGATTTTTAATCCATTTAGAGTTTATTTTTGTGTATGGTGTTAGAAAGTGTTCTAGTTTCATTGTTTTACAAGTGGTTGACCAGTTTTCCCAGCACCACTTGTTAAAGAGATTGTCTTTTCTCCATTGTATATTCTTGCCTCCTTTGTCAAAGACAAAGGGTCCAGAGGTGCATGGTTTTATCTCTGGGCTTTCTATTTTGTTCCATTGATCTATTTTTCTGTCTTTGTGTCAGTACCATACTGTCTTGATGACTGTAGCTTTGTAGTATAGCCTGCAGTCAGGTAGGTTGATTCCTCCAGTTCCACTCCTCTTTCTCAAGACTGCTTTGACTGTTCAAGGTTTTTTGTATTTCTATACAAATTGTGAAATTATTTGTTCTAGTTCTCTGAAAAATACCGTTGGTAGCTTGATAGGGGTTGCAGTGAATCTATAGATTGCTTTGGGTAGTATACTCATTTTCACTATATTGATTCTTCTAATCCATGAAATGGTATATTTCTCCATCTATTTGTATCATCTTTGATTTCTTTCATCAGTGTTTTATAGTTTTCTATATATAGGTCTTTTGTTTTTTTAGGTAGATTTATTCTTAAGTATTTTATTCTTTTTGTTGCAATGGTGAATGGAAATGTTTCCTTAATTTCTCTTTCTGTTCTCTCATAGAAAACAAGACTTTTGTAAGAGCTCTTCTCAATTATTAAATTCCAGAGACTAATTAGGAAAAATGTTAAATTCCATGCAATGATACACAATTTTTTTTCCCTCTATGGCAACCTACTCCAGTACTCTTGCCTGGAAAATCCCATGGACGGAACAGCCTGGCAGGGTCAATGGGGTGGCAAAGAGTTGGACACGACTGAGTGACTTCACTCATTATAATATACTTTAAAACTGAAAAGCATATTAAAGAAGCATATAAATATTAAAAACAAAACATAAAAACTGAAAAGCTCCAGGTGGGTAACTTAAATATATCTACAGGCTAAATTTATCCCACAAGCTGAAGTAATTGTTAGGCTGCCCAAGTCTATGAAATATAATGGAAGCTATCTATATTTACCTCCAGAATCTGCCGTTTAAAAACATTTACTCTTGTAAATGTAAACAATATGGAAGTCATATTATTAAAAAGATTCCAAAGATAAATGCCTTTGGCTTGGTATTGTTTTATATATATATAACATTATAAATATATATTATTGATATATATCATTATATAATACATATGTTTCCACTTGTTTTTGTCCTTCAGTCAAACCTTAATAATCGTTTTTGGAAAATTATAGGTTTCTATTCATTTTCCATCTACGATATATAATCTAAAGATAGCAAAAACTGCAAGGTGAACTTTAAATAGTACCATATACTTAATTAGCCACAATTCAGTTCAGCGGCACCTTTACAAGAACTAACTTCATGGAAAGCATCAGATTTGGATCCAAATGAATCTCTTCAACAGCACAAAGAAATCAACCATATCCAGTTATTTCTTCAATTCCAAATATAGAAAACAGAAAGCCTAGGAGATATATTTTAACTGTCTGAATTTCAAGGATTTTTAAGCAAAAGATAATTTCTTTTGTTATCTCCATTATTTAATTTAAAATTTTTATATTTTGACAATGAAATGGCTTACCTGCCTTTGTGTTCTTTATTCATCTTTGAAAATAAAGTGAAGTGAAAGTGAAGTCGCTCAGTCATGTCCGACTCTTTGCGACCCCATGGACTGTAGCTTATCAGGCTCCTCCATCCATGGGATTTTCCAGGCAAGAGTGCTGGAGTGGATTGCCATTTCCTTCTCCATTGAAAATAAAAGTGTTCACTAAACCTACTGTCAATGTGGGGTAATCAAGAGTCTATTTGTCATAAATAAACCTCCAGGTCAGTACTGAGGTCAACAGTTCTGTCCAGGGTGAAACTTGTGGCATGTAAGCACCAAGAGGTCGCTGCTCTTTCACCTCACTCACATGTTGGCTGGTATGGTGAGCTCCATGGTTCTCCTCTGAGGCCCTTGTCATTTCAGGGATTCTCAAGCAGAGGACCGCAGAGTGGAATCTACTACAGAAGAACTGTGAATGTGAATCTGTAAAATAATTCTAGCCTTTCAAAGAACAAAAGTTAATGAGTGACTACTATGTACCAGGCACTGGGCTGGGCATGTCTTATACAGATCAAATAATGTGTCCTGCAGATGTAGGTATGGAACATTTCCAACTGTATGGAAATGTCAGCATCATGAATAAAATCCACATCCATCTAGAAGGGCTGCTGAGTTTACAACAGTTTCTGTCATTGTGTACTTTATTCCAGGTAGTTTTAAAGAGAGTGTCCTTATATCTTAAAAGATTGGTAAATACTAGGTTAGCCTATTTTGCACACTGCCTGGATTTAACATCATCTGTTTTAATAATTCTATAATAAATGAGCTATACTTGTCTTCGTGTATTCAGTTCAGTTCAGTCACTCAGTCGTGTCTGACTCTTTGCGACCCCATGAACTGCAGCACACCAGACCTCCCTGTCCATCACCAACTCCCGGAGTCCACCAAAACCCATGTCCATTGAGTCAGTGATGCCATTTAACCATCTCATCCTCTGTTGTCCCCTTCTCCTCCTGTCGTCAATCTTTCCCAGCATCAGGGTCGTTTCAAATGAGTCAGCTCTTTGCATCAGGTGGCCAGAGTATTGGAGTTTTAGCTTCAGCATCAGTCCCTCCAATGAATACCCAGGACGGATCTCCTTTAGGATGGACTGGTTGGATCTCCTTGCAGTCCAAAGGACTCTCAAGAGTTTTCTCCAACACCACAGTTCAAAAGCATCAATTCTTTGGCGCTTAGCTTTCTTTATAGTCCAACTCTCACATCCATACATGACTACTGGAAAAACCATAGCCTTGGCTAGACAGACCTTTCTTGACAAAGTAATGTCTCTACTTTTTAATATGCTGTCTAGGTTGGTCACAACTTTCCTTCCATGGAGCAAGCGTCTTTTAATTTCATGGCTGCAATCACCATCTGCAGTGATTTTGGAGCCCCCAAAAATAAAGTCTGACACTGTTTCCCCATCTATTTCCCGTGAAGTGATGGGACCAGATGCCATGATCTTCGTTTTCTGAATGTTGAGCTTTAAGCCCACTTTTTCACTCTCTTCTTTCACTTTCATCAAGAGGCTCTTTAGTTCTTCTTCACTTTCTGCCATAAGGGTGGTGTCATCTGCTATCTGAGGTTATTGATATATCTTCCAGCAATCTTGATTCCAGCTGGTGCTTCCTTCAGCCCAGCGTTTCTCATGATGTACTCTGCATAGAAGTTAAATAAGCAGGGTGACAATATACAGCCTTGATGTACTCCTTTTCCTATTTGAACCAGTCTGTTGTTCCATGTCCAGTTGTAACTGTTGCTTCCTGACCTGTATACAGGTTTCTCAAGAGGCAGGTCAGGCGGTCTGGTTATTGCTGAAGCCTAGCTTGAGGATTTTGAGCATTACTTTACTAGCGTGTGAGATGAGTGCAATTGTGTGGTAGTTTGAACAATCTTTGGCATTATCTTTCTTTGGTATTGGAATGAAAACTGACCTTTTCTAGTCCTGTGGCCACTGCTGAGTTTGCCAAATTTGCTGACATATTGAATGCAGCACTTTCACAGCATCATCTTTCAGGATTTGAAACAGCTCAACTGGAATTCCATTGCCTCCACTAGCTTTGTTTGTAGTGATGCTTCCTAAGGCCCATCTGACTTCACACTCCAGGATGTCCAACTCTAGGTGAGTGTGAGTGATCACAACTTCGTGTATAAAATGCATAAAATCTCTCACCTCTAGTCTAACATTCTCCATATATTAGTTATATGAAAGGAAGTAAAAGTTAAGTATCCTCTACCTCATCTCCCTTCATAACAAACATTTAACCATAAAAGCCTCTTTACTTATTTGGATCTTGATCAGGAAACAGAAGTTTGTTTTCTGTCTCAGGTACAAAACATACTCCCTTGTTTCCTTTTATTTTGTCATTAAAACTAATTTTAATATCAAAAATGAACTGGTAGAATATTTTGCGGTTTGTTCTCAAGCATGGTATGGCCAGTTTAGTATGGGACACACCAAAAAAACTGCATTTCAGATTTTCAACCTTCACAAGAGTTAACTGGCCAAGCAGATGGCAACTCCACCATGACACAGCTCCCTCCCTTTATTTTAAACAAATCTAAGTACAATACCATTTAATTTTAACCTTCTGGTATTTGATACCTAGGCAAATCTCATTATTCTAAGACTTCAAACCTAGAAGTGACACTGTAATTTCCAATATTAACCAACCACTTACCATCTTTTAAAAGTTTCTGTAAGATTTTCACAAATATACTGTCTTTAGATACTTCAATTGGATCATCCTTACCATCTGAACTGGACCAGCTGAAAAACAAAATCACCGTGAGCAGAAAATGAAACCATGGCCATAATCTGAAATAAATGACTTGTTTTCTGTTGTGGATTTGTTTGGATGTTTGTAGTGTGCTTCCCTGGTGGCTTAGAGGTAAAGAATCTGCCTCTAGTGCAGGATACTTTGGTTCAGTCCCTGGGTTGGTAAGATGCCCTGGAGAAGGAAATGGCTACCCACTCTAGTATTCTTGCTTGGGAAATCCCATGGACAGAGGAGCTTGGTGAGCTACAGTCCATGGGGTTGCAAAAGAGTCAGACACAACTTAGCGACTAAACAACAACAGTAACAACAGGGGGTAAAGAATCTTGAATTTTGTGACACTATTGAAAATTGCTTAAATAAAAGAGCTTCAAATTAGATATACCCAGAGTCTCTAGATATACCCAGAGTCTCTATATTAGATATAAGATGCTACAGCCAGGTAGCATGTATTTAATGTCTAAATCAAGTAGTAAGGTATTTTTCCTAAGAAAATTTTCTAAATAAGTAACAAAACTAGTAATGACCCTAAACTATGACCTTTCAGAGCACAGACAATAGTTTAAACATAGTTTAAATATATTATAATATATTCTGTTTTTCATAAAATGGCAACCAGTGTCTGATGTAACCTAAATTTTCTTTATCTGGTTGAGATTATCTGCTACTGAAATACAAACCCACAGAACCATGCTCTGTAGTAATCAGTGGCTACATCCCTCATACTTTGAAGCCAAGACAAGGAATTCCAGTCAAATGACATAGTATGCTTCTTACATACTATGGAGAACCCAACAGGCAGAGCTAGATACTTCAGAGGATGACCTCCAAGACCATATCTGACAACAATTTAAACTATCTATGAGTGATCACTGGAAGAAATGCTTTAGTAAAAATAGTTTCACTGCAATTTCTCAAAGCCACATTAAGGAAAATTGAGTAGAGAAGGCCTTTAGCACTCAAGTCATGTTCTCTTCAAAACTATTTTCTGGGCCAAAATTTTTTTTTAAAAAGTATGGACTTCCCCTGGCTGTCCAATAGTAAAATTCCGCACTTTCACTGCAGGGAGCATGGGTTTGAGTCCTGCTTGGGGAACTAACATGCTGTATCCTATGCAGTCCAGCCAGAATTAAAAAAAAAATTCTTTCCCTGGGAAAAATCCATCTCTACAACTGATTATTCTCAGTCTCTCTTGGCCAATGAATCTTAACACCACCATTCCAGTGGACAGAAATCCTTCTCTGCAGGGAGATTACAGTTAAAAAGAGGTCTCAGTAACTTAGGAGACAATACTGATTCTCAAACTGTACTAATTTCTTATTAAAAAAGAAAAGTAGCCTCAAGTCTTCCTATGAAAAACTAGCTCAACTTCTGAGAAAATAAGGAACATATATATTTCTGTGCAAATTGACAATACAAAATTTAAAATCAAAAGTAGAGAATCATTACTCCAGTGGTCCTAAGTCCTTAAACAATTCCTTAATTACTGAATAAAAAAATTAGGATTGCTAATGAAACTATTAACATTTTTATAATATATATTACAATACAATTAGGTTACAAAATGAATTGATGCATGATCTCATAATCTTCCTAACAATCCTTTCCCCAAATCATGTCTTAGATTCACTCTATGGGAACTTACTTATCTCTCTGAAGAGCTTTGCAAAGGATTTCCAGTTTTAGATCATTTATATTTACATCTTCCTCCTTCACAGCAAAACAAAAAAAATCTTCATTAAGTCCTGATTTTAAAAAATACATGTTTAAATTTTATTTATGTCAGCTCCTAATATTATATAAATATTATTAAGCTTTATTTTAAAATTTTAAGAGTTTCCCTGGTAGCTCAGCTGGTAAAGAATTACCTGTAATTCAGGAGACCCCAGTTTGATTCCTGGGTCAGGAAGATTCCTGGGTCAGGAAGATTCCTGGGAGAAGGGAACGACTACTCACTCCACTATTCTTGCCTGAAAAATTTCATGGACAGAGGAGCCTGGCAAATTTCCCTTTCTGTAAGATGTTAAAGTTGACTCAGGAGAGTAAGACTATCAATAATTTCATGTGAAATTGTATCCGATTATTCTGATAACCTGATTTTATCAGGAAGCACGAGAGAGTCAAGATTTTAAACAGAGAAATGGAAGAAGCACAAGCTGGAATCAAGATTGCCGGGAGAAATATCAAGAACCTCAGATATGCAGATGACACCACCCTTATGGCAGAAAGTGAGAAGGAACTAAAAAGCCTCTTGATGAGTCAAAGGGGAGAGTGAAAAAGTTGGCTTAAAGTTCAACACTCAGAAAACGAAGATTATGGCATCTGGTCCCATCACTTCATAGTGATGGGAAGTAGATGGGGAAACAGTGGAAACAGGGGCAGACTTTATTTTTTGGGGCTCCAAAATCACTGCAGCTGGTTATTGCAGCCATGAAATTAAAAGACGCTTACTCCTTGGAGGAAAAGTTATGACCAACCTAGACAGCATATTCAAAAGCAGAGACATTACTTTGCCAACAAAGGTACATCCAGTCAAGGCTATGGTTTTTCCAGTGGTCATGTATGGATGTGAAAGTTGGACTGTGAAGAAAGCTGAGTGCTGAAGAATTGATGCTTTTGAACTGTGGTGTTGGAGAAGACTCTTGAGAGTCCCTTGGACTACAAGGAGATCCAACCAGTCCATTCTAAAGGAGATCAGTTCTGGGTGTTCTTTGGAAGGACTGATGGTGAAGCTGAAACTCCAATACTTTGGCCAACTCATGTGAAGAGATGACTCATTGTAAAAGACTCTGATGCTGTGAGGGATTGGGGGCAGGAGGAGAAGGAGATGACAGAGGATGAGATGGCTGGATGGCATCGCCAACTCATAGGACATGAGTTTGGGTGAACTCCAGGAGTTGGTGATGGACAGGGAGGCCTGGCATGGTGCAATTCATGGCGTCGCAAAGAGTCGGACACAACTGAGCAACTGAACTGAACATAAAAATTAACATATTATGTCTTTATAATCTTCCAAACTACTCTCAGTTGCAGGGTTGACTATTTACCCTACACAATTATCAATACAATCTTTTTTTTCAAAGCAGGCTGAGAAACAGCTTCTCTTAGGGTGAGCACCATGAAGAATAAATTGACAAAGCAGCCTATCAGTCTGACAAACTAACAATGACTCATTAAATGAAAGAGAAAAACTATGTCAGGACCTTTAAAAGCAATTTTTATTTTTGCAGACAAAAAGATACTTGGAAATGTGTGAGAATTATCAGGAGGTGAGCTCTTTTGACAGCTTTTCTAAAGACTGTTATATACTCCAAGAGTTACAGGTAGCTGAACCAGGTAGTCTTTTAAAATTAAGACATTTTCACGATGTACTCAGTTCTTCAGAAAACTATACACAAATTGTGATCCTCACCTGAGATTATCAAGTGACTTTACATACCTCATCAATATATTCCAACAAGTCCAAAGCCTTCTTGAAATCATACTCATTAGCTCTTCTGTTTTCTTCACAGATATACAGCTGTAGCAAGTTAAAACAAAGGGAGAATTATTGTAAGTCATCCTATAAACAAGACTAGAGAGATTTACAGAGAAGTTACCACATTTAGAGGTATCTTTATAGCAAAGAACAGTGGCACATTTGGAAATTAAACTCCATCTACCTCACAACAAACTGTCTTTTAAACTACACCTATGTTCATTCAGTAATTAACTCTTATAAGTTGTGTATATATAGCTTTAAAATATCAGTAAATGGCTCTTACATTTTTAAACTTGGCTATAATGCTTTTGAAATGTTCTCATTCAATAGTTTTTTAAACATTGAGACTGATGAGAAAGCATGCAGTTGGTCTACAGTTTACTTAAAAGACAAGAAAACACACCAGTATGTTACCAACGGTTATCCCTGGTTGGTTAGATCACGGCTAACTATATAATCATAAATGTCCCATAATACATCATAAATGTCCTATTAATAACACCTCTTTTTAAAATACTGCATAAAATCCTTTAACAGCAAAGACAATATTCAAACCATTTCAGAAAAAAAGCTATCCACTTGTTGTCACTGTGTTACAACACTTGACAACAATATTTTATTTGTCTCTGAACCTTTCTTCCCCAATGTCAACATCTTTGAAATGGGAATGCAGTATTAAAATTGATAATGTATCAGAGTAAAGTTGGTGAAACTTTTTCCATCTTACCAGTATATAAAACAATGGTCTTACAGGCAACAGTTCCTCAGGTTTTTAAATTAGATATGCTCTATCAGGAGAAGCTGCTGTGAGCTCAATGTGAGCTCAATAGGCAATCTGTTATTAATACTAATAATGGCTAAAATACCAAAGTTTTTGAATTGCTTGCTTTCTTAGTAACATAATTAGGGTAAACTCAAGGTGCCTGTAAGACATTGCTCTTATATTTGAAATACCTTCTTGAAAGGAAAAGAGAGCAGCAGAATTAAGGGTGTAACTGTACGCAACAAAACTGCCTTATTCTGGGCTGCAGCTCCTAATCTAGCTATGTCCTCAGGAACCTGCTCTGTTGCAGAGGAATGAGGAGGATGGCACTTACAGGCTGTGCAAATCCAGTTCCTAAAACCATCTTTCTTTTTAAAGAACCTGAACTCTATCTCTTCATACATATCTGTCTTGTACTAGAAAAGCACAATGGAAGTAATTTCTTCTGGTCACCTGGATAAGCATCTTGAGGAACAGACAGAGAGTTACTGGGGCAGAGGCTGATCCTCCACTTTCTGCTAACTGGCATCCTGCTCCTAAGCAGCTCTGACACCTGACTCCCGAGGATAGTGACCAGGAAAATAGGAAATGGAAAGATGTCTACTCTGAGAAACTGCACTAAGGGGCCAAGGAAACACAGGTTGTTCTGAGACTAAGACGGTGTAGGGATGTGAAAAGCACATACACCAATGAGTTGCGATGCTGTCAGTACAGGCATGGCACTGAGACTCAGCTGTTTCTCAGCGAGCAGCTGTTCAGGCAGGGTCTCCTGGTGCAGCAGAAAGCGCTCTTGCTCAGCCATTTCTAGAAGACAACGCAGGGAGCAGTATGAACATTCACTTTTGCTCTGTCATCAACAAATATAAATTTAGAAGGGAAAGGAACAGCTCTGAAGGTAATCCCATCACTATTCAGTGATCTGAGAATGTTATTAATTCTGCCTATTCTTGATTCCTAACTATGTTACAAATACTCATGGTCTTATCCGTCATATGGATTGTCCCAGCAACCAGAAATATCAGGGAGAGAAGAGCTAAGAAAACAAACCTGATGGAAGCGACTGTAGAGCAGATGGCAATTTCAGAGGCAGAAGTCCCCCAAATCTGAAGTGTCTCAGTCTGTTTTAAGGTTACTCTGTAAAGTACTTCTTTTTACCTTATGGGAGTGTCTCATATAATCTCGTTCACTAAAGGACACGATGAGAACTTTCCAGGAGAACAACACCCAGAGGACTGTGCACCAATTCTATTACCCAGCAATGGTTATTTATCTCCATATGATGAGCTGACAGAGGCTCTGGGTCTGCATAAACCATCATGACCTGGCTTCACCCATGAGAACAAGCTGGGTTGCAGGGAAAAAGGGCTGAGAACTGTTTGCTAACAGCAGTTACAGCAAAATGGAATGACTAAAGCACAGATATGCTCATTTAAATATTGGCATCATTCCACATGATCCCAATCTTGTAAAAACTAAATGGAATTGTTTTGTGCAATTTCCATACCTAAGAAAACACACTGGAAGGATACAGAAAAAAGTAACAGTCGTCATCTCTAGGGTAGTGGGATTATATTATTTTCTTATTGGTATTTTTCTATACTTTACAGATTTCCATAAGGAAATTTTTATATAACCAATATAAAGTTACCTTTTAAATATCTATTCCCTTCAATTAGACATAATGTGGTAATTGTAGGAAATTACTGACGCCTGAAAATATTCTCATTGTACTAAGAAAGCGAAAACTAAGAAGAACTGATCAAATGCAAAACAATAACCAGATGTAAGGGGGAAAACTAGAAGCAAAACCTCGTGTTAAAACGTTTTGACTGGGGACTTCCCTGCTGGTCCAAGGGTTGGGAGTCCACCTGTTAATGCAGGGGACATGGGTTTGACCCTTGGTCCAGGATTCCACATGCTGCAGGGCAGCTGGGCCCATGCACCATGACTGCTAGAACGTGCATACCCTCGAGTCCGTGCTCCACAACAAAAGAAGCTTCCATAGTGAGGAGCCTGGGCACTGCAATTAAGAGAGTAGCTCCCACTCACTGCAACTAGAGGAAGCTTGCATGCAGCAACAAAGACCCAGCACAGCCAAAAATAATAAAAATAAATTAAAAAAATTTTTTTAAAATATTTTTATTAATATGCTCTCTCCCTGACGGCCAGGTAAGAATATGGCCCCCCCTGCAGACTGCCAACCAGCCTTGCAAAACATATACACACTTCTCTAGAACAACAGGCACCATAAGCATTTAAAAATAAAAGAGTGAAAAATAATTTCTTCCCACAGTGAAAAATAATTTCTTCCCACAGTGAAAAATAATTTCAATAATAAAAGTTAAATATTAATCCTATGATTTGAGTACTCAGTTTTACAAAAAGTAAAACATTTTTCTCAAGGAACACCCAGTGTCTCTGATTGTTAGAACTATGCATTTTGTAGTGTACCCTGGGTCACTACTATGGGCTTCCTTCATAGCTCAGTTGGTAAAGAATCTCCCTGCAATGCGGGAGACCTGGGTTCAATCCCTGGGTTGGGAAGATCCCCTGGAGAAGGGAATCCACTCCAGTATTCTGGCCTGGTGAATTCCATGGACTGTATAGTCCATGGGGTCACAAAGAGTTGACACAACTTAGCAACTTTCATTTCCTTTCTGGGTCACAAAGCTAGTCAGTTGGAAAAAAACACGTGAAACAAGATTGGTCTAATTTCTGTCCGGATTCCTTCCACTACATCTACGCCTTGGAGGAAGAAAGCGACAGCAGTGGAATGTGAATCTAGACCCCAGATAGACTACTCCTGTCGCCAATACCCCTATTTACATATACTTCACCCTGAACCACATGGCTGAGACACCTCCCCAAAGTATGGGATTAGGTATATTCATGCTATCAGGGGTGACACTGCTCTTAGGACTTTTCAGGAAGACAGCCAAGAAATACATTTAAGAAAACAACCATGACTCCATGTGATACATGCAATTCAAATGCAATAATATAGGGTTCTTCCTCACCTTCCTTCTATATTTACACCTCCATTCCCTTTGGTTCTCAAAAATAATATTCTCATTTTCTCAGTCTACAATATACAGAATGTGAAACAGAACAGTTTCACTACTATGACAACAACAATTTTTGAATTCTGAAATCAAGAGCTTCAGAATTACCACCACCTACAGCAAACCCACTGAATAAATGTCATGTTTCTTGGCATGGCAGTTTGTTCTTAGCATATGATTTGCTAAGGGTGTAATCAGAGTACTCTGTCCAAATCATTTGAATTTATTCTTTAGGAATTCTTATTTAAAGCACAAATTACTTTTCTATAAAAAGAGAACCCTGATTATATAACTGAGTAATTGTCTAAGAACACCGAATAGAAAGGGGATGGCTCCTGTCTCTAAAGGATCCCATTAACTGATAACAGGAATGCATTCTAAGATTACACTGACAGCATGACTGACTTATACATCTTCTTGTTCAAATACTGCCTTTTACCTTCAATTTTTTCTTGCAGTGTATCTTCTGAAAAGTCTGATGCTAATGCAGCCAATTTACTCAAGCCAAGAAGGGTTTTTTTCTTTGCAAAGTAACGAGTTTCCCTATTTGCCAAACCCAGAAGTGTTGCATGAGCCTAAAATAACAAAATATGAAAGCTGTGGTAAAATTCTCAGTATTAAGTCAAGTTAAAATAATGATTAAATAAAACCCAAACCTGCTTTCCTCTCCTCAAGCTCTATCAATGAAAGATCAAGTCACTATCAGGAAAACTTAAAACAGATCAGCAGCATACTTTGAGAGTAATCACACAATAAAATATCAGCCACTCACACTAGTCACTGGGAGAAGAGACATGTATAAAACGTTTGCTCTATAATATTCACTACAACACCTTGTCAAGGAGAAACTTGTTTATTTAATGTTTCTACTGATAATTTGAACATTTCTATTTTAAGAAAATACTCATTACAAAAAATGGCCAATGACTGCTCAAATTATGTGAGAGAAAGATAGACATTTTTTAAAAATCTGTAATATTTAACTATAAAAAAACAAACTAGCTAAAAACTAAATTGAAAACTGCCTAAATCTGATCCATACAGCTGAAACCTTACCTTTTCTAATTCTTGGCTGTTAATTTCATGTAACCAGCTGAGATGTTCATGAGCTTGTAAAAAGTTCGCCAACTGTCCATGCTGAGAAATGGGCTGAGATAATAATTTGCCTCGCTTTCCTTTCTCCAGATACCAACGAAAGAGAAAGTCTGAAAAATTCTGTAAAGAACAAAGCAAGAATCCAATAATATTTAGTAATACAGTTTCAAAAAATACATTTCTGATGAAAAAGCATTATGTATTTTTTCCAAAGGTCTTAGACTCCAGCAAGGAAATCCTGTTTTTAAACACCAAGTTCCTAATCGTAGGGTCCTCATATGACTTCATTTGACAAAGGAGGACCTTCAGATTCAGAATGGGGATCTTGCTCAATGTCACCCGGAATCTGGATGTGCTCTGTCCAATATGGTCATCACTGCTCACATGTAGCTGTTTAAACAATCTAAAATGTAAAAATCAATTCCTCAGAGACATCAGTCACATTTCAAGTACTCAAAAGGCCATCTGTGGCTGGAGACTCCCATTTTGGACAGCACATATGAGCAAGATCTCATTACAGGAAGGTCTACTGGACACTACTGGGACTCCATCCTTCCAGGGTGAAAGATTTCAGGGTAGAACCGTGTGCCATGCATTCATGTGGCTGGCATGATAAATCAGAATTTACCGAGGCTCCAAATGTCCAGGACATTTGCTGGATCCTGCAGTAGAGTAAGAGGTTGGGCTGGAAGGAAGACAAGCGTCCTGCAGGCTCACACATTACTTACCAGATGTTTCCACAAAAAGGGGAATTCTGCAAAGAACCACTAGTCCCATTAGATATTTGAAACCAATTAATTCATTGGAACCTTTGTTCCAATGGAATGTTCATTGGAATGAATGAATGTAACAGAAGCAGCAATCAAGCCCTGGCCTACCTCTATTCTTGATGAATTGAGTGATCTGCCTTTCATTTTATCTGCCTTCCAGGGGAGAAGGCAATGGCACCCCACTTCAGTACTCTTGCCTGGAAAATCCATGGACAGAGGAGCCTGGTAGGCTGCAGTCCATGGGGTTGCTAAGAGTCGGACACGACTGAGAGACGTCACTTTCACTTTTCACTTTCATGCATTGGAGAAGGCAATGGCAACCCACTTCAGTGTTCTTGCCTGGAGAATCCCAGGGACGGAGGAGCCTGGTGGGCTGCCGTCTATGGGGTCGCACAGAGTCAGACACGACTGAAGCAACTTAGCAGCAGCAGCAGCAGGGGAGAAAAACCAGTGCTGATTTCCATCTTTATGGTTAACACACACAAAGTCCAAAACACAACTTAGGAAGCAGAAAACTATGAATATGTAGATAACAGAAGCAGACTTAAGAACGATCATTTTGGAATTAGCACAAAAGAACTTCAACTAATAAACAAATTTTTTTTTTTAAGTAAAAGAAACAAAGTAGAATGCATGGAAAAGGTCAACAGAGAATAAGAATCCTTAAAAAGAATAAAAATTACAATAAGCACAAAGTACTTATTTTAGCACTATTATGAAATACAAGATAAGTCAGGTCCAGAAATCAGGTACTGATCAAATAAGTTATATCCAGTCCATGAAATACCATAACACCATTAAAAATGTGGTTGTGTGACATTCAATGATATGGACAAATGTCTGTCATGTATTAAGTGAAATAAGCAGTTAATAAAACATGCTTCATAGATTAAAAAGACTAAACCAAATGTTTAAAAAAGAATTCTCTCTGGTGGTAGAATTATGAATGATTTTTTAATCTGTTTTTTTATGGTGGTCTCCTGAATTTTATACAATGTTATGTTTATAAAAAATCAGATTTTATATAAAGATCAACTGGCTAAATAAACTGGCTTTAAGGAACAATTTAAATTTACATAGATAGTGTCATAATGGGAACTTAAAAAAAAAATTAGGCATTAAAAAAAAAAGGAAGCATGATATCAAAGAAGGAAAACAAGACTCTTAGGTAAATGGGAATCTGAGCTCTCTTAACATTAGCATTCTATGCTCCCAAGATCTTCCATTCAAACTGTGGAACTCTACCAATATTACTACATCTAAGTACTTTGAAAATATAAAAATATAAATAAAAGTCTTGACATATTTTTCAAAGGGCAAAGAATCCTTCTGTAATATTTATATATAAAAAATTGTCTGACAATTTACAAAGAAACATAATGTACAGAATAATATCCAGTAAATTGCAAAAAGACTGCACTGTCTTCCTAAAACTCCAAGTAGGAACTTCCCTGATGGTACTATGGATGAGAATCTGCCTGCCAATACAGGGGATGTGGGTTCGATCCCGCACTTGAGAAGATTCCACATGCCATGAATCAACTAAGCCCAAGCGTCACAACTGAGCCTGTGCTCTAGGCCCAAAACCTGCAACTCCTGAAGCGCAGGTGCCTAGGGTCTACGCTCTGCTACAAGAGAAGCCACTGCAAGGAGACACCACAGCCTGCAACCAAGAGTAGCTCCCACTCACTGCAGCTGGAGAAAGCCTGCATGCAGCAACGAAGACCCAGTGCAACCAAAAATAAATAAATAAATAAAATTACACACATTAAAAAAAACATACGTAAGATGTAAAATGGTAAAGCCTTCTTACAGGATCCACTGCCTACAGCCCTGTGTTCATTACCTGATCAGCAAACTGGGTCATGTAGCGCTGTAGTCTGGTCTGGTTGTCAGTCTGCTCGCACATTTGTACCAAGATATCAAAGTCACAGTATTTTTCTGCCAATGAAGCAGCCCATGGGTACTGGCCTAGTGTGACTGTGGGAATGAGAACAGATGAGAAAAAAATCCTATTAGTGAAAACTTAATACATAATAAAAAATAATATTACTTGAAAATCTGTCTTTATTCCTATTACATACTAAAAGTAATTAATGGAAAACTTTCTATTTATTGGCATTTAGTTTCATAATCCATATAAACTCATTAAAGATGTATATTCAGCCCTTCCTTCATCACTGCCCACCTAAGATGCTACTCCCCTCCTTCACGTAGCAAGACAAGCTCCTTCTCAGTCTTGGCTATGACCGTCTGGCTATGTCCTCTGCTGCAGTCTCATCACCCATCCACACCCTCGAATGGCCCTTATCTGCTCTGCCAGTGGGCTAGCCATTCCTATGAAGGTCTCAGACGGTCTCAAGTTCTTTGAGGGTCGTCTCCACACGCTGATAATTTATTCCTTTGTAAATCATCTTCAGCATTCTCTAGGATACCAGGTTAAGTAATGACAATAAGGCCGAACAGATGAACACAGAAAGACATACATATGAAGCGTTGCTTAAGTTCTGAACTACAACTGGGTTAACAATGTTGTACTGAATACTTCTGCCTGAATGATCTGACTCCTCCATTTGTTCTGTAGACTCAAAGACCCATAGCCCTCACTATTAAATATGTACTTACGAAGCGGAGATAAGAGATCTGATCTTTTCTGTAGGTATTCCATTTCCAGATTGCTATATCTTTCTTGATCATTGGATTTGTCCACAGACTTGAGCTGAGAAACATAACCATCCAAGAAGCCATCAATCAGTGCTACTAGTTGCTCCGTTAGAACGTTTCGGAGATTGCTGTCTGCCTGAGGATAAACCATCTTCAGGACAGTCCTATGCTGGCGCACTATTGCTGTTCGGATGCCAGCAGGACCGCTGGTTGCTGTGAAATCACACAAAATAACAGCACAAGTAAGGGTTCCATAATGGCTACAGGGAAGACCAACTGCCTAAAAATTACATCCTGTCACCTTTGATGGAAAAAGAAATCAAACAAGGGGTCAGTAGAAACTTGTCTATGTACTGCTCAAAAGCATCTTCTCTATGGAGATGGCCTTGGCAAAGTCAAGTAAACCTGACTCTTCTTCCTTCTAAATTCCTTTAATGCTATTCCACTTACTTCTGTGTGTTAAATCAACATAAAATATAGTCGCTACTTTCAGGGCCTGCTTCTATGCATACATACTAAAACCTAGTAGATGCACAAATATCAGTTAAAAAATTAAGCTATAGAGACAGCTGCAAATTATTTCAAGGGAATAAAGTGATTTTTCATAAGATCTGCTCATCTTGGAGATGTCACTTATATCATTTTTTATTTCATTTACAAACTTGTACTAGCAGAATAATATGACTCCCCAAAATAACAGACCATTAGAAACACATTTTGGGACATCCTAGTGGTTAAGAATTCACCTGCTAACGCAGGGACACAGGTTCACTCCCTGGTCTAGGAAGATTCCACATGCCACAGAGCAATAGCCCATGTGCCGCAGCTACTGGAGCTTGTGTGCCTAGAGCCCGTGCTCCACAACAGAGAAGCCACTGCAATGAGAAGCCAGTCAATGGCAGTGGAGAGCAAACCCTGCTAGCCACAACCAGAGAAAAGCCCTTGTGGCCTTGTGCACAACAAAGAACCAGCACAACCAAAAAAAAGAAAAATATATATAATTTGAGGAATTGCTAACGATCCGAAAATTGGGATCAGTGCCTGCAGTCTCACCTGTCCATGGAATATACTCAGGTTCTTTTTCTCCTGGCTCTTCTCTTCTATACAAGGAGTTCCTATTTTGTCGATAGTGACTAGCAGCTTGCAGCATGTCCTGGAAAATGAAATGTGTTATCACATGCCGGGAATTAGGGATCCCAGGATCTCTGAGACTATCTGAAACATCAAGTTCTATTATTACAAAAAATTACTCAGCACAGGCCTGTAGGACTACTTTTTGATTCTTTCTGCATTTGAAATTTGTTTTACCCCATAATCTAACTTCAATTTTATAAAATTACGGTAACCGAAGTAGGAAAATCATCACTATAATATCCATGAGGTAAAATTAAATGGAATGTTTTAAGTGAGCTTTTGAGTAATTAAAAAAGAGAAACTTATTTGTTGTTTCTCAGTTGCTAAGTGGTGTCTGACAATTATTTAGATAATTACAATAAAATTAATACATTTACAATGATATATATGTCCTTCTCCAAAATAAAAGGTTTATTCTACCAAGCAGAAACTTTTAATATGCATAAGGCACACACTCAAAATGTCTGCTAACTGACTGATAAAATTACTGATGCTTTCCTAACTTTTTGGAATTAACAAATGGCTAACCCATTATGGATTGCTGGTGATGCAGACTAGGAATACGGAAACCACTTTCTCTTCTGTCCACGGTCTGGGCTTTGATTTGCTAGAATCTTCATATGCTTGTACCTTGAGAATACTGTTCACATTGATCACCACCTCCGCCCATTCAACTGATTCCATGGACGTGTCCTTCAAGACTTGTTCCTCGTGCTCCAGTAAACATTCACAGATGGTATCTACCTGGGATGCCTGCGGAGGACAGAGACAGCACCCACTAGTAAGAGGAACCATGCTGACAGGTGACAATCACAACTGCCTAGAATCGACCCAGCAGGCTTTTCTCACTAAGTTACATCCTCTGCTTAGTAGTCAGGGGGATAGTTAGTGACAAAAACAAATTTAAAAACCAAGGAAAGCTAGAATCTCCTAACTTTTAAAAGGTAGCGAGCCCAAATAACAGTCTGATAAATAAACAAATTCTGAACTGTTAGCAGGTAGAGTTTTTATTTAAATATCAAGTAACTGAAATATTTGTTTATTAGAGTTATAAAGGCTCAATGCCACCTTTAAATAGTATTAGGTTACAAATAATGTCACATTACAATGTAAGACCCTAAACTAATGAATTAAACAAATGAAGCAATGGATAAAAATAGTGATTCAACTGGCTAATGAACAGGCTAATTTCTTTCTTTGAGGAATTTATTTTCTTTAGACATAATAGAAATGTTTGTAGAACAGTAGTAGCTACATTGGAGAGGGCGGTGGCAACCCACTCCAGTACTCTTGCCTGGAAAATCCCATGGACGGAGGAGCCTGGTGGGCTGCAGACCATGGGGTCGCTAAGAGACACGGGTGAGCGAATTCACTTTCACTTTTCACTTTCATGCATTGGAGAAGGAAATGGCAACCCACTCCAGTGTTCTTGCCTGGAGAATCCCAGGGACGGGGGAGCCTGGTAGGCTGCTGTCTATAGGGTCGCACAGAGTCGGACACGACTGAAGTGACTTAGCAGCAGCAACAGTAGCTACATAGAAACTAAATATATAACTTATAACTGTTCTTTTATCATTAATTATTAACACATAAAGGTAAGTGAGGAAAAATGTTAAGCACTGAAACATTTGCTTCCAGTTTCAGCTCACAGTTAAGCTTTCACCCCCCTTAACTTATCAGGTGGATATTTACTTGGTAGTTAGAGTTGGCATAGCATTGGGCACGCAAAGATAAAAAGAAATGGAAATCAGATTTGCTGCCCTCAAGGAGCTTACAAACCAGCTGAAGGAACAAGACATAAACACACACACAATGCAGCCCAAATAAAGTCAACTGTCTTTCAAATCTTGTTCTTCCTTTAGTATTTCTGGTGTCCCTCAAAGGCATCCTAACAGCCCGAGCAAGAAACCTCTGGCACATGGAATTTGTAAGTTTTTTACACTGTTAATGTGAAAAAGATAACGAAAGCAAATGTGACATAGAGGCAGAAAATAACATAAGAGCAAATAAAATGCCAAAACATTTGCTAAATACAAACATTTGCTATCACATATGTTACGTGTTCAGTGGTTTCAAACATGGCTCATAAGCTGTACCAACACAGTTGGAAGCTGAACCAACACAGTTCTGAAGCTGTGAACTTGCTTTTTAAAGCCCCAGCAGCTGTGGGGCCCCTTCCCAGACTGGAGGCAAGGCGGAGGGTGCCCCTTCAAGCAGAGCCTGTATTACTTTATCTTTTACCTGGACTGCAAGATCACCTTGCCCAGCAATCAGAGCCTAACTTTGGTTAACCAATTCATCTCTTAAAATGCTAATACCTGTTTATAATGTAATTTACTACTTCCAAGTGGATGGATAGGTAAAAAGAAAAAAAATTGATCCATATTAAACTTATGTATTCCTTCTTCAGTTCTCTTGATTTCGTTTTTCTTGAATTCTCTTTTTTTATTATGATTATGCTATATGGAAGGACCTTTAGAACTTTACCCAAAGACCAGTAAATGTAAAAAGAAGTGAAGATAAATGGTGATGTAAACAATCTTAAACATTATCATTTTCTATATGGAGTGTTCTTTTGAGGAACCAATCATAGTTTAAATTTTTTTCTCCTGTCATATCCTATGGTACTACTCATCAATTATGTATCCTTCTAACTGATAAGTTTCAGACTCTTCCTTTTTTTCCCCAGTTAACTAGAAAATGTACACATACTCAATTAACCTATATGCTTAGTACTTTGATCTAAAAGTCAAAAAAAGGAATCAGGCTCTTGCTCAATTCAATCTGTCATCAATAATTAAAAAAAAAAACCTTTATCATGTAAAATTATGTATGAATAAAGACAAAAAGGTGGAGAAGGAAATGGCAACCCACTCTAGTATTCTTGCCTGGAGAATCCCATGGACAGAGGAACCTGGTGGGCTACAGTGGGTGGGTCGGACATGACCTGGTGGGTCGGACATGACTGAAGCAACTTAACACATAGCACATCCTAGATGCTAGCACTGATTACCAAAACTTAATTTCCGTTTTCCATAGCTCAAAATCTTAAAATCCAGGGGATGAGTAATTAAATTATCTTATTTCTGTTTACTTTCTCTGGTGACAATTCCGTCATGCCTTAAACAGGACAACGCACAATTCTGGCTAATTTACCACTGTTATCTTATCTTATCCAAGTGCACCTAAATAGTGCTGTCCCTGCAGAGTACTGTGAACATAAGTGATGTGGTAATTTGTTAAATTACTGAGTGCACCTTCCCAATAAAAAAGAAACTGGTCAGGAGCACAGTTTCTGCCTGACCTGAGCTGAACTGTGCTCACGATCCACTCTCCCTCCACTCACAACTGGAGATCTGTGCAAATGCACCAACCCTGCCACGTGGCTAAGGCAGGAAAGGACAATTAAGACATTGTATCTGGAGGACAAATCAACCTTCTCCTGTCCCATCCTCAGTGGGGTATGAGGAACAGTTATGGGACATGTGATGTCCTGTGATGCCACAGGACCTGAACTACCCTTCTCTTTATGGTGATTATACTTCTAAAAAGTGATCCTGTTTTGTGTATTTTTTTCTACAACGTATTTTCAGTGCATCTTTTTCCTTATTAAATCCAATATTCAAATAAAAAGGTGAACATGGGGAAAAAAAGACAAAAAGGGAAACAAAAGAATGACAATAGTTTGGTTAGATAAAAAAACCTGAGGTGAGTGTCTTTCTTTAATTCAGATTTCAGGCATACTTCCTTGATTAAAAAAGAAAATAAAACAGAAAAATGTTTTGCCTTACATTCCCTAGAAAACAAACCCAAACGTATAAAAATGATGTCTTTGTCAAACTAGATACATTTATGGAGTCAACAGATCTGAACATAGTTCAGTGTCAAATTATTTTCAGGTTACAGTACATGAAATACTCAGAATAAAAGAGACTCTTGGCAGAGGCTACTAGTTGCTAGATTATAGCTAAATTGTAGGAGGAAGGAAACAAAATTAGAGGCACCAAACAGAGAAGTTTCCCAAATGCAAAAAACGATTCCACAGAATTGAGGGAAGGCTAGCACTGTTTCTAAATTCAGATAATGCCACAAAGGTAGGAGGGAGAATTCCAGGAAGGACTATGAACTCCAGAAGCAGCCTATCAGCGTGCCCAAAACACTGCTGCAGGTGGCTCAGAGCAGGCCCTGTGGTCCCCACTGAGACAGTGGCCCTGGGCCGTGGTATCAGTGCTCACTCATGGAGACGGGAGGCAGCCCTGTCCTTCACAAGGCTGGGAGCACTCACTCAGGTACCAGAGCTGTGGGCTGACTTCCAGCACCTTCATCTCTTCTCCCTCCCAAGTTTACAGGAGGTTTTCCTTTTCTCTGAAAATAAATCTGACTTTAAAAGTGAAGTGGAAGGAATTCCCAGGTGGTCCAGTGGTTAAGTATTCGCCTGCCAATGGAAGGGACAAGGTTGACCCCTGGTCCGGGAGGATTCTACCTGCCATAGGGCAACTACTGAAGCCCTTGCAAGTAGCACCTGTGCTCCACAACAAGAAAAAGCTCACACACAGCAGTGAAGACTCAGCACAGTCAAAAAAAAAAAAAAGATGCAGAGCAGGATCCTAGCAGGCAGCTGAGAAGAGTTTAGAGAAGGGACTATCTACAAAGCAACGGGTAAGAGTAAGGGCACTCAGACAGGACAGTGTAGCCTTGGGCTACAAGAGGCAGGGAGACACGACTCGCTCCAGGCCTGAAGGGGCACGGGGATGGAGCAGTTGCTGGACACACAAAGAGGGCAGCCGAAGAGGAGGCTGGTCCAACAGCAGGCGCAGCCAACAGGCAGAAGCAGCAGGGAAAGAAGGTGGGGACGATGCTCCAAGCTCTGACCCGACGGCGCTGCCGCTCCATCAAAGCCAACAGCAATGCAGGGGCAGGAGAGCCCACTGTGGAGATGCCCTCCAGGGCAGAGTCAAGAGGGGTGTGGGGAAGCACAGAGAAAACATCAGACATGACAGAGAGGACTTTGTCGTCAACTTCCCAAGCTCTCATTTACAGGGAAAGTGATCCGTGAGTGATGCTTCTGAGCGATAATTTAACCAGAAAACATGGAGTTCAATTCAAAACTCAATGAGATCTTCTGTCCTCAACCCTCTCCTTGCTGGGGGTCCATTCAGTAAATGGCAGTGCTCCAGAGTCGTGCTAAGGGGAGGAGGGGGCTCATCTCACCTCTCTGAAGAAGACATCTGCAGGCGTCAGGTTGGACGGGACATCACAGTCCCTCTTGTTCAAAGCCATCAGGATCACTGTGTTCATGAGGTCAGGAAGCCTTGAGTGGTGGTTCTTAAGGATGATGGCAGCAGCCAGCTTCTCGGCATGCTCACAGAGCAGTAGCCGTGTGGCCATCGGCATCCCTCTCACTGGAAAAGTGCCGAGACGTCTAAAAAGGCCGACCTTGTGGAAAAACCAACATGTGTTCTTAGAGAGCATTCAAAGTAAAACACAGGAGGATGTGGTCGTAATTCCACCAGAAGCACAGTGGGCACAGAGAGGCTGGCCCCAGTCTCCCCCAGAAAGATCTCCCACTGTCTGTCTTTGGGGCTGTTACACACACACACACACACACACACGCACGCATGCACGCACGCACCCACGCACCCAGCCAGGGCAATTTACACCTATAAGAAAGTACAGGTGTTTCTTTTCTAAGATTACAGTGACCCCAGAGATTCTGTCAACTACTGTTGTCTCTCCCTACCTTACTCCTCAAATTATTGCTTATGGTTATCAAAGAATTGTAAAATCGTTCTTTTCTACCTACATTAATCAACTCCTCTCAACTCCAGACCTTTGGAACTAGAAACTCAGCAGTCTTCCTGTTCCAGAACCCTAAAGCCAGGGGTAGGATGGGGTCTCTAACCCTCTGCATCAGCTGCCTCTTTACTTGATGCCTATTTCTGCCTCAAGAAGGAGAGTTTATATTTAAAACTATTTCTGTAGATACAAGTATGTAGTTGCACATTTTCCCTGATTATTAATGCAAATCTTTCAATGAAATAAGCTCTAAATATTAAAGGAAATATAAAGGCGCAGGCAAAGTGGGATTTTTAGATCTGGACAGACATTCCTTTGCAACAGACACTGCTGCCAGCAGCTGTGCGACTCCACGAGGGTCTGAGCCCAGGGAGACTGTGACAAGAGATGCCGCACCAGCTCCAGCTCCACTGCTCCTGCCCTCCAAGAACTAAGCGTTCCCTTAGTGTGGCATGTTAGGGCCACGGACTCCTCCCATGCCAACAAGCCCACCCTCTGGCAATGTGACCTTGCCACTTCTCCCATCTAAAAGCAGAATCAATTTCTCAATCCCTTTGATCTGGCCTAGCCTTGTGACTTATTTTGACCAATGACACTTTGGTGGAAATGACAATATGTGATGCCTGAAGCCTACAGCCTTAAGTTCACCTCCTCAGAGTGCTCCCTGGAGGAGAGCACTGGCATAGGAGGCCAGTCCAGTCTAGAGGAGGATGAGACTAGGTAGGTAGGAACCAAGAGGCCCCAGCAGATTGAATAGCACCGCCTGCCCGTCAGGTAAGATACCTGGGGATGTGCCAGCTCAGTCAACCCCAAATGTGGTTCAAGGAGGGGGCCCATGGGAAGTCAGCAGGACTACCTGTCAAACCCACTGAGTTGTTTCAACTGAGTACATCCTGGGGTGTTTGTTATGTATTAATAGTTAACTGATACACTTGACAATTACATCAGGAGAAAATGTGTTTTTTCCCCATTGATCTGTAGCCCACCTAAAATACTAAGAAAAGGAAGAACTCAATGAATAAATAAAGTTGTCTTGTCACGACAAGAAGAGTACACAGGAGCCAAACCGTGTATTAAAAGTGAAGCGGTATGCAGGATTAGAAACAACCAAGACATTTCTGGAATCCTCTAGAACCACGCTGTCCAATAAGGTAGCCATTATCCAACAAAGTAGTGACTGAAATGTTAGTCAATTACAAAAAAAAACCCTTCAGTTCCTCAGCTGCAGCAGCAATTCTGATTACTCAGCAGTTGCTGGGGACTGAGGCTGCCATGCTGGGCCAGACTCAGGCCAGCCCACCGCTACAGAGTGCTCTGTTACGGAGCTGACTGCAGTTTTTTCAACAGAGACATTTCTAATGTGGGAGAAAAACACAGAAAAATGGGAATAATCTAACTTTTCTGGATTATGCCTGGGAGACACAATTGATCAACAAGGCAAGGATAGGTGATTTTATGTAACAACTCTGTCTAGCAACAAAAACATTGTCTAATTTTGGGCACAATATAAATGGCAATTTCCCTCTCCCTTAAAAAAAGAGGAATACTTTAAATGAGTACTTGATGCTAATGGCACCTCTAAATTAAACATCTATGTATTAGAAAAACCTGTCATCACCTTCAGATTCTTCACTGTCTAATGATACAAAATCAACTCAGGAAAACCTAAACTTTACATAAAAGTACACAGTACATCTGAATGAAAAGCAAGGTGTCATAAAATGTAACAAGAAAAGTTAAAATAACATTTTTGCTGAAGTATACTATTTTTCTCCTTTTCATCTTATTTTCAATGCAGCTTTGATTCTTGCAGTAACAGGTCCCTACCAGCCCTGGAATTGTTTACGTAAGTCAGCAAAGAAAATGGACAACAGCAGTCACGTCCCACCCAGTGAAACATCCCAGAATCAGCAAGAAAGGGTCTCCTGCTGTCATGGGAGAGCCACAGAAGGCACAGCAAAGTCAGGAGTCCAGCCATTCGGGGCTCACAGCAACGGGGTGCTTACTTGGTGGATGAAGTCCATAAGGAAAGAGTGGGCTTTCATCTTGTCTTCTAGCTGGTGGAGAATAATCAAGGATGTGTTGCTGAACCCAGGTGCTTCTGGTGAAACAATAACAAGACAAACACATGACACGCTGG